>NC_091305.1:6650160-7007913 GCF_038502225.1 Cherax quadricarinatus
GAAGAAAAAGATCATTGATAAGTATGAAAGTGGAGTGCGTGTCTCCGAGCTGGCCAGGTTGTATAATAAACCCCAATCAACCATCGCTACTATTGGTGGTACAGCTGCTGCTGCTGCTGTATCACCGTCAGCTGCTGCTGCACTGTCAGCTGCTGCTGCTGTACCACCGTCAGCTGCTCCTGCTGCTGTAGTACCGTCTGCTGCTGCTGTAGCATCATCTGCTGCTGCTGTAGCATCGTCTGCTGCTGCTGTAGCATCGTCTGTTGCTGCTGTAGCATCGTCTGTTGCTGCTGTTCCACCGTCAGCTGCTGCTGCTGCTGTAGCATCGTCTGCTGCTGCTGCTGCTGTAGCATCGTCTGCTGCTGCTGTAACATCGTCAGTTGCTGCTGTAGCATCGTCTGCTGCTGCTGTAGCATCGTCTGTTGCTGCTGTAGCATCGTCTGCTGCTGCTGCTGCTGTAGCATCGTCTGCTGCTGCTGTAACATCGTCAGCTGCTGCTGCTGCTGCTGTAGCACCGTTGTTGGTGTGGCTTATTGAGAATACCAAGAAACAATTAACCCCAGAGGATTTGCCACCCAGGATAGCCCAAAAAAGTCAGTGTCATCGAAGACTGTCTAACTTATTTCCATTGGGGTCCTTAATCTTGTCTCCCAGGATGCAACCCACACCAGTCGACTAACACCCAGGTGAACAGGGAAAATGCCTGGAACTAGTGCTCATATTGGTGAATTTAGAGCCAGTAAAGGTTGGTTTGAGAGATTTAAGAATCGTAGTGACATACACAGTGTGATAAGGCCTGTTCTGGAAGAAAATACCAAACAGGACCTACAGTACTCAGGAGGAAAAGGCACTCCCAGGACACAGTGTCTCATCAGTCATTGCTGCATCTTCAATAAAGGTAAGTGTCATTTATTCTTCATTTAGTAGAGTAGTACATGCACAATATATATTGTGCATGTACTACTCTACTATTGTGCATGTATCCTTCTCTTTGTGTGTAGGAAAATGTATATTTCATGTGGTAAAAATTTTTTTTTCAAACTTTTGGGTGTCTTGCACGGATTAATTTGATTTCCATTATTTCTTATGGGGAAAATTCATTCACATAGCGAACATTTCGCATAACAGCCAGCCCTCTTGCACGGATTAAGGTCGCTATGCGGGGGTCCACTGTATTTAGTTTAATAAAATTGAGGATTTGTTTCTGGGCAGTAATTCATGAATAGTGTAACTGAAATTTTCTAGTGATATTTTGACAGTTTATATTCTGGGATCATGCTTAAGCAATATCTACCTTGTGATTAGATTTCCTACATTAGTGGTTCACTCTGACCAGGCTTCTTGGTTGATAACCTGATCATTCAGTATGTGGGTGCTCACAGATCAAAGTTTGCTATAGGCACTAGTGATTTATTAATAAATTATATTGTCCTTTTGTGGGTAGTTAAAGGTATTTTGATAATTTCTTTAAAAACTTAGTGGAACCACCACATTTCCCATCATGTACTGCATGGGATAGGACTTTCTTTTTATAATGTACACACTCACTGCACAGACCCATTCTCTCATGTCTAGGCCAAAAATGTATCACTCACAGCATATTTGAAAGTGCTGTGTTTAAAATGTAGATCTACTCAAGTGACAATGTCATCACAGACATGGTGGTCTGGTGGCTAAAGCTCCCGCTTCACACATGGAGGGCCTGGGTTCAATTCCCGGCGGGTGGAAACACTTCGACACGTTTCCTTACACCTGTTGTCCTGTTCACCTAGCAGTAAATAGGTACCTGTGTACCTGGGTGTTAGTCGACTGGTGTGGGTCGCATCCTGGGGGACAAGATTAAGGACCCCAATGGAAATAAGTTAGACAGTCCTCGATGATGCACTGACTTTCTTGGGTTATCCTGGGTGGCTAACCCTCCGGGGTTAAAAATCTGAACGAAATCTTATCTGCGTGGGAAACAGTGTAAAGGTTAATTACTGTGCATATTATTGCAAATAATTTGTGATTTAACCAGTTCTAATACAATAATGTACCTCAAAAAGGATTAATAAATTATACATTGTGCCCCAAGAGGACTTAATGATGTCATAATCTTCATGAAAATATGATTTTATAGAGGCTTTAATGGTAATTTACCAATTTGTGGTACAGTAGTATCATCGTGTGATATATGTTTTATATAGGGCATTTTTGGCCTGAGTAGGTATAACTTATCATTGTCTTGTATCTACCTGTCTTTGTATATATATAGCTGGAAAAAGCGAAGAGTGTCAGGTGCATATTCAGCTATCTCTTCAATGCTGGATGTTGCAATGGTACTCAGGGTGAAGGCTGTTCCAATTTTTCCAGCTGCTGTTGCAACAATAAAGTAAATTACACTATGCTTAAATAAAAGTTAGTTCAGTGAAATTATGTAAAAAGTTTAAAGCTGTAAATATATCTTTTTCAGCTTTAGAGCTGCTGAATACAAAGTATGTGTGGAAAAAAAGAAACTTACGTACAGTTTAGGACATTTATTAGAGGAAACGTTAAGCCACGAGTGGCTTTTTCAGTCCTAATACAGAGATAACTAAGAAACCAGTATACAATATAGGGTGGCAGGAGTCAGGTGGTGAGCTACGTGAGGGCTGGTAGTAGTAGTACAGTAGTGGTGAGATGGGTTTGATTGCAAGGGACCTGTCAACATCATGTTACAGCAGTCCCCAGAATGGGTAATAACCTGTTGACTAGGGATTTGGATATTTGTGGTGGAACTTTCAGATTTTTTTATGGATAGTGTTACTGACAGCGATTAGGGCAGCCTTTATATACTGTAGCTGTTGTAAATCTTCTTTAACCTTTAACCCTTTCAGGGTTTCAGCCGTACTAGTATGGCTTACGCACCAGGGTTTTTGACGTACTAGTACGCCTAAATTCTAGCGCCCTCAAATCTAGTGAGAGAAAGTTGGTAGGCCTACATATGAAAGAATGGGTCTATGTGGTCAGTGTGCGTGGTATAAAAAAATTCTGCAGCACACAGTGCATAATAAAAAAAAACTTTGACCATGTTTTTGGATTAAAACAGCGACTTTGCACTGTATTTTTGTATGGTATTTATTGTTGTATTTTAGTTTTCCTGGTCTCATTTTATAGAATGGAAGACATATTACAGAAATTGAGATGATTTTGACTGGTTTTACAAAGAAAACTACCTTGAAATTGCACTCAAAGTAGCAGAAATGTTTGATTTTTACCAAAGTTCAGTAGTAAACAAATCATGCTGTGTGTCCAATACACGTCAACTGGAGAGTCTAATATTCTTTCACGAGTGCACTGATAATATTTATGCCATTTCTACACCAATGCAGTAGTCTGCATATCAGTAAATCTTCTATTTTTTGTGAGAATAAAAATTCAAAGTGGAAAGCAAAAGAATGTAAGAGGGGCCTGGGGACGTGACTAATGAACAGAGGAAATGTTATTTTAGTGCCAGGAATGTCTTTCTTGTTTATTCTGGACCCTATTCGGAAATTGGCATCTTTTGAAATTTGTGTGAAATTGGCAAAATTGCTAAATTCTGACCACTGTATTGGATAGTTGAAATCGGTAAATGGGTGGTTTCTTGTACTCATTCGATAGAAAAAATGGAGTTCTAGCGAAATAGTTATGATTTTTGTCGACAAGTACACTGGAATTGGTTGAAAATAGGGCTCAAAGTGGGCAAAATTGCCGATGCGTAAACATCGTCGAGACCACTAACTTCGTGAGAGCATAATTCTGTAAGTTTTCCATCAAATTTCATATTTTTGGTGTCATTATGATCGGGAAAAAATTCTCATAAGATTTTTTTTTTTTTTGAAATTTGGCTGACCCTGAGAACAAGTCTCTGAGAGGGCCTGTCGACCCTGAAAGGGTTAAACTGTCCAAACGCAGATCTACATTCACTCGTGTAATGCTCTGATTTTACGTGCTTTCTTATGTTAAAAAAAAAGTAGATCTATGTTCGGGGCGCTGCGCAAGTAGACGTAGATCTACATTTGGACAGTTTAAGGATTAAAGACTAATCTAGCCTCACTGAATTTCATGAGGAGTCCAACATTGTCCCTGCGTTGGATACACATGTTTCTACAGTCATTACTGTTGCAGGCATTTTTGTGTTCCCTATTTCAAGCAACCGTGACGAGTGTAGAAACTCATATCCAACACAGGGATGGTGTTGGATACCCCTTGAAATTCAGTGTGTCTAGAATAGTCATTAAGGAAAAAGACTTGTGATGGCAAAAGTCTATAAAGGCTGCACTAATTGCTGTCAGTAACACTGTCCATCAAAAATCCAGAAGTTACACTATATCGAAATTGCTAACTAACATATTACCCTTTCTGGGGACTGCTGTAATAGGATGTTGACAGGTCCTTCTCAACCCAACTCACCTCGCCACTACTGTATTACTGCTACTACTAATACCCCCTCATGCAGCTTGCCATCTGACTCCTGCCACTGTATATACTGATTTCTTAGTTATCTCCGTATTAGGACTAAAAAAGCTGCTTGTGGTAAAATATTTCCTCTAATAAATGTCCTAAACTGTACACAAGTGTCTTTTTCTTCATCTCTGTATTACCATACCATTTTTCATGAAGTACACGTTATAGTGTTTTAAAAGTATAATCTTTTTAAAATGTTTTCCAACTTTGGTAATAATAATAGCTATGTCATTCTGGCTTTATTTTATTTATTAAAGCAATTATAAACACTCAGTAACCTTGAAGAATTGAGACACTTGTGCAACACATGGGAATCTTTATTGAAGAAACGTTTTGCCACACAGTGGCTTCGTCAGTCCAATACAAAGTAGAAATGGGTAAGGAGAGGAGGAGTTCGAAGTAATCAGTCCCTCAGCCTGGACTGAACACATCGATTCCAGGTTGAGGGACTGATTACCTCGAACTCTTCCTCTTCTTACCCATTTCTACTTTGTATTGGACTGATGAAGCCACTGTGTGGCAAAACGTTTCTTCAGTAAAGATTCCCATGTGTTGCACAAGTGTCTCAATTCTTCAACTTGTTGGTTTTCAAAACCATTCACCACTTCACAAAGGACAAAACTTGAAAAATGGAAACAATGAGGTTATATTTTTATAAAAAGACTATCCATTATAAAGTAATAGGATGTAAAAGAAAGAAACTGTAAAAGAAAATCCGAGTCAGAAACTTCTTTCTCTACTTCAAAAATCTGAAGTACATCCTTTGATATTACTAAAGAGAATTCAAAGTTAAAACTACAAAAGAGTAAAAAGCAATTGAACACTTAAAACAACTTAGTAAATACCATTTTAAAAGAAATGAACTCAGTTATGTACATTACCATTCCTTTTCCAGGTTAAAGTACGTGTATTTAATTTATATTTTATACAATTTAAATTTATTAGGAGTCAGAGTTGGTACATTTTTACTGACTGACTCCAGTAACCCAAGAACTGCTTCTGACTTCAACTCCACAGCCCTGCTATTAACAAGTTAATTGAGTTCTCAGGTGAATTAATCAAAGTGCTAGAGCAATGTTCCTTTGTGACAGAACAAAAGCTAATGAATTTTGTTTGATGTATGAAAAATTACGTAGGGAGAAATCAAAGTACATGCAACAACTTTGCTTGCATGAAATATTAAAAAAAAAAAAAATAGCCAAGAAGAATGTGTGTCATAGCAGTAGACCTTCATCTGAAAATCCTGTGACTTCAATTTCAAGTATCCCAGATATCTTCCCAGAAACATCACAGATCTGTTATGAAATAGTAATCCTGACAGCCTTCAATTCTTAGACCTTCATAATTAGCTCTACAGTTCCAGTAAAATTCTAAAATTTATGACTTTGGAAATGGTAGTACTGTAACAATCTTCGTAGTACAGTACACAAATAACCTGCACATAGAAGAGAGGCGCTTACAACGACGTTTCGGTCCGACTTGGACCAATTACAGTCACACTAACGAGAAGTGGAGCAGGACGGGTATACAGTGGACCCCCGGTTAACGATATTTTTTCACTCCAGAAGTATGTTCAGGTGCCAGTACTGACCGAATTTGTTCCCATAAGGAATATTGTGAAGTAGATTAGTCCATTTCAGACCCCCAAACATACACGTACAAACGCACTTACATAAATACACTTACATAATTGGTCGCATTCGGAGGTAATCGTTATGCGGGGGTCCACTGTATATAGGCAGGAAGAGGTAGTGGTGGTGGTAGTAGTAGTAGTAGTAGTAGTAGTAGAAGTAGTAGTAGTGGTGGTAGAAGTAGTAGAAGTAGTAGTAGAAGTAGTAGTAGAAGTAGTAGTAGTAGTAGAAGTAGTAGAAGTAGTAGTAGTAGAAGTAGTAGTAGTAGAAGTAGTAGTAGAAGTAGTAGTAGTAGAAGTAGTAGAAGTAGTAGTAGTAGAAGTAGTAGTAGAAGTAGTAGTAGTAGAAGTAGTAGTAGTAGTAGTAGTAGAAGTAGTAGTAGTAGAAGTAGTAGTAGAAGTAGTAGTAGTAGAAGTAGTAGTAGTAGTAGAAGTAGTAGTAGTAGTAGTAGAAGTAGTAGTAGAAGTAGTAGTAGAAGTAGTAGTAGTAGAAGTAGTAGTAGTAGTAGTAGTAGAGGTAGTGGTAGTGGTAGTAGTGGGGAGTAAGGAGGAGGAGCCAGTCAAATACAAAGAAAGGGGAGCACTGCAAGGGAGCTAGGTGCCCACAGAGGGAGAGCAAGTACACAGAGGTGGGGGGGAAACGGAAGTGATGAAGTAAATAATGAAGGAACAGAAACACGAGACAGAAGAAAGAAAGACAACCTAGAGGAGAAAAAAGGAAAGAGGGAGAAGAAGAAAAAAGGAGGAATCAGGTTAAGTCATGGGTGTTCTGAAGTTTGGAGCAGTTTACAATGTAGTGGGAGAGGAAGGCACTTACAGAGACTAAGCCAGGATTAAGATTCATACAAGGAAAGTTGTGTATTAGAGAGGGTTCAACCAGACGGCGACTGTTAAAGTTAAAAGTAGGGAAGACAGTTTTAGCAGAAGACCAGTCAATAGGATGGCTGTGATCTCTGACGTGATCTCTTCTATGTGCGGGTTATTTGTGTATCGTTCCAGTCATGGTATTGTGCCTTTTTTTGTTATTTGTAGTGCAGTAATAAGAACATAAGAATGTAGGAACACTGCAGAAGGCCTACTGGCCCATACGAGGCAGGTCCTTATCAAAACGATCTCTACCTAAAGCCACCCAAGAAATAACTCCCGTACCCCATGACACCAATCAAACCCAGCCCCTCCCACTCATATATTTGTCCAGTCTCTTCTTAAAGCTACCCAAGGTCCTAGCCTCTATCACCCCACTAGGAAGACTGTTCCACACATCTACAACTCTGTTAGAAAACCAGTACTTACCTATGTCCTTTCTAAATCTAAATTTATCCAACTTATATCCATTATTTCTGGTTCTTACCTGGTTCGACACCCTCAGTCCTTTATTAATATCTCCCTTGTTTATGCCTGTCATCCACTTATACACTTCAATGATATCTCCTCTCATTCTACGCCTCTCCGGAGAGTGGAGATTTAAGGCTTTAAGTCTATCTTCATACGGGAGGTTCCTTACACAGTAAATCATTTTAGTCATTCTTCTCTGTATGCTCTCTAATGAGTCTATGTCCATCCTGTAGTAAGGAGACCAAAACTGAGCAGCATAATCTAAATGAGGCCTCACTAGTGATGTATAGAGCTGTAAAATAACTTTTGGACTTCTGTTACTTATACTTCTTGAAATAAATCCAAGTAATCTGTTGGCCTTGTTGTGCACACTAAGGCACTGCTGTCTTGGCTTTAGATTTCTGCTTACCATGACTCCCAAGTCTTTTTCACATTCTGTATGATCAAGCTCTACTTCACCTAGATTATAGCTTCGAGGGTTATTTTCATTACCAAGGGCAAGTACCTTACACTTATCCACATTGAACTTCATCTGCCATTTTTCAGACCAAGACATTAATTTGTCCAAATCGTCCTGGAGTTCATTGATATCCTCCTCAGAGTGAATTATACGGCCTATCTTTGTATCATCAGCAAATTTACTCATGTCACTCGTAATCCCTTCATCAAGGTCATTAATGTAAAACTGATCCTTGTGGAACGCCACTAGTGACTAATCCCCATTCAGATTTCACTCCATTAATGGTAACTCTCTGCTTTCTATTGGTAAGCCATGCCTCAATCCATGCTAGAACTTTACCTCCTATACCATGAGCTGCCACTTTTCTTAAGAGTCTCTTGTGAGGTACTCTATCGAAAGCTTTACTAAAATCCAAATAAACAATATCATATTCCTTATCACTGTCAACTGCCTCAAATGTTCTATTGAAGAACGTCAGTAAGTTTGTCAGGCAGGAACGACCTCTCGTGAATCCATGCTGAGATTCATTTATCAAGTTATGCTCTTCAAGGTGACTTCTGATAATGTCAGCTATAATTGATTCTAATAACTTGCCCACTATAGATGTCAGGCTTATTGGACGGTAATTTGAAGGAGTGGACTTATCCCCTGATTTGAATATAGGAACCACATTAGCCATCTTCCACAACTCTGGCACAACACCGGTAAGGATGGACACATTGAATACACTCGTTAATGGCTGACTAAGCTCCATCTTGCATTCCTTAAGTACCCTGGAAAACAGCTCATCGGGTCCCGGGGACTTATTTTGCTTCAGTTTGTCTATCTGTTTAATAACCATGTCCCTCGTGACAGTAATATTAGTTAACTTAAATTCATCAGGAACTAAATAATTGTTAATTACTGGAATCTCATTTACATCTTCCTGTGTAAAAACTTACAAAAAATAGTCGTTAAATAAGGAGCACATTTCCAGTTCGTTATCAGTCAGCTGTCCATTCCCAATTTTCAGAGGTCCTACTTTTTCCTTCACCTTCATCCTATACTAAATGTATAAACCTGTTTCATTTATGCTAATGTGTAACCCTTTAACTGTCCAGACCCCATATTAAATGTTTTTCTTAGTGTCCACATTTAAAAAAAAATTCTGAAATTGTAGAGAATCTTTTTCTAAGGGTAACGACACCAAAAGTATGAAATTTGATGGAAAATTTGTGGAATTACACAGGCATACAGTTAGCATTTTCAGTGCAATTTACGCATTGACGATTTTGCCCACTTTGAGTTCTACAGTAGACCCTTATATTACACAGATTTATTTGGCACATTTTGATTATTACACTATTGAAAAATTGCAGCATAATTTCATATAACACTTCATAAAATTAACTTAAAACGGTTCGATTTGTGAAAGGGGAAAAAATTTGGACTGACTCCAACCTGGCAGTACAGTACCAAGCTTCTGGAATAAATTAAACATTGCAGATGCCATCAGCTGTGCTAGAAGTGCATGGAATGAAGTGT
Organism: Cherax quadricarinatus; assembly: GCF_038502225.1. Classification (NCBI taxonomy): domain Eukaryota; kingdom Metazoa; phylum Arthropoda; class Malacostraca; order Decapoda; family Parastacidae; genus Cherax; species Cherax quadricarinatus. Next base: position 6,659,577 of record NC_091305.1, read on the forward strand.
CCCAGTCAACATTAAATGCAGGCTGGGGAAAGTTACTGGCTTCTGTAGTTAATTCTTACACTGGCTTTCCCTTGCTTGAGAGCTAGGTTCAGAAAATTGTTCAGCTGGCAAGGAGATTACCAGATGATGACTTTGAAGATATACAGGAAGATGTGAATGAGTTCTTAGAAGATGAGGATGATGATGATGAAGAAGAAGACATGAATCCAGAGGAAATGTTGGCAGAACTCGGTGCACAGATACAAGGGAGCAAGATAGAAGAAGATGAAGAACTTCAAGAAAAAAAGTTAACATTGCAGCAGTTATGTGAGCAGTTCCATGTTGTTGCTAAACTAACAGACTTTTTCACTGAAGAGGACACTGACCAATCTAGAAGCAGTGCTTTGAAATGGGGTCTAGAGCAGCTGATGATGCCTTACCGTCAGCTATATAATGTACTGTAGAGTAAAAGAAGCCAGAGATCCATTATAGAATTTATGCACACTCCAATACAACCATCAACTTTAGTACCAGAACCTTAACCATCCACTACTTCTGACAACCATCCACCTCAGCCCAGTAGGGCCACACCATGCATCTCCACTCTCTTCATAATCACTGACCTACACCAGCACTACAATTTAAGGTAAATAATATTGTTGCATTTGTAGTCTTAAGCAACAAAAACAACATTTTTATTTTTGTAAGATCTGGATGCCTAAAAAAAAAAGTTTTTTTTTTTTTTGTGGGGTCCAAGGAACGTAACCCTATTTTTCCCACAAGTTCTTCAGTTTATCTAACACGGATTTATCAAGCACTGCATTTTCAGAAACGTAACGACAGTGTGATATAAGGGTCTACTGAATTTTAAACCAGTTCCATTACTCGATCAGATTCTTAGCTGTTTTGCTAGTATGCCTTCTGTTCTATGAATTGAGCATGAGAAACTGCCCATTCAACAATTTCAGCTACCCTATAAAATGCACAAGAGTCAGTCCAAAATAAAGAATGTAGATATTCCTGATACTAAAACATATCCTTTGGTCATTAATCATGTTCCCAGGCCCCTCCTATATTACAGTTGCCTTCCATTTTGAATTGTTAATCACACAAAAATTGAAGATTTACTCTCTTCTTGGAAAATAAATTATAACTAGGAATGATTGGTCATGGTTTACAGCATCTCAGTATGTAAAGTAAAAGGACACAAGTGCAACTAATGTGACATTTTATTATGGCAACGTTTCGCTCTCCAGGAGCTTTATCAAGCCATTACAAACAATACTTGGCTTGATAAAGCTCCTAGAGAGCGAAATGTTTCCACAATAAAATGTCACATTAGTTGCACTTGTGTCCTTTTACTTTACATATTGTCGGTAATTCTACCAACTTTATTACAGCATCTCAGTAATTGAATCAGACCTATTAAAAACCCATAAATGAGACAGGGGCGTAGGGGTCCTTACCCGTCCCCAGGAAAATCTGTAACGTCTAATATTTCTGCTTTTGAGCTCAATTTCAAGCTACTTTTGCTCTTAAAATCAACCAAAATCATCTCTGTTTCAGTAATATGTCTTCAATTCTGTCAAATGATGCCAAAAAACAGCCAATAAAAAAAATATCCTAGAAAACTCTCAAAATCTTTATTTTCAACCAAACACATGGTCGGTTTTGCTTTTCCCATCATGCATTGCTTGGGGCAGGATTTTTTTTTTTACACTGTGTATATTCACTGCATAGACCCATTCTTTCATATCTAGGCTAAATTTTACTGCTCACAGCTTATCTGAGAGACCTGAGCTCATGACAGAAATCTACACGAGGGACCCTGGAATCAGTGCCGGCCACTGAAAGTGTTAAAGGAAACAAATAGTCATTTTAAATTTGCTGATTAACCCCTTTCAGGGTTTCTGACGTACCAGTATGGCTTACGCCCCAGGGTTATTGACGTACTAGAACGCCTAAATTCTAGCACCTTCAAATCTAGCGAGAGAAAGCTGGTAGGCCTACATATGAAAGAATGGGTCTATGTGGTCAGTGTGCGCAGTAACGTGTAATGTGTAACGAGAAAAAAACTTTGACCGTGTTTTTGGATTAAAACAGTGGCTTTGTATTTTCGTATGGTATTTATGGTTGTGGTCTCATTTTATAGAATGGAAGACATATTTCAGAAATTGAGATAATTTTGATTGGTTTCACAATGAAAAGTACCTTGAAATTGAGCTCAGAGTAGCAGAAATGTTCGATTTTTACCAAAGTTCAAAAGTAAACAAATCCTGCCAAGTATCCAATACATGTCAACTGGTGAGTCTAATATTCTTTCACAAGTGCACTGATATTATTTATTCCATTTCTACACTAATGCAGTAGTCTGCATAACAGTAAATCTTTTATTTTTTGTGAGAATAAAAATTCAAAGTGGAAAGCAAAAGAAATGTAAGAGGGGCCTGGGGACGTGACTAACAAACAGAGAACTTGTTATTTTAGTGCCAGGAATGTCTGTATTATTTATTCTGGACCCTATTTGGAAATTGGCATCTTCTGAAATTTGTGTGAAATTGGCAAACTTGCCAATTTCTAACCACTTTATTGGATAGTTAAAATTGGTAAATGGATGGTTTCGTGTACTCATTCGATAGAAAAAATGGAGTTCTAGCGAAATAAATATGATTTTTGTCGACTAGTACACAGGAATTGGCTGAAAATGGGGCTCAAAGTGGGCGAAATCGCCGATGCGTTAACATCGTCGAGACCACTAACTTCGTGAGAGCATAATTCCGCAAGTTTTCCATCAAATAACATTTTATTAGCAATCTTCTGTGTTAATCCAGTAATATCCCAGTCTAGAGAATACAGATGATTTGGAGAATCTTCACTGGACTAGTATATCTTTGGTTTGAAAGTACTAATTATCCAGCCTTTTTTTTATTATTATTATTTATTTATTTATTGAAACTATGGTAACATTTTCTGATTCTTTGACTATGATGCTGCAAACTTGATTATCCTTGGGTTCCTTACATTCATCTTCTGCTCTGTAGGATGGTTTTGTTGCATTTTATACTCTTCTCCATTTTTTTTTTTATTGTTTTGCTCTTTTCATACCGGAGGGTTGTATTTTGTGAAGTACTAAGCCCCTGTTAGGTATTCAGCACAAGGAGTTATGAAGGCTTGATCATCTATCTGCTAATTGTGAAACATAAGTGCTACTGAACTGTACCTGCCAGTCTTCTCATCCCCATAGTGGATTTTTTTTTTCTACAATGGTCATTTCCCACTCAGACCAGGTCTCAAGATTGAACAGGAAATATTACAGGATTAAGAACTACTGTACTAAGAAGCAGACAAGTAAAGATACTGAATGTGAATAGAAGTTTGTAAGATTTGCCTATCATCATACATGTTCATGAGACAGAAATCATCAGCAATCCTGCCACACCAGGCTTACATTTCACACTCATCTGAAAGGGCAGTAACAGCTCCCTAAGTGGTTGCTCTCTACCAACCTACTACCTTGTGGTACAGTGACCCATTGAAGGAAACACATTCATCTTTCATACAATAGCTGTCTTACTAAAAGTGTGCAGATATCACACATCAAATGACGCTCTGAACTGCAACATTCCCACCCATTCTTCAGAGTGGAGGTACTGTACTTCGCACCTCCAGGACTCTGACTTTGAGTGTTGCATTTTTTTCTATGGCAGTCTGGAAAACTTGGTTTACATTGGCATGGAGGTTCGTTGTCATTGATGAATGGCACTATACAAATTGTATCATCTGCAAACAATAAGCCTTAGAGCCTTTTACTGTACAGGACTTTTAATTGTATTATTCTTAAGAACCATTCGTTCACCTAAGTTATTTCTTTGAAAAACTTTTAGTGTGCTTCTGTCAATTACTGATGCAACTTGTGTTAACCCTCTCACTGGCCGTCATTGAGGCCGGGGTCCCTCATGTAGTTCTATGTCACAAGCTCAGCTCACCTAGGTAAGCTGTGAGTGGTAAATTTTGGCCTAGATATTAGAAAATGGTTTGTGCAGTGAGTGTGTGCAGTATAAAAAGAAATCCTCATGCAGTGCATGATGGGAAAAGCAAAACTGACTACACCTACCATCCGACTTACAACCGAGTTCGGTTCCGAGAAACCGGTCGTAAGTCGAAATGGTTGTAAGTCGAACTTTACTACTGAATATCAACAAAACATTTTTGTAATGACTTTATTTTATTGTTTTATTTTGGTATTTCATGTTTTACTTTACTTTTTATGCTGTTAGTACTGTATTTTATACTGTAAGGTTTAGGATAAACACTGTGTACAATACAAACACTTGTTTATTTCCCAGAAATTTGGCATAAAAAACACGGTCGTAAGTCGAGTGGTCGTAAGTCGAGCAGGTCATAAGTCGGATGGTAGGTGTATATGTTTGGTTTAAAATAACTTTGAGTTGTTTTCTATGGTTTTATTGAGTGTTTCTTGGTATTTGATAGAATGTAAGACAACCTATTGAAATAGAGATGATTTTGGTTGGTTTGAGTACCAAACACAGCTTGAAATTGGGCTCAGAGTAGTGGAAATATTAAAGTTTTGCCAATTTTCCTGAGGACAGGTAAGGTCCCCTAAACCCCCACAATGGACATTGTAAACCACGACCAATCATTCTTGATTTTATTTTATTATCCAGGAAATACAGTACAATACAGTTTTTATTTATGTGGTGCAAATTTTGTAGATATAAATGTAATAAGACACAAAAAGCCACTAATTATTCATTGCATTTCAGGCAAATTAATATTAATGCTTAAATGTTACAAAAGATCTAAACATCACTATTAACCCCTTCAGGGTCCAAGGCCCAAATCTGAAGTGGTGCCCCAGTGTCCAATAATTTTCAAAAAAAAAAATTTGTTATTTTTTCTTATGAAATGGTAGAGAATCTTTTTGTGAAGGTAATAAAACAAAAAGTACGAAATTTGATGGAAAATTGACGAAATTATGCTATCGTGAATTTTGATGTGTCAGCGATATTTACGAATCGGCGATTTTGCCGACTTTGACTCCCATTTTAGGCCAATTACATTATTCCAGTCAACCAAATTCTTAGCTATTTCACTAGTATTACTTCTATTCTATCGATTGAGCACAAGAAATCGCCAAGTCAACTGTTTCAACTACAAATTAAAGTGATTGGAAATTGTTAATTTGGCCAATTTAACATAAAGTTCAAAATATTAAAATTTCAAAATAGGGTCCAGAATAAACAATGTAGGTATTCCTGGAACTAAACTAACATTTCCTCTGTTCATTAGTTACGTTTTGAGGCTTTACAAATAAATTCCATTTTTATTTTTTATTCACATAATGAATTTTTATTCACACCAAAAAATAGAAGATTTACTGTTATGCAATACTGTAATAATTGTATAAATATCATCACCATATTTGTGAATGCATATTAGACCCACCAGCTGGCGTGTATTAGACGTGTGAGGTCGTTTGTTTACTCTTGAATATCGGCAAAAATTTAACATTTCTGTTACTTTGAGCTCAGTTTCAAGCCATTTCCAGTGCGAAAACCAATCAAAATCATCTCTATTTCTGTAATATGTCTTCCATTCTATCAAATGAGACCAAGAAATCGCAAATAGAACTATAAAAAACATACGAAAAAATGCTGCAAAGTCGCTGTTTTAATCGAAAAATCATGATTTCAGTTTTTTTCTCTCATACACAGCGTGCTGCAGGATCTGTTTTATGTGGTGTACACATACCACATAGATGTATTCTCTCATATCTAGGCCCAAATGTACCACTCACAGTTTATCAGAGTGAGCTGAGCTCATGACGTAGATCTACGGTTTGGACCCTGAACGTAAAGCCGTAGATCTACGGGACGGACCCTCAAAGGGTTAACCCTTAAATGGTCCAAACGTATACAGTGTATATATACGTTCGTTCGCGCAGCGCCCCGAATATTTTGAAAAAAAAAAATTGTAGAAGAAAAAGAACACACTTTTTGACATGTTTTAGAATAAAAAAAAATTAGGGTCAGTACTTACCGAGATATGAGGCCGAGAAGTTGGCACTGGATGCTCGTGTGACAGCCGAGTCCTGCTGCTTGCAGAGGTGTTGCCGATGTACCTTGTTTTCTATTTTTCATATTATTTTATGTAATTTTTATGTTCTGATAAATACAATTTGTAGTAGTTCTTGTCATTTCATAACCAATCTTTGTTCTGACACTAGTATTAGGTACTGAAATTGTACTCAAATTGTCACAGACACACTAACAGGTGGACATTTACACTTGCCTTAGCCATTTACTATTGTCTTGGAATATATACAAAGTATTCATATGTCCCAACAATGTTTTGGATATGTGGAAGTATATAATAACAATGAGGAGGAGGAGAAGGAGAAGGAGAAAGATGAATAGGAGAAGGAGGAAAAGGAGGAGGAGGAGATGGAGGAGGAGGGGGAGAAGGAGGAGGAGGAGATGGAGGGGGAGAAGGAGGAGGAGGAGGAGGAGGAGGAGGAGGAGGAGGAAGAGAAGAATAATGCATAATAATAATAATAGGTAATAATAAGTTCCCTTGAAGCATGAAAAACAAAGTCCACCCCTGACAGTGACATGATAAGATGAAATAACATCTGATAAGAGCTGACATTTGATGGGCATACATGAGGGTAGGGGAGGGTGCAACAGATAAGAAAAGATTAGAGGTGATATTTGATGAACATCGCCCTCACTTTGTTTTTTTTTTTTTATTATCACACCGGCCGATTCCCACCAAGGCAGGGTGGCCCGAAAAAGAAAAACTTTCACCATCATTCACTCCATCACTGTCTTGCCAGAAGGGTGCTTTACACTACAGTTTTTAAACTGCAACATTAACACCCCTCCTTCAGAGTGCAGGCACTGTACTTCCCATCTCCAGGACTCAAGTCCGGCCTGCCGGTTTCCCTGAATCCCTTCATAAATGTTACTTTGCTCACACTCCAACAGCACGTCAAGTATTAAAAACCATTTGTCTCCATTCACTCCTATCAAACACGCTCACGCATGCCTGCTGGAAGTCCAAGCCCCTCGCACACAAAACCTCCTTTACCCCCTCCCTCCAACCCTTCCTAGGCCGACCCCTACCCCGCCTTCCTTCCACTACAGACTGATACACTCTTGAAGTCATTCTGTTTCGCTCCATTCTCTCTACATGTCCGAACCACCTCAACAACCCTTCCTCAGCCCTCTGGACAACAGTTTTGGTAATCCCGCACCTCCTCCTAACTTCCAAACTACGAATTCTCTGCATTATATTCACACCACACATTGCCCTCAGACATGACATCTCCACTGCCTCCAGCCTTCTCCTCGCTGCAACATTCATCACCCACGCTTCACACCCATATAAGAGCGTTGGTAAAACTATACTCTCATACATTCCCCTCTTTGCCTCCAAGGACAAAGTTCTTTGTCTCCACAGACTCCTAAGTGCACCACTCACTCTTTTTCCCTCATCAATTCTATGATTCACCTCATCTTTCATAGACCCATCCGCTGACACGTCCACTCCCAAATATCTGAATACGTTCACCTCCTCCATACTCTCTCCCTCCAATCTGATATTCAATCTTTCATCACCTAATCTTTTTGTTATCCTCATAACCTTACTCTTTCCTGTATTCACCTTTAATTTTCTTCTTTTGCACACCCTACCAAATTCATCCACCAATCTCTGCAACTTCTCTCCAGAATCTCCCAAGAGCACAGTGTCATCAGCAAAGAGCAGCTGTGACAACTCCCACTTTCTGTGTGATTCTTTATCTTTTAACTCCACGCCTCTTGCCAAGACCCTCGCATTTACTTCTCTTACAACCCCATCCATAAATATATTAAACAACCACTGTGACATCACACATCCTTGTCTAAGGCCTACTTTTACTGGTACATAAACATGTCTGTGTTTGTCAAGCTCCCTGTCTAGCTGTCTATCCGTCTAGCTCTCTGTCTCAGAGAGAGCCACAAGACTGCATCATCACCTTTACTCATATCTTCAAGCAGAGTATAGCACTTTGTCTGGATTTTTTGGGTTATCCTAGGTAATTTACACTATGTATACTTGTATTTATGTGTACCTGTGAGACAGAGATAGACACAGAAAGAGAGAGACAGATATAGACAGAGATAGGCAGAGATAGACAGAGGAAGACAGAGATAGAGATAGACAGAGATACAGAGATACAGACCCTAATCTTGGGGTTAACATCACTTTCCTCTTAAAAGAGGAGTGTTGATATGACATTACATCAGTGAATCCTTGGTGTTTGCCGCACTGTTTGCTCTAGCTGGCGCTCAATTTAACTGGCTCTCCCAGAAGGTACTAAGTGGTCCCAGATTTTTTTAATACTGCACACACTGAGTGTTAGGACCCATTCTATGCTGACAAGGCATCTCAGGCCAATCGTGCCAAATTTGAAGGCAGGAAAAATAAAATGTATAAATACGTTTGGGGCGCTACGTGTAAGAATGTATATATACGTTTGGGCCGTTTAAGGGTTAACTAGGATTTCTTATGCAGCTAACAATAATCATAAGTACAATAAGAAAGGTAGCTAATAAATAAATGGTCAGTTACAAAGTATTTCTTATTACAGTGGTACCCCGGGATACGAACAGCTTAACCCTTGATTGTTTCGGCCATATATATACGTCTTACGAGCCAGTGTTTTGGACGTATGTATATATACTCAGTAATTCTAGCAACTTCAAATCAAGCAGGAGAAATTGGTAGGCCCACATGTGAGAGAATGGGTCTGTGTGGTCAATGTGCACTGTATAAACAAAATTGTGCGGCACAAAGTGCATAATGAGGAAAAAAAAAACCTCTGAATTAAAATGCCGACTTTGAGGTGTATTTTCATATAGTATTTATGGTTGTGTTCTCATTTTCTTGGTCTCATTTGATAGAATGGAAAACATAGTACAGAAGTAGAGATGATTTTGATTAATTTCAAGATGAAAACGACCTTGAATTTGAGCTCAAAGTAGCGGAAATGTTCGATTTTTACCAATGTTCAAGAGTAAGCAAATCACACCACACGTCCAATACACGTCAACAATAATGCAGTAGTCTGCATAACTGTAAATCTTCTATTTATGAATAAAAAATCGAAATAGAAAGCAAGAGTAATAGAGGGGCCTGGGGACGTGACTAATGAACAGAGGATATGTTATTTTAGTGTCAAGAATGTCTGCTTTGTTTATTCAGGACCCTATTTTGAAATTGGCATCTTTTTTAATTTGCGTGAAATTGGCCAAATTGCCAGTTTCTGACCACTTCATTGGGTAGTTGAAATCAGTAGATGAGTGGTTTCTTGTACTTGGAACAATGGAATTGGCCGAAAATAGGGCTCAAAGTTTGTGAGATTGCTGATGCGTATATATCGCCAAGATCACCAACTTCACTGGAGTGTAATTCCATAAGTTTTTGATCAAATTTCGAACTTTTGGTGTCATTACCATTGGGAAAAGATTCTCTATCATTTCATAAGAATTTTTTTTTTTTCCAAAAAAATTTGCGACATAGAATGACAGTTTCAGAAATGGGCTTCCAACAGTCAAAGGGTTAAAACTCAAACAATTATGTAAGTGTATTTATGTAAATGCTTTTGTAAGTGTATTTTTGGGGGTCTGAAATGGATTAATCTAATTTACATTATACCTTATGGGAAATATTTGTTCGGTATCGGCACTCGAACAGACTTCTGGAATGAATTAAGTTCGTATCCCGAGGTACCACTGTATTTCAAACTGATTCAATAATCTTCAGTTACTATACTGTACAGTATTGTACTACAGACTACAGTGTTTGGTTGCCTTTTGCATCAGTGGATGAGACCGCTAGTTCAGAAGATCACTGGACAATCATGAAAAATTAATTTTGTAATCTGGGAGTTTCAGACAATCAACAATATTGTATGCCCCCCTCCCCTTATTAGTTGATTAATGAAAGGGTTCACTGTACAAGTACTGAAACATTTTGAAACACACCTATTATTGTAGCAAAATAGTGTGCATTGAAAATAAAAAATGAGATTGAAAAAAAAAATAATAATTTTCATATATAAATTGAAAAAAAACATACTGTACTGCTGATGACAGGTGATAATTATCACCAATCTTAACATGCCATTAAACCTTTGATTTAAATTTTCTTTTCATAGTTCCAGTTAGAAAAGCAGGTTCTTTCAATTTGTAAGAACAGATATAGTAATTACAGTATAATAAATTTTGCCCCAAATAAATTTCCATTTCTGGGTCTGCTACGGTTTAAAGGCATGGGGTGTATGAGGGGTGCAAAAGTGTCTTTTGACTTCTGCTCAAACAGTATAGGTATGGTAAATACTTAATGGCTAGTGCATTTATTGATACTGGCTAGTTGCAATAATGTTGTGATAAAAATAAATTCTGTATTGTTACACTGTATATAACTTTAGTGAAAAAATGTTTGCCTAACTTGATTAACACAGGAATGTTGGACACTTAAGTTAAAAGTATAGTATTGTTCCACCCTACCTCTTGCATTGGCAATTTCCCCATCTGGATGGGCCATTCTTTGCATAGCTGTTGGTGCTATGCCATATGGAACACTGACTTTGTGTCCTAGTATGGTGGTAGAAAGGCTGCTCTTGGACACATCTCTTAAGACCCTTGGCCGAATATACCATCTGCAAAAAGTTAATATACTATTCTTTCACATTTGTATATCATTATTTATAATTTGTCTGAATACTTTTAAGGATTTATTCATTGGTGTACTTAGGACAGAACTGCTTATGCAAATTAAACATACCCATTGAATGCCTCCTTGTTTTCTTGAAGAGTAACTTCTTGCATGGCTCCAGATCGGTAGTAGTCAAGAGCATTTTGGGGCAAGATTCTGTGTGCCTCAGTTTCATAGTCACTAACACTCACCAAAGTTTTCATGTTACACTAATATTGGTGTGTTGCTGCAGCTACACAAAAGCATAAAAGGGTATTATTAATGTGGTTACTAATGTAATTTTGTTTTTAAAGTATCATTTATTTAAACATTTTTTCTGGCTCTGTTAAAGATGTATCTTAAGGCTGCAAGTTTGTCATTCTTTAAATTGAGAGACTATAACTTATGATGTTAATGTGTTTCTGGATATTCATTGTTGGTTGATTGTTTGGCACTTGGATAATACAGTGGAACCTCTACTTGCAACTGGATTTGCTCGTTTGCAGAATCAATTTTCCTCATTTAAATTAATTGAAATGCAATTAATCCGTTCCAGTGGAATTCTGTACTTCAATAATTTCGCTAATATCAACTCTACAGCTTATTTATCTATCTCACTTCATCTAATATGACATAATAAACAATATAAATAACATAGAAACTTGATATGTACTCAAAAATGAATAAAATATGTCATTCATGTAGTGGTATGGGCGGTGTCGGCGGTGGACGAGAGAGTGTCTGGAGACCGGGCAAAATACTTCATGAATAATTTTGCTAATATCTTCTATACTGCTTATTTATCTATCACAGTTCATCTAGTATGACATAACAAACAATATGAATAACATAGAAACATGATATATACTCTAGAATGAATAAAATATGTCATTATGTAACAGGTGGAGGCGGCCACAACCGCTCCCTCTTTGTTGTGGTAAACACTGCCATCTAGTGACGGCCTTTTGAAGCCGTCTGTTATTATAATTATTATATGTAGTACATTATTATTATATATGTATTATTATTATACATATTACTATTATTATTGTATTTTACTATTATTATTATTATTCATATTATTATTCATATTATTATTATATTATTATTATTATCATTATTATTATTATATTATTTGTAATTTTTATTCACACAAAAAATATAAGATTTACTGTTATTCCTTATTGCAATAATTGTATAAATATGCCAACCCATTCACGACTGCATATTGGAATGGACAGTGACGTCATATGTTTACACTGAAACAGCCAAGCAATGGACAACTTCTCCTAGGTTGAGCTCAATTTCAAGGCACTTTTCGTCGTAAGCAATCAAAATCATATCTATTTCTGTAATTTATCTTCCATTCTATCAAATGAGACCAAAAAAAACGAGAATACAACCATAAAAACCATTTGAAATTACCACTAAGGGGTGGCTAATTGCTGAGAAGTGAACTCCATTATTTATGCTTAGATTTCTTTCATTTTTGGTGTACATTAAGAAGCATCTTTCCATCATACATTGCCCAAGTTTCAATAAGATAGTCCAACAAACAAATGAGATACAATTCCCGAGATCAAGAGCAAGAGCCCCTCACCAGTGTCAAGGAACCTGCCTTGAGGTCTGCTCGCTTGTGGAAATTTTGCTCACATATGGAAGCAAAAAATCGACCCATCGACTGCTCGTATTTGGAAAAACTCGTACGTGGACACGCTCACAAGTAGAGGTTCCACTGTCAGAGCAAGATCCAGCATCAGCGAATTAAAAAGCTCAGTGCCCCAAGGCACTGTCCTGGCACCTCTGCTGTTTCTCATCCTCATAGCAGACATAGATAAAAACACTAGTCACACTTTTGTATCATAAGAACATAAGAAAGAAGGAACACTGCGACAGGCCTACTGACCCATGAGGAGCAGGTCCATGCCCCCCCCCCCCGGATTAGACCAATGACCCACCCACCCCGGATTAGACCAATGACCCACCCCCCGGATTATCCCAATGACCCACCCAGTCCGGTCATCCCCACTCAAGGATGGAGCACTGTACCAGACCCAGCAGCACAAGCTAGCCAGGTCCAACTCACACCCACCCACACCCACTCATGCATTTATCTAACCTATTTTTAAAACTACACAACGTTTTAGCCTCAATAACTGTACTCGGGAGCTTGTTCCACTCATCCACAACTCTATTACCAAACCAGTACTTTCCTGAATCTGAATTTTTCCAACTTGAAACCACTGCTGCGAGCCCTGTCCTGGCTGGAAATTTTCAGCACACTATTTACATCCCCTTTATTTATTCCTGTTTTCCATTTATACACCTCGATCATATCCCCCCTAATTCTACGCCTTTCGAGAGAGTGCAGATTCAGGGCCTTCAGTCTATCCTCATAGGGAAGATTTCTGATACATGGGATCATCTTTGTTATCCTCCTTTGTACGTTTTCCAGAGCATTTATATCCATTCTGTAATACGGTGACCAGAACTGAGCAGCATAGTCTAAATGAAGCCTAACCAAGGATATATAAAGTTGAAGAACAACCTGAGGACTTCTATTATTTATTCTTCTAGATATGAAGCCAAGAATTCTGTTAGCTTTATTGCGAACACTAATGCACTGTTGTCTTGGTTTTAGGTTACTGCTAACCAGAACTCCTAAATCCTTTTTGTGATCAGTAGTATTAAGATCTACATTATTTAGTTTATATGTGGCATGGTTATTTAACTGTCCATCATTTGCAGATGACACTAAAATAAGCATGAAAGTCACTAAGATAGAGGACACTGAAAAATTACAGGAAGAGATGAGCAAGGTTTTCCAATGGGCAGTGGAGAACAACATGACGTTCAGTGGTGATAAGCTCCAGCTGCTTAGGTATGGAAAGAATGAAGAACTCAAAAGGAACACTATACACAAAACTCAAGAGGGTAACCAAATAGAACGAAAGGAACACACAAAAAAACTGGAAATAATTATGTCAGCTGACCTTTCTTTTAAAGACCATAACAAGACAAAGATCACGACAGCCAGGAAGATGACAGGATGGGTATTGAGAACTTTCAAAACAAGGGAAATAATGCCACTGGTGACACTCTTCAAATTGCTAGTGCTCCCTCATGTAGAATATTGCTCAGTGCTGATGGCCCCATTCAAAGCAGGAGAATTATCAGAGCTGGAGCAAATACAGAGATTGTTTACAGCTCACATTGAGCCAGTAAAGCACCTAAATTACTGGAAACACCTTCAAGTCTTGAACATGTACTCATTGGAGCAGAGGAGAGAGAGAGACATGATAATACATACCTGGAAAGTACTCGAGGGCCTGGTCCCAAATCTGCACACTGCCATAACATATTGAAGTGAGAATTATGGGAGGAAATGCAAAATAAACCCAGTGAGGAGCAGGGGTGTGGTGAGGACAATAAGGGAACACTGTATCAACATTCGGGGTCCCAGACTATTCAACATTTTAACTTAAGTAATCAGAAACACGGCTGGAACAAGTGTAGAAGCCTTCAAGAGGAAACTAGATAAGTATCTTCACCAGGTGCCAGATCAACTAGGCTGTGATGGATACATTGGGCAGAGTGCCTCCAGCAACAACAGCCTGGTTGACCAGGCAAGCACCAGGCGAGCCTTGCCATGGCCGGGCTCCAAGAGTAGTGAAATTCCCGTAGCTCTTCAAAGGTATATGAGGACAGTCCCACACTAGTGTGTGTGTGTGCGAGCTGAAAAGGGGATACCATACTAGTGTGTGTGTGGGAGCCCAGGAGGGAATCCCATACTAGTGTGTGTATGTGTGTTGGGGAGCCCAAGAAGTGATCTCATACTAGTCTGTTTGAGGGACCAGAAGGGAATCCTATACTAATGTGTGTATGAGAGAGTCCAGGAAAAGATTCCATACTCTCTCTCCTCTCTCTCTCTCTCCTCTCTCTCTCTCCTCTCTCTCTCTCCTCTCTCTCTCTCCCTCCTCTCTCTCCTCTCTCTCCTCTCTCTCTCTCTCCCTTTTTTTTTTTTTTTTTTTTTTTTTTACAGGGTTTTGAAAGGGTTAAAGGATCCCTCTTTTTGAAAGCTTTTTTCATTTAAAATTTCATTGAAAAGCTAAGCTGTTACCTACATCAGCTCTTTAAAAGCTTTTTTTTGTTATGAGACATACAAGGGGGGGCAGGATAAAATTTTGGGACCATCGGGGGCGCTTTTTTCATTTGATCAACTGGCGTTATCGTTAAATCTTTTATCTGAACAGATTGTTCCATCTCGAGTCATCCTGGGTATGTGTCTCAGAGGGGTGATGTTCTGGAGATAAGCCAGAGGGGTTTGCTGTTTTCTCCCCGTTTTTGGGCAAAAGCTTTTTGCTGTCCAAGTGGATCAAGTGTGGTATTTTGACAATTTTGGGCCTTTGGACATAACAGTAGGCCCCCCACATCCCTCCTATGTTGAAGGCTCTCAAATAAGATCCCCCCAGGAGGGGCCCAGGCGGAAGTGAGATCTTGCTCTGTTCTCTTTTGTCAACAGTCCGATGGGGAGGGGACAGGCAAACCAAAAGTGGGCATATAAGGTGTGGCGTCTTGTCCCGTCGTATTTTGCCCCTACTGTAAAGCAGATCGAGATACGGGAAGTGCTGAAACCCTGGCTCCCTTTTTGGATTTAAACATGGTTCTTTGGTTGGTTTGAGTCAAATTTCACCCCGGGATATCAACTTTTTCCCGGGTTAACATCCCCCCATTACCCCTTACTACTGCGGCATTCCATCATGGTCCCTGGGCGTCTCTTTTGTTTTCTCGGTGCAAATTTACTTCCATCTATTTACTGTTGCTCCGCTATGATTGATTAACAAAACATGTTTCTTCTTTTGGGATGTGAATTCAGTATAAATCTCCATTTTGATTCTGGGTGGAAAAAGAAAGGTCGTTGGTAGACTTCCCAAAAAGTGGATTTACTTCCCCGGTGGAAACTTTGTGGGATTTCTCTCCCCCTTTTCCCCTTTTCCCCTTCCCCCCTTTCTCTCTCTCCTCTCTCTCTCTCTCTCTCTCTCTCTCTCTCTCTCTCCCCCTCTCTCCCTCTCTCCTCTCTTTTCTCTCCTCTCTCTCTCCCCTCTCTCCCCCTCTCTCTCCTCTCCCCTCCTCCCCTCCTCTCTCTCCCCCCTCTCCTCTCTCTCTCTCTCTCTCCTCTCTCTCCCCTCTCTCTCCTCTCTCTCCCTCTCTCTCTCCTCTCTCCTCTCTCCCCTCCTCCTCTCTCCTCTCTCTCCCTCTCTCTCTCTCTCTCTCTCTCTCTCTCTCTCTCCCCTCTCTCTCTCTCTCTCTCTCTCTCTCTCTCTCTCTCTCTCTCCCCTCCCTCTCTCCCCTCTCTCTCTCCTCTCCCCTCTCCTCTCTCCCCTCTCTCTCTCTCTCTCTCTCTTCTCTCTCTCTCTCTCCCCTCTCTCTCTCTCTTCTCTCTCTCTCTCTCTCTCCTCTCTCTCTCTCTCTCTCTCTCTCTTCCCCTCTCTCTCTCTCTCTCCCTCTCTCCTCTCTCTCTCCTCTCTCTCTCCTCTCTCTCTCTCCCCTCTCTCTCTCCTCTCTTTCTCTCCCTCTCTCTCCTCTCTCTCTCTCTCCTCCTCCTCTCTCTCTCTCTCCTCTCTCTCTCTCTCCTCTCTCTCTCCTCTCTCCCTCTCTCTCTCTCCTCTCCCCTCCCTCTCTCCTCTCTTCTCTCTCCTTTTCTCTCTCTCTCTCCTCTCTCTCTCCTCTCTCCCCTCTCCTATCTCTTCTCCCCTCCCCTCCCCCTTCTCCTCTCTGTTTCTCTCTCCTCTCCCCCCCTCTCCCCTCCCCTCCCTCTCTCTCTTCTCTCCCCTCTCTCTTTTCCCCCTCTCTCTTCTTTTTTCTCCCCCATCTCCCCTTTCTCCTCTCTTTTTTTTTTTTTTTGGGTTTGAAAAGGGTTAAAGGACCCGCTTGCATTGCGCCCACCGGGTGTGGCCGGGCCTTTTGAAAAATTTCAAGCACGGGGAATTGCCACTATGTCCCCTCATGATTACCTTCATGGTGATCTAAAATGACCCTTGGGGAAGGGGGAATCAAAAAGGATTTTTGGGCAGCGTTCCACGGGAAAACGTGCGGGGTCACTGTTATGGAATGTCTACTTCAACGACCTTCTTATCCACCCCAGAATAAATCATATGAACGACTGTCCCTGCATTCATTATCCAAAAGAAATCCGCTCTCAAAGCTACATCAATCCCCACTAAACTTTTTCAGCTTGAAATGATGGCAAGAAAATTTTGCACCTGAGAAAACAAAAATGATATCGTCTCTAGGCAATGATTAATCTGGTAGTATAAGATGAAGGGGAGGATGTTGGCACCGGGAAAAAGTTGATACCCCGAGGGGTGCTCCAAACAAACCGAAAACCATTTGTAAATTTTTAAAAAAGGCACCGGAAAACACACCCCGCCGTATCTCATCTGTTTGGGTGGGTTGCAGTCCTGTACAGCAAAAATGCCCCCGGTTCTCCACTTTTTTTTTTGCCCCCCCCTCTCATCGGGGCCCCTTACGGGAAGTGAGAACAGAGCAAGACTCCATCTCCCCCTGGCCCCATCGGGTGTTTTCATTCAGCAGAGCCTTCAACATGGGGAGGGGATGTGGGGGGCCCCCTTCTGTTTGTAAAAAGAATTTTCAAAATACCCCCCGGATCATTGGGGACAGCGTGAAAAAGCTTTTGCCAAAAGGGCAAAAAGCAACTTTCGGGTGTCCCTTCTCGGGACATCTCCATCTGAGTCTTCCCCCGGATGCTCAGTATGGAACACATTCTTTTTGGGTGTAAACAGATAGTGTTGATAAAATAAAAATGCGAAACAGATGCCCACTTCATCCTGTTCTGCCTTATTTTAAACAAAAAAAATCTTTCAAATGGCTGATTGGTAACTTTTGGGCTTACGTTAAATCCAACCTGTTTGGGCTTCAAAAGGCCTCTCCCCCTCTCTCCTTTTCCTCTCTCTCTCTCTCCCCTCTCTCTCCTCTCTCTCTCCCCCTCCTCTCCCCCCTCTCCTCCCCCTCTCTCTCCTCTCTCTTTTTTCCCCCCTTCCCCTCCCTTCTCCCCTCCCCCCTTCCCCTCCCCTTCTCCCCCCCCCCCTCTCTCCCTCTCTCTCCCCTCTCTCTCTCCTCCTCTCTCCCTCTCTCTCTCTCCCTCCTCTCTCCCTCTCTCTCCCCCTCTCTCTCTCCTCTCTCCCCTCTCTCTCTCCTCTCTCTCTCCTCTCTCTCCCCCTCTCTCTCCTCTCTCCTCCTCCCCTCTCTCCCTCTCTCTCTCCTCTCTCTCTCCTCTCTCTCACTCCTCTCCTCTCCTCTCCTCTCTCTCTCCTCTCTCTCTCTCTCTCTCCTCTCCCTCTCTCCTCTCTCTCTCCCCTCTCTCTCTCCTCTCTCTCCTCTCTCTCTCTCCCCACTCTCTCTCTCAACTCTCTCTCTCCTCTCTCTCTCTCCTCTCTTTCTCCCCTCTCCTTTCTCTTTCTCTCCTCTCTTTCTTTCCCTCTCCTCCTCTCTTCTCTCTTTTTCTCTCTCCTCTCTCCTCTCTCTCCCCCTTTTCCCCTCTCTCTACCCTTTATCCTCTCTCCTCCTCTCTCTCCTCTCTCTCTCCTCCCCCTCTCTCTCTCCTCTCTCTCTCTCCTCTCTCCCCTCTCTCTCTCTCTCTTCTCTCTCTCTCTCTCTCTCCTATCTCCCCTTCTCTCTCCTCCTCTCCCCTTCTCTCTCTCTCTCTCCTCTCTCTCTCCTCTCTCTCCCCCTCTCTTTCTCTCCTCTCTTTTTTTTTTTCCTTTTTCTTCTTCATTTTTTCCCTTTTTTTTTTTTTTTTCTTTTTTTTTTTTTTTTTTTTTTTTTTTTTATTTTTTTTCTTCTTTTTTTTTTTATTTTTCTTTTATTTTTTTTTTATTTTTTTTAAAGGGTTTGCAGGTTGGCCCTCTTTTTTTGGGCTATGCAGGTTAAGTTCCCCTTTTTTGGAAACTAAGGCTTTCACATCAGCTCATTAAAACATTTTTTGTTATGAACTCGTGGGAACGGGGATGAGTTGGAAAACCCGTGGAGCATTTTTTTTTTGATCAACTGATTTTTCTCGTTGACATCATTATGCTGTAATGTTTTCCTCTCAGTCATCCTGGGTATTATGATCTCAGAGGGGTGATGTTCTGGAATCACCAGATAAATTCCTTTTTCTGCCCGTCTTGTGGCATAAAACTTTTTCACGCTTCTAAGTGGACCCAAGGTATTATTTTGACAATATTGGCCTTGCATAACAGTGGCCACCCACATCCCCCCTTGTTGAAGGCTCTGCTGAAATGAAATCTATCGGATGGGTCCAGGTGAGAGATGGGGACGTCTTGCTCTTTCTCTCTCTTCAAGCATCCGATGGGGGGGGAAAACCCAAAAAGTGGGCATCTAAAGGGTGTGGCGTCTTTGCCTCGTGGGATTTTGCCCCCCTCTGTCAACAGTCAGTCGGCAAGTGCTGAAAGATTCTGGCTGCCTTTTTTGAAAGATTTACAACATGGTTCTTCATGGTTGTTTGAGTAAAATTTCACCCCAAGGATATCTTCTTCTCGGGTGCCAACATCCTCCCTTCATCCTTACTGCCCACTTCCCATCATGGTGCCTAGGGCATCATCTTTTCTTTTTCTCATCAAATTTCCCATCTTTTTCCCCAATCTAAAAACTCTCAGCTGGTGATTGATGTACAGAGCAGCTGGCATTTTTCTCTTGGATAAGTGAATGTCGGGTTTTCCGTCTCTATTGCATGTGATTCTGGGATGAGATGAAAAAGGTCGTTAAAATGACATTCCATAATAATGGCCCCAGCCGCTTCCTTGGGGGAAAAAATGGACCTGCTGTTTCCCCTTTTCCATTGGGGACTCCCTTTTTGAGATCTCCAAAGAGTTCACTGGAGACAAACATGGCCTAATTCCCGTGCTTGAAATTTTGCTGGGGCCTGGTGCCCCCCGGTCGAAAAGCCAGAAAGTCAGTCCCACCCCTGACGGATTCTCCGTGACTGGTCCATTTGTGGAAGGTTTCAACAGATCCCCGCATAACCTTTCCTGAAGCCATATTGCCCCATCCAAAAATGTAGTGGTAGTCAAAAAATCTTCATTTTCGGATTATTGTCTCAGGGTCTTCCCGTGATTGACAGGGTGACCTGGTCTGGGTTTTCTGATTTCTGCTCTCTCTTCTTTTGTGAACAGGGGCTACATTTGCCTCTTTCCATAGGGGGGGCCATTTACACTGTACTAGGCGTGCTAAAGTCAAATTAGAGGTGCTGCTAGCTGGTCTCATCTTCTCACAATCTTGGGGTCAACTTTCTGGGAGCCTTTTCTTGGGCAAGTGATTTGAAGGAATCCTCCTCCCTTTTTACCCGGGGTTTTCGTTCTGCAGCTTTGAA
Organism: Cherax quadricarinatus; assembly: GCF_038502225.1. Lineage (NCBI taxonomy): Eukaryota > Metazoa > Arthropoda > Malacostraca > Decapoda > Parastacidae > Cherax > Cherax quadricarinatus. The sequence continues at coordinate 6,679,708 of NC_091305.1, forward strand.
GGGGGGTCCTTTCTGGATCAGGGAAATTGCATTTTGGGAGCAAAATGTTCAGCAAGGGTCCCCTTCTCTTGACTACTAGTAGGGTGGTCCCATCCTGTCCCATTTAGGGTGGAAAAAAGTTCATGGCAGATAACCCCGTCTGCCCCCACCAGGGACCACCAGGTTTTGGGCCTCCCCACCTGATGCTAACCTTTTTGTGTCCACCTCCCATTTAATGGCCCCTTTTGGGGCATCACCCCAAAGCCTACAGGCCTGTGAAGTTCCCGTTATGGTTAGGATTCTCTTATACCTTGCCATGCTTTATTAAATGTTCTCTAGAAAAAACCAAGGCTGATCTGGGAAAAAGTCACATTGGTTTCTGTGAGTGCTATGATGGCTGGGGATGCTTCTGTGATATTTTTGTGTCACTCCTCACACTTGCTCATTATTCTGTCTGCTCTGGTGTACCATACCTTCACCTTCTCCAAAACTATATTCTGGGGGGTTGGTGTGGGTTGGGGGAGTGGGAGACCTGGCAGGATACTATGGGAGGCTGTTGTGTTCGTGGGATTTATGCTGGGGGTGGGGACTTAAGTGCAGAGTGTAGTTTGTCTTGGATTAGCTTGTTTGCAATGTTCTGTGGGTGGTTGTTCTTGCTGCTCCTCCTGACTCTCAGTGCCCCTGCCTGTCTCTAGTCTTTGTCTCTCTTGCCTCTTTGTTTCTTCTTTCTCAGTTTCTGTCGTTCTTTTCTCATTTTCTCACGGTCTAGGTACACTCACTGGTGTATTTTTTTCCTTTAGTGGTGGTTTCTGATGCAGGATTCTGTTTTGCACCGTTTCTATCTTGAAATTCAAGTTGACCAGCCGTTTTTTTCCCCCCCTCGAGTATCCCCCTATTCTCTGAAAATTTATCAGCTCAGCCATGTCCTCCTCTCCTGTGGGAGAGGAAGGGATCCTATACTTGTAAGAACATAAGAAAGAAGGAGCACTGCAGCAGGCCTACTGGCCCATGCGAGGCAGGTGCAGTTCTCCTACCAGCTTAAGCCAATGCCCTAACCTAGTCAAGTCAGGTCACATTCACTTAAGGAGCACAACATCTGACCTAGTAGCACAAGCTAGTCAGGTCCAACTCACACCCACTCATGTATTTATCTAACCTATTTTTTAAAACTACACAATGTCTTCTATGACGGTACTCTGGAGTTTGTTCCACTCATCCACAACTCGATTACCAAACTAGTGCTTTCCTATATCCTTCCTGAATCTAATTTCTTCAACTTAAAGCCATTGCTGCAAGTCCTGTCTAGGCTAGATATTTTTAGCACTGTTTACATCCCCTTTATTTATTCCTGTTTTCCATTTATACACCTCAGTCATATCCCCCCTAATTCTATGCCTTTCTAGACAGTGCAGATTCACAGCCCTCAATCTATCCTCAATAGGGAAGATTTCTGATCCATGGGATCAACTTTGTCATCCTCTTTTGTACGTTTTCCAGTGTATTTATATCCATTCTGTAATATGGTGACCAGAACTGAGCAGCATAATATAAGTAAGACCTAACCAAAGATATATAGAGTTGAAGAACAACCTGAGGGCTTCTATTATTTATACTTCTTGATATGAAGCCAAGGATTCTGTTAGCTTTATTGCGAACACTTATGCACTGTTGTCTTGGTTTTAGATTACTGCTAACCAGAACTCCTAAATCCTTTTCGCAATCAGTAATATTAAGATCGACATTATTTAGTTTATGTGGCATGGTTATTTTCCTGTCCTTCATTTGGAACTTTGCATTTGTCTATATTAAACTGCATCTGCCACTTCTTCGTGTGTGAGAGGGAGCCGAGGAGGGCAATCACATACTAGTGTATGTGGGAACCCAGCGGGAGGGCCCACACTGGTGGGTGTGGGAACCCAGCAGGAGGGCCCACACTTGTTGGTGTGGGAACCCAGCAGGAGGGCCCACACTGGTTGGTGTGGGAACCCAGCAGGAGGGCCCATACTTGTTGGTGTGGGAACCCAGTGGGAGGGCCCACACTGGTTGGTGTGGGAACCCAGCAGGAGGGTCCACACTGGTTGGTGTGGGAACCCAGCAGGAGGGTCCACACTGGTTGGTGTGGGAACCCAGCAGGAGGGCCCACACTGGTTGGCGTGGGAACTCAGCAGGAGGGCCCACACTGGTTGGTGTGGGAACCCAGCAGGAGCCCATAGTGGTTGGTGTGGGAACCCAGCAGGAGGGCCCACGCTGGTTGGTGTGGGAACCCAGCAGGAGGGCCCACACTGAATGGTGTGGCAACCCAGCAGGAGGGCCCACACTGGTTGGTGTGGGAACCCAGCAGGAGGGCCCATGCTGGTTGGTGTGGGAACCCAGCAGGAGGGCCCACACTGAATGGTGTGGCAACCCAGCAGGAGGGCCCACACTGGTTGGTGTGGGAACCCAGCAGGAGGGCCCACGCTGGTTGGTGTGGAAACCCAGCGGGAGGGCCCACACTGGTTGTGTGGGAACCCAGCAGGAGGGCCCACACTGGTCGATGTGGGAACCCAGTGGGAGGGTCCACACTGGTCGGTGGGAGGGAACCCAGTAGGAGAGCCGACACTGGTGGGTGGGTGGGAACCAAGCAGGAGAGCCCACACTGGTGGGTGGGCAGGAACCCAGCAGGAGGGCCCACACTGGTGGGTGGGCAGGAATCCAGCAGGAGGGCCCATGCGCTGGTGGGTGAGCAGGAGCCCAGCAGGAGGGCCCACACTGGTGGATGGGCAGGAAGCCAGAAGGAGGGCCCACACTGGTGGGTGGGTAGGAACCCAGCAGGAGGGCCCACACACTGGTGGGTGGGCAGGAACCCAGCAGGAGTGCCCACACTGGCAGGTGGACAGGAACCCAGCAGGAGGGCCCACACACTGGTGGGTGGGCAGGAACACAGCAGGAGGGCCCACACTGGTGGGTGGGTAGGAACCCAGCAGGAGGGCCCACACACTGGTGGGTGGCCAGGAACCCAGCCGTAGGGCCCACACATTGGTGGGCGGCCAGGAACCCAGTAGGAGGGCCCACACACTGGTGGGTGGCCAGGAACCCAGCAGGAGGGCCCTCTCTGGTGAGTGGGCAGGAACCCAGCAGGAGGGCCCACTATGGTGGGTAGACAGGAACCCAGCAGGAGGGCCCACACACTGGTGGGTGGGCAGAAACCCAGCAGGAGGGCCCCCACACTGGTGGATGGTCAGGAACCCAGCAGGAGGGCCCACACCGGTGGGTGGGTAGGAACCCAGTAGGAGGGCCCACACAGTGGTGGGTGGCCAGGAACCCAGCAGGAGGGCCCACACACTGGTGGGTGGCCAGGAACCCAGCAGGTGGGGCCCCACTCTGGTGGGCGGCCTGGAGCCCAGCAGGAGGGCCCACACACTGGTGGGTGGCCTGGAACCCAGATGGAGGGCCCACTCACTGATGGGTGGGCAGGAACCCAGGAGGAGGGCCCCCACACTGGTGGGTGGCCTGGAACCCAGCAGGAGGGCCCACACACTGGTGGGTGGGCAGGAACCTAGCAGGAGGGCCCACACACTGGTTTGGTGGGCAGGAACCCAGCAGGAGGGCCCCCACACTGGTGGGTGGCCTGGAACCCAGCAGGAGGGCCCACACACTGGTGGATGGTCAGGAACCCAGCAGGAGGGCCCACACTGGTGGGTGGGTAGGAACCCAGCAGGAGGGCCCACACATTGGTGGGTGGCCAGGAACCAAGCAGGAGGGCCCACACATTGGTGTGTGGGCAGGAACCCAGCAGGAGGGCCCTCTGGTGAGTGGGCAGGAACCCAGCAGGAGGGCCCACTATGGTGGGTAGACAGGAACCCAGCAGGAGGGCCCACACACTGGTGGGTGGCCTGCAACCCAGCTGGAGGGCCCACACACTGGTGAGTGGGCGCGCAGGAACCCAGCAGGAGGGCCCCCACACTGGTGGGTGGCCTGGAGCCCAGCAGGAGGGCCCACACACTGGTGGGTGGCCTGGAACCCAGCTGGAGGGCCCACTCACTGGTGGGTGGGCAGGAACCCAGCAGGAGGGCCCCCACACTGGTGGGTGGCCTGGAACTCAGCAGGAGGGCCCACACACTGGTGGGTGGGCAGGAACACAGCAGGAGGGCCCACACATTGGTGGGTGGCCAGGAACCCAGCAGGAGGGCCCACACATGGGTGGGTGGGCAGGAACCCAGCAGGAGGGCCCTCTGGTGAGTGGGCAGGAACCCAGCAGGAGGGCCCACTATGGTGGGTAGACAGGAACCCAGCAGGAGGGCCCACACACTGGTGGGTGGCTTGGAACCCAGCTGGAAGGCCCACACACTGGTGGGTGGGCAGGCAGGAACCCAGCAGGAGGGCCCCCACACTGGTGGGTGGCCTGGAGCCCAGCAGGAGGGCCCACACACTGGTGGGTGGCCTGGAACCCAGCTGGAGGGCCCACTCACTGGTGGGTGGGCAGGAACCCAGCAGGAGGGCCCCCACACTGGTGGGTGGCCTGGAACCCAGCAGGAGGGCCCACACACTGGTGGGTGGGCAGGCAGGAACACAGCAGGAGGGCCCACACACTTCGTGATGTAGTCCAGCTGGGCTTGTGAGGTCTCTGGGGAGACCTAATTTAACCAATTATATGGTCACACCTTGCCTTGGCAAACGTCTGTCAGCCACGCCCACGTCTGAGGTCTTTTGTTCTTGACGGCGTCAGACCTAGGCGTCAGGTCGTACACGTGGTTGTGGGGTGTGCTTGGACCACCATATAAACCCAAGGAACAGCTGAGCAGAGGAGATTCGGGCAGAGCTTTGGCCTGGGAGCAGAGCTGAGCTGGAGAGTCTCGGAAGGAGAGACTGTTGGAGACATTGGGCAGAGTACTGGCTTGGAGCAGTACTCGTGCTGTGTAGGTCTTGGGACCTGTGGCTTAGTTCCTGTAGTGAACTGTCCTCTGTACTATATTGTAAGTTATATTCATTTTCGTCAAGTTGATTGTGTTCCCTGTCTCACTGCTTATATGTACCACTCTATTTGTCTAAACCACAATAATGTTCCCCTGTTCCCAAATATATTATTGTACAGAGACTTAATAATAAACTGTGTTTGAGTAGAATAGTAATATTCACTGTCCCCGTTATTTGCTATTCCTATTTCTTATATTTTATTATTTTTAGTTAAAGTAGTGAGAGGGTGAGTAGTGTGGAGTGGTGGGTCGAGTAATGAGAGGTGAAGTTGTAGCCACCAGTGATCTCACATTACCTACCAACCTCTGCTAATCATCTCCTACCACTTCACCTGCCTATCCCCTGCCTATACATACCCTCTTACTCCCATATCCCCCTAATCATTACCCCCCTACATGACACACTGGTGGGTGGGCAGGAACCCAGCAGGAGGGCCCACACACTGGTGGGTGGGCAGGAACCCAGCAGGAGGATCCACACTGGTGCATGAGCAGGAACCCAGCAGAAGGGCCCACACTGGTATGTGTGTGGGAATGTGAGAAATTTCACGTTATATAATGCCTCTCATCGTCTTCTGATTTCTTCGATTTTTTTGCATACTATTCACATCACACATTACTATCAAGCATAACAATCAGAAAAATAGTAATAAAATGTATATTTATCTAAGAGATAAATGTTGAAAACAATGAACTGATAAGTAGATGACATAGAAACTGCTACTGTGTGACAGTGAAGATTAGGCTTAGATTACTTTGTTTTAGGCTATCATTATTATTACAAGTATCCTACTACAGTAATTATCAACTGAGCACTACGTCTAATTTTAGAGCTTCAGTAAATAAAATTTCTGGGAGCACTGTACCTGAGATGTTAGTGTTGAAGGAGCTGGCAGTCCTCTACCCTGGCTGATAAACAGTCAAGATGAAAATTGTCATGCGTGAATATTATTCCAATGAAAATACGGCTTATAATTTTTTTTTACTGTCATTAAATTTTAATTTAATTAATGTAAAACCTAAGTGCATTTTTTTATTGTATGAAAATGCTTATATGGAAGAAATTAATACTTGGTAACTGTAGTTAACCTTGAGGCAAAGTTCCAACACCACAACCAGATATTGACTTATTTTTGACTTCATATATTCCTGCATCAATAAATATATAACTTGTTGTGATATTAACATTGTAATTAAGCATGCTAAATCAGTTGAGAAAAATTATTGCAAGGGAAATGAGCATTCTGCTGAATAAATATGTAAAGGATTGTTTTATGCAAGTACATGTGACTCGCAACAATTTATATATTTGGGGACTTGTTAGAGTAGGAACCAGGACACACCCATTGTATATTTTTGGTTTATTTGTCTTGTTTTAGTTAATTCTATTTTGAATGTTTTTTTTATATTGCCTTAAAACTTGTAACTTGTTTATGTAATCTTCTGTGGTATTTTTAGTTATCAGTTGGAGGTAGGAAGAGGCATTGATGTCTTCATGCCAACGTATAGATCGAACTTTTCCAGTTTTGTTACACACACACACACACTTCCAGTACCAGTTTATGTGCTGGAAAGTCTGGGTTGAAACTGCTGTCACAATATTTTATTTTGTAAAGTACCAACTTCTCGTTTTTGTTTGGACACGATCATCAGAGAGTCTTCTCACGACTAGACCTAAATTTTTACATTTAATCTGCTCATAATTTAGAGTTTGATATCGCTCATGTTCGATTGAACATTATAGAAATTCTATACAGATTATAGGTCCAGAAATGTGGGATAACTTAACAGACGAACCGAAGAGTTGCAAAACTCGTAGCCAATTCAATACCAAGCCAAAGCAGTCGTTATGTGCCTAACACTGTAGTCAAATAATTTGTAAGTAGCCTTTAATTAGTGTGTTGGTTTCGCCTTAGGAGCGCTGCTGCTTCAATATATTGTACTGAGTGTCACATAATGTAAAAAAAAAAATGAACCTGAGAATATATTTGGTTGAATTTAATCTGCTGTTAGGTATATATTCACTAGAATTAGTTTTGTTCTACTTAACTCGTTAAATGTCTTTGTATATACGTGCCTGCAATTTTTTTTGATGCCTTTATGTTATACTATTCTGAAGATAGGTTCAAGCTTGCCAACCAGGCCTCTCCATTTGTACTCTTAATTGTCATCCAATTTTATATAAAAAAAAAACCGTAGTATACGTAAAAATTACTGCTGCTGCCGCTGCCGCCGCTGCTGCCGCCGCCGCTGCACCAAACTATCGGTATTCTCGGGTATCAGTGATAAAACTGTCAAAATCAGCAGACATAGTGAAAGTACTTATATTACACGTGTGCAAAAAAAAAAAAACATTAAAATTAACACATGCGCGCACCTACATATACCAGAACATACTAGAAGTATGATGGAAATACCTTAAACAGGTCTGTGTAGGTCTTTATCTTTAATTATTGTTAAGTAAGAAATACGAAGGACGAGGAGGAGGACGCACGCACGCACACGCGCACACGCACGCACACGCACGCACACGCACGCACACGCACGCACACGCGCACACACGCACACACACGCACACACACGCACATACACATACACACACACATACACATACACACATACACACACACATACACATACACACATACACATACACACAAACATACACACACATACACACACATACACACACACACACACACATACACACACACACACATACACACACACATACACACATACACACACACACACACACACACACACACACACACACACACACACACACACACACACACACACACACACACATACATACAGACACATATATATACACATACACACATACATACACACATACATACACATACACACACACACACTCACACACACACACACACACACACACACACACACACACAATAACAGATGCAATCTTCCCACCAGGATACCAGATCATGAGGAAAGATAGAAGGGGCAGGGGGGGAGGTGGGGTTGCTCTGCTCGTAAAAAACAGATGGAAATTCGAGAAAATGGAAGGAATAGATGAGACGGGAGAAAGAGACTACATAGCAGGTACACTTCAGTCTGGGGAACACAAAGTGGTCATTGCAGTGATGTATAATCCACCACAGAACTGCAGGAGGCCAAGAGAGGAATATGAAGAGAGCAACAGAGCAATGGTGGACACACTTGCTGAGGTGGCAAGAAGAGCTCACTCCAGCAGAGCAAAGTTGCTGGTTATGGGGGATTTCAACCACAGGGAGATTGACTGGGAAAACCTGGAGCCACATGGGGGTCCCGAAACATGGAGAGCCAGGATGTTGGACGTGGTGCTGGAAAACCTCATGCACCAACATGTTAAGGACACTACCAGAGTGAGAGGGGAGGATGAACCAGCAAGATTGGACCTTGTGTTCACTCTGGGCAGCTCAGATATTGAGGACATCAAGTATGAGAGTCCCCTAGGAGCTAGCGACCACGTGGTTCTGTGCTTTGAATACATAGTAGATCTGCAAGTGGAGAGAAAAGCCTGACTATAAAAGAGGGGACTACATAGGGTTGAAGAACTTCCTGCGGGAGGTCCAGTGGGACAGAGAACTGGCAGGAAAGCCAGTAAATGAAATGATGGAATATGTAACAACAAAATGCAAGGAGGCAGTGGAAAGGTTTATTCCCAAGGGCAACAGTAACAATGGGAAGACCAGAACGAGCCCCTGGTTTACCCGACGTTGTAAGGAGGCAAAAACAAAATGCAATAGAGAATGGAAAAAGTACAGAAGGCAGAGAACACACGAAAATAGGGAGATCAGTCGCAGAGCCAGGAATGAGTACGCACAGGTAAGGAGGGAGGCCCAGCGACAGTATGAAAATGACATAGCATGGAGAATCAAGACTGACCCAAAACTGTTGTATAGCCACATCAGGAGGAAGACAGTCAAAGACCAGGTGATCAGATTAAGGACAGAAGGTGGAGAACTCACAAGAAATGATCAGGAGGTATGTGAGGAGCTGAACAGGAGATTTAAGGAAGTTTTTACAGTAGAGACAGGAAGGGCTGTGGGAAGACAGCACAGAAGGGAACATCAAGAGGGAATATACCAACAAGTGTTGGATGACATACGAACAACTGAGGAGGAGGTGAAGAAGCTCTTAAGTGACCTTGACACCTCAAAGGCGATGGGACCGGACAACATCTCCCCATGGGTCCTTAGAGAAGGAGCAGAGATGCTGTGCGTGCCTCTAACCACAATCTTCAACACATCCCTTGAAACTGGGCAACTACCTGAGAAATGGAAGACAGCTAATGTAGTCCCCATATTTAAGAAAGGAAACAGAAACGAGGCACTAAACTACAGACCTGTGTGTCTGACATGTATTGTGTGCAAAGTCATGGAGAAGATTATCAGGAGGAGAGTGGTCGAACACCTGGAAAGGAACAAGATTATAAATGAAAACCAGCATGGGTTCATGGAAGGCAAATCTTGTATCACAAACCTCCTGGAGTTTTATGACAAGGTAACAGAAGTAAGACACGAGAGAGAGGGGTGGGTAGATTGCGTTTTCCTAGACTGCAGGAAGGCCTTTGACACAGTTCCCCACAAGAGATTAGTGCAGAAGCTGGAGGATCAGGCGCACGTAAAAGGGAGGGCACTGCAATGGATAAGGGAATACCTGACAGGGAGGCAGCAACGAGTCATGGTACGTGAAGAGGTATCACAGTGGGCGCCTGTTACGAGCGGGGTCCCACAGGGGTCAGTTCTAGGACCAGTGCTATTTTTGATATATGTGAACGACATGATGGAAGGAATAGACTCTGAAGTGTCCCTGTTCGCAGATGACGTGAAGTTGATGAGAAGAATTAAATTGGACGAGGATGAGGCAGGACTGCAAAGAGACCTGGACAGGCTGGACATGTGGTCCAGCAACTGGCTTCTCGAATTCAATCCAGCCAAATGCAAAGTCATGAAGATTGGGGAGGGGCAAAGAAGACCGCAGACAGAGTATAGGCTAGGTGGACAAAGACTACAGACCTCACTCAGGGAGAAAGACCTTGGGGTGACCATAACACCGAGCACATCACCGGAGGCACACATCAACCAAATAACCGCTGCAGCATACGGGCGCCTGGCAAACCTGAGAATAGCGTTCCGATACCTTAATAAGGAATCGTTCAAGACACTGTACACTGTGTATGTTAGGCCCATACTGGAGTATGCAGCACCAGTCTGGAACCCGCACCTGGTCAAGCACGTCAAGAAGTTAGAGAAAGTACAAAGGTTTGCAACAAGGCTAGTCCCAGAGCTCGAGGGAATGTCGTACGAGGAAAGGTTAAGGGAAATCGGACTGACGACATTGGAGGACAGAAGGGTCAGGGGAGACATGATAACGACATACAAGATACTGCAGGGAATAGACAAGGTGGACAGAGATAGGATGTTCCAGAGAGGGGACACAGGGACAAGGGGTCACAACTGGAAGCTGAAGACTCAGACGAGTCACAGGGACGTTAGGAAGTATTTCTTCAGTCATAGAGTTGTCAGCAAGTGGAATAGCCTAGCAAGTGAAGTAGTGGAGGCAGGAACCATACATAGTTTTAAGAAGAGGTATGACAAAGCTCAGGAAGCAGAGAGAGAGAGGATCCAGTAGCGATCAGTGAAGAGGCGGGGCCAGGAGCTGAGTCGCGACCCCTGCAACCACAATTAGGTGAGTACACACACACACACCGATAAAACAGGCCCAGTGTCTAATCGACATGTGCCTAGGACAAAATGGTAACAAACACACACACACACACACGCGCACGCACACACAATTGGCTCCTGGAGTTCAATCCCACCAAGTGCAAAGTCATGAAGATTGGGGAAGGGCAAAGAAGACCGCAGACGGAGTACAGTCTAGGGGGCCAGAGACTACAAACCTCACTCAAGGAAAAAGATCTTGGGGCGAGTATAACACCAGGCACATCTCCTGAAGCGCACATCAACCAAATAACTGCTGCAGCATATGGGCGCCTGGCAAACCTCAGAACATTCCGACATCTTAATAAGGAATAGTTCAGGACCCTGTACACCGTGTACGTTAGGCCCATATTGGAGTATACGGCACCAGTTTGGAACCCACACCTAGCCAAGCATATAAAGAAACTAGAGAAAGGGCAAAGGTTTGCAACAAGACTAGTCCCAGAGCTAAGAGGTATGTCCTACGAGGAGAGGTTAAGGGAAATCAACCTGACGACACTGGAGGACAGGAGAGAGAGGGGGGGACATGATAACGACTTATAAAATACTGAGAGGAATTGACAAGGTGGACAAAGACAGGATGTTCCAGAGATGGGACACAGCAACACGGGGACACAGTTGGAAGCTGAAGAGACAGATGAATCACAGGGATGTTAGGAAGTATTTCTTCAGCCACAGAGTAGTCAGTAAGTGGAATAGTTTAGGAAGCGATGTAGTGGAGGCAGGATCCATACATAGCTTTAAGCAGAGGTACGATAAAGCTCATGGTTCAGGGAGAGTGACCTAGTAGCGACCAGTGAAGAGGCGGGGCCAGGAGCTTGGACTCGACCCCTGCAACCTCAACTAGGCGAGTACAACTAGGTGAGTACACACACACACACACACACACACACACACACACACACACACACACACACACACACACGCACGCACGCACGCACGCACGATGTAAAGTTAATGATGAGAATTAAATCGGATGAGGATCAGGCAGGCCTTCAAAGAGACCTGGACAGGCTGCAAGCCTGGTGAAGCAACTGGCTCCTCAAATTTAACCCCGCCAAATGCAGTCATGAAGATCGGAGAAAGGCAAAGAAAACCGCAGACAGAGTATATGTATGTGGCCAAATTCTGCAAACCTCACTCAAGGAAAAGGATCTTGGGGTGAGTATAATACCGAGCACATCTCCTGAGGCGCACATTAACCAGATAACTGCTGCAGCATATGAGCGCCTGGCAAACCTAAAAATAGCATTTCGACACCTCAGTAAGTAATCGTTCAAGACTCTGTACACCGTGTACGTCAGGCCCATATTGGAGTATGCAGCACCAGTTTGGAACACCACACTCGGTCAGGTACGTCAAGAAATTAGAGAAAGTGCAAAGGTTTGCAACAAGATTAGTCCAGGAGCTGAGGGGAATGTCCTACGAAGAAAGGTTAAGGAAAATGGGCCTGATGACACTGGAGGATAGGAGGGTTAGCGGAGACATGATAGCGGCATAAAATACTGCAAGGAATTGACAAGGTGGACAAAGACAGGATATTCCAGAGATGGGACACAGTAACAAGGGGTCACAATTGGAAGTTGAAGACTCAGATGAATCAAAAGGATGTTAGGCTGCAGTGTTCCTTCTTTATGTTCTTATGAAGTATTTCTTCAGTCGGAGTTGTCAGGAAGTGGAATAGCCTGGGAAGTGTCGTAGTTTACCTGGAGAGAGTTCCGGGGGTCAACGCCCCCGCGGCCCGGTCTGTGACCAGGCCTCATCAACCAGGCTGTTACTGCTGGCTGCACGCAATCCAACATACGAGCCACAACCCGGCTGGTCAGGTACCGACTTTAGGTGCTTGTCCAGTGCCTGCTTGAAGACAACCAGGGGTCTATTGGTAATCCCCCTTGTGTGTGCTGGGAGGCAGTTGAACAGTCTTGGGCCCCTGACACTGTGTTGTCTCATAACGTGCTAGTGACACCCCTGCTTTTCATTGGGGGAATGTTGCATCGTCTGCCGAGTCTTTTGCTTTCGTTGTGAGTGATTTTCGTGAGCAAGTTTGGTACTAGTCCCTCTAGGATTTTCCAGGTGTATATAATCCTGTATCTCTCCCGCCTGCGTTCCAGGGAATACAGGTTCAGGAACCTCAAGCGCTCCCAGTAATTGAGGTGTTTTATCTCCGTTATGCGTGCCGTGAAGGTTCTCTGTACATTTGCTAGGTGGAGGAAGGAACCATACATAATTTTAAGATGAGGTTTGATAAAGCTCATGGAACAGGGACAGAGAGGACCTGGTAGCGATCAGCGAAGAGGCGGGGGCCAGAAGCGGTGACTCGACCCATGCAACCACAGTTAGGCGAGTACAGCTGGCTTACCGGTCCGCTCCTTTAAAATTAAGGTAGCAGCATCAAGAAGCAGCTGCTAAGATGAAGTCAGCATTGGATTGGAGAACATGACGAGATTGAATTTGAAAAGTGTTAAATGTTCAGCTGTTGAAGTGTGAGCAGGTTAATATTTAAAAGGATTCAGTGAAACTGGTTAGCCGGACTTGAGTTCTGGAGGTGGAAAGTTCAGTGTTTACACTCTGAAGAGAGGGGTGTGGATGCTGCGGTTTGTGGGGTCACGTGAACTGTGACATCATGCTTCTGGCAGGACAGTGTTTGAATGAATGAAGTGAAAGTAATTTAATTTTTGTTGGGTCACGGCAGGTGATTTTTTTTATTATGCACAAATTATATTGCTTATATATAGATGATAATCGATTCTGTACTTATAATTACCTTTGTGTGTTATGCAGCTTAAGAGAAGTTCCAGGAAAACTCACCTACCACTCATCATTTTCAGCCCTGATTACCAGATGGGATACAGTCAGCCATCTTATGAGCCGCCGCCTCATCAGCAACAGCCGCCTCAAACACCACAGCAGCAGCACCAAGTTTATACTCACCAGGAATATGAACAGCAGCAGCAGCAACCACCGCAGCAAGTTTACCAACAGCAGCAGCCACAAATACCAACTACCTATCAGTCTCACTATAGCCAGCCTCCACAACAGACTCCTCAGTATCAGCAACAACATACACCTCAGGTATGCTTATTATTTTGTTAGCACACCGGTCATCTCCCACTAAGGCAGGGTAACCCATAATAAAGAAACATATTCACTACCATTCATTCACTAGCTATCTTACTAGAGGTGTGCAGACAAATGGGTCTCCGAACTGCTTCAGACTGCAGGTACAGTTACTTTCCAAGACAAGACAAGACAAGAAAGTTTAGGTAAGACCCCTGTGGGGTGAGCGGGGAAGACGGGACAGGCGAAGTAAAGCTTTGGAGAGGAGTGTCCACAGTCGTAGAGAAAGTGCCAGGTCTTAACCCAGCAACTAGGCGCTTGTTAGGCAGGATTGGAGAAACAGGAGGAGCAGGCTGTGTTGCAACCGTCTTGTGGTAGTCGAAGGTCTTGAATCTTGAAAAGCTGGCAAAAGGCTAGGTCGCAGGGGAGGGCAGGCAGGTAGGAACATCACATGGGCAACTCACTGGTGGGTGTTATTGGAATGATTAAGGGGGCAGGTTTGTAGTGGAGCCATTTTCAGATTTATTGAAGCTGCTTCTGTAGAGGTGGTATAGTTTAGTCTTGTTACCAAAGGTGAAACGTAGAGGCTTGATGAACTTAAGAACTTGGCTAAGTGTGAAGTGAAGTGGTGGCTCGCAGGCATACTTGACTGTTCCGGCACTGAGGCCTTTGTAGAGCTCAGTGTAAGTCATGGTGTCAGCATTTGATGGAGAAGTGTAGAAGGTAAGGTTTTCCCATGAGAATGTACTGGAGTCATCAATATCTTCTTTGAAAGCAGATTCAGTAGGCGAGTCTACAGTGGTGCTGGCAGGTGACTGTGGGTTGGCAGGAACAGTGGAGAGGTGTGTTGGTGGTGTAGGTTGGGAGGCGATGGTGGAGGCAGAATAATCAGCGTCGGCGGTGGAAGTAGTTGTAGAAGTTTCGTGAACGGTTGTTTGGGCAAAAGGAGACAGGTCTGCAGGTGCAGTAAAGTTCACAACATTGGGAAGGATCTTGAGGATGTCGGCTGAAGGTGTGGAGTCCTGGAAATCGAAGGCAGGCATGTTGTTCAGATGGAATAGTTCGTTTATGGTGGTGTTAAAAGTGCCGGATTTTGCTGCATTTGCAAAGTGCACGTGCATACATCATGCAGTACAGCCGGCTGTCAGAAAACCCCGGGGGAAACCCAGAAGTGTCCGTGAAGGGATTTTAACCAGGAAAAGGGATTTGGTTTTTTGGGGTAAGGGGTATCCATCGTGTCGCAGGTTTTCTTTCCGATGGATGTCTTGATTTCTTTCGGGGAAAGGGGGAGGGATGATACTGTCGAGCGTTTGAGGCCAGAACTTTTCCCGCCTTCATGCATGGAGAATTAGAGATTGACAACCAAGTTCATGGGGGATTTTTCAGGGGGTGGAGGTGGGAGTTTTTTGGCTTAATCGTCCCCAGTGCAGGCGACCAGGAAGGCATTCTTGGGGAAATGATGTTACAGAACTTGATTTTGCGGGCCCGCTTTTCCCCCAACCCGGGGGTCGAAGGGGACTTTTTCCCGAGTTTAGCACGCCCCCCCTTTACCCCAACCCCACCCACCACCCCCACAAACACCCTACCCACACCCAGACAGACACCCCCTACCCGCCCCCCCAGACACCCATACCACCACCCCATGGGGACCCCATACCCCATCCCCCACACACCCATACCCCACCCCACAAACACCCATACCCCTTTCCCCAAAAACGTCCATACTCCCACCCCCACAAAAACCCATACCCCCCCCCCACAAAACCCATCCCCCACAAACACCCATACCTTTCCCCCCCACAAACCCATACTCCCCCCCAAAACCCCCCCAAAACCCAAACCCCCCCTAAACACACACCCCCCCCATCACCCCCTTTAAACAAGACACCCACAACTTCACCCCACACAACACACCCCACACACAAACATCCCACACAAAAACATCCCCACAAACACATCCCACAACCACACCCCCAAAAACACCAAACACACACCCCACAAAACACCCCACCAAAAAACACCCCACACAACACACCCCACAAAAACCCCAAACCCCCACAACAACCCCCCAATTCCCCACACAAACACTCCACACAAACATTCCCCACACAACAAAACCCCCACAACACACCCCCACAACACACCCTACACAACACACACCCCACACAACACACACCCCACACAAACACACCCCACACAACACACACCCACACAACACACCCCACACAAAACTCAAATTTTACACCACAACCCTTTCACAAAACACACCCACACAACACACCCAAAACAAAATTGGGCCAAAACACCCCCACAACACAAATAACAAAACACAAACACACAACACAAAAAACACAAACCCCCACAACACACCCCCCACAACACACCCACCCCAAACACACCCACACTCCTACACAACAAAACCCACACCCCCAAAAAACACACTTACACCCCCAAACACACCTCACACCCCCACACAACACACACCCCTACACAACACACCCCCACACCCACACATAACAAAACCACCCCCAAAACAAAAACACACCCCAACACCCCACACACAAAAAACACCCCCTTCACAAAACAACCCCCACAATTCACCCCCACAACACACACCCCACACACAACACAATTTAAAACAACACCACCCCCACACACAACACACCCCACCACAACACACACCCCACAAAAAAAACACACTCCCCCACAACACACACCCCAACACAAAAACACAACCCCTACAAAAACACCCCCACCACAACAACCCCCTCCACAACACACCCCACCCCCCAAAACACCCCACCACAACACACACCCCACCAAAAACACACCCCACTCCCAACACACCCCAATCACAACACACAACCCCCCTCAAACACACCCCACTCCCCAACACAAATTCTAAACAACACACAATTTACCACAAAAAACACCCCCCCACAACAAATCCCTACACAAAACAATCAAAAACCAAAAAAACACCCCACCACAACACACACCCCAAAAAAAACACAACCCCCACCCCAAAATCCCCAACAAAAACCCCCCACAACACAAAACCCTAACACAAAAAAAATTACAAAAAAATCCCACAAAACACAACACAAAAAACCCAAAAAACAACAACACACACCCTTTTTCACCCCCAACCACAATTTTCCCACAAAAAAACAACACAAAAACCCCCACACAAACATAAAAAAAAAACCCTTCACACAAAACACACCCCCCACACAACACACACCCTACACACAAAAAAAATTTTAAAACAAAAACATTCCCCAAAAACCCCACACACAAACACACCCCACACACAACCCCACCCAAAAAACCACACCCCAAAAAAACAAAAAAACCCCACAAAAACCCCACAAAACCCCAAAACAACCCAAAACACCCCCACAAAACCCCACACAAAACCCTCCCCAAAAACCCTCCAAAAATTTTCCCACATCCCAAACTGGCAAAACAAAACCCAAAACACAACACACACCCCACACACAACAAAAATTGGCCCCCCCCTGGCCCCACAAACCTCACAAAAAATTAAAAAACACCCCAAAAAATAAAAAAAAACAAAAACAACTCCTAAAAACACCCCCAAAAACACCCCACACACAAACACCCCCCACACCCAAAAAACACACCCCACACACAAACACACCAAAAAACCCTACAAAAAAAACACCCCAAAAATTCCCCGCCACCAAAAAAACACAAACACACCCCAAAACACAACCCCCCACACAAACACAAACCCCACACAACACACCCACAAACACACACCACAAAAACAACCCCCAAAAAACCCTACACACAACACACCCACACAACACAAAAACTTCCCTAACACAAAAAAAAATGCACAAAAAAAATACACACCCGCACAACAAAAAAAATGCCCCACACAACACACAATTCCTCACACACAAACACCCCACTCCTAAAAAACAACAAAAAATTTAAAAACACAAAACACAAAAAAACCCTACACACAACAACACCCCCCACAAAAAACACACACCAAACCAACACACCCCACCAAACCCCCACCCCCCCCACCCCAAAACACCCCACTTAAAATTTTAAAACAATTTCATAATTTAAATACAACACACAAAAACCCCACCCCACAAAAAAACACCCCCACACACAACAAAACACCCCACACAAAAACACACACCTACCCCAAACACACACCCCCACCCCCACAACAAAACACCCCACAAAAAACACACCCCAAAAAAACCCCCCCACACAACCCAAAAAAACCCCCCACCAAAACCCCCACCCCCCCACACCCCAAACCCCCAAAACCCCCACCCCAAAACCCCCAACCCACACCCCACCCCCCACACCCCACACACAACACAACACTCCCACAAAACAACACACACCCCACATACAAAACCCCCCACACAACACACCCCCCCACACAAAACCCCCAATTTTTACACACAACAAAACCAAAAAACTACAAAAACAACACCCTACACACAAACAAACCCCACAACCCCCAAAATAAAACCCCACACACAACCACAACCCCCCACACAACACACACCCCACAAAAACCCTTTTCACAACACACCCACACACAACACAATTAAAACACAACACACACCCCCACACACAACACACACCCCACACAACACACCCCCCCCAAAAAAACAAACAAAACACCACACCCCAACACACACCCCACCCAACAAAACACCCCACCCCACCCACAAAACCCCACCACAAAACACACTTGGCACCCAAAAACCCCCACACCCTAAAACACAACACACACCCTAAACCCCCAAAACCCCCTCCCCCCCTCCCCTCCAACCCCCGGGGCCCCAACCCCCACCCCACACCCCAAAACCCCCCACAACAACCCCCCCAAAACCCCCAACCCCCACACCCTTTCACCCCCCAAAACCCCTTTCTTACAGCAACCCCACAATTCACACTAACAACACACTTACACACAAAACACACCCTAAAAACACAAAAATTCCAACCCACAACAACACCCCACTTTTTTAAAAATTAAAAACCCCCCACAACACACACCCCAAAACCCCAACAATAAAACAAAACCTACCCACCAAAAACAATGCCATTCCCCACCCCCCAAATCACCACCCCAAAACCCTAAAATAATTCCCCCCCAAAGACCCCTCAAAAACCACCCCACAAAAAACCCCCCCAAAAACCTTCTTTCTAAGCCACCCCACAAAAAAACCACAAAAAAACCTTTAAAAACACTTTTTCACACCTTCACAAAACCTTCACACCCCAACAAAAACCCCACAAAAAACACAAAAACCCCCCCCACAACACACAACCCCCCCCACAAAACACACCCCACACACCCCACACACCCCACACACAACACCCCCACACACCCACACACCCCACCACACCCAAAAAAACCCAAAACAAAACCCACAACTCCCCCCACAAAAAAACAAAAACACTCTTAAAAACACCAACCCAAAGCACACAAACAAAACCCAACAAAAAACACACACCCCACAAAAACTCCACAACCCACACAACCCCACACCTTCACAACACAATTTAAAAATTTAAAACAAAAACATACATTACACCAACACACAACTCACACACCCCAAAAACACCCCACACACCAAAACCAATTTTACACACAACCCCACACCCCACACAAACACACAAAAACCCCACCCCACAACCCCACACCTACACACAACACACACCCCACACAACACACACCCACCCCACAACAAACCCCACACAAACACACACCCTAAAAACCCCAAACCCCACACCCCACACACCCCCCCCAAAAACCCCACACACCAAAACACCCCACCACCAAAACCCCACCTTTCAACACACACCCCACCCCACAACACACACCCCACACGGCCCCCCCAAAACAACTCCCAAAACCACCCCACACACAAAACCACCCCCAAAAAACCAACACCCCACACACACCCCACACACCAAAACACACCCCCACACACCCCACAAAACACCCTACACCCACACCCCACACCCACACACCCCACACCCCACACAATCCCCCAAAAAACCCCAATTACCCCACACAACCCCACACCCTACACACCCCACACACCCCACACACCCCACACACCCCCAAAAACCCCAAAATTCACACACCCCACACAAAAACCAAAACACCCCACACCCCACACCAAAAACCCCACACACCCCACACACCCCACACACAACACACCCCACAAACCCCCCAAACACACCTCCTACACAAAAAATACACCCACACCCCCAAACACACCCTCACACAAACACACCCTAAAACAAACCCAACCCCCAAAAACACACCCCCCCTACACACCCCCCCCAAAAACCACCCCACACAAAACCCCCCTCACAACACACACCCCCCACACAACACCCTACCACAAACACACCCCACCCCAAAAAATCCCCCAAAAACAATTTTCACAACACCACCCCATTTCACCAAACCCCACACCCACACCAACCCCCCACACCCCACACAATACACCCCCCCACAAACCCACACACCACTTCACACCCCACACAACAACACCCCCACCACACCCCACACACCCCCACCCCCCAAAACACCCCACACCCCCCCACACCCCTACACACCCCACACACCCCCACCCCCCCACACCCTCCCACACACCACACACCCCACACACCCCCCCCCCACCCCCCCCACACCCCCAAAACCCCCAACCCCTTACACACCCCCAAAACCCCACCCCCACACCCCAACATTAAAACCCCCACAAAACACACCCCACACACAAAACCCCACACACACCCCACACACACCCCACACACACCCCACACCCCCCAAAACACACACCCCACACACAACCCCCAACCCCCCACACAAACACCCCCCCTACACACAACCCCCACCCCCTCCCAACACACACCCCAAAACCCCAACACACACCCCACACAAAAAACCCCCACACCACACACCCCACACACAAAACCCACCCCCACACAAAACCACACCCCCTACAAAACACACCTTTCCGCCCCCACACACCCCACACACCCCTACACACCCCCACCACCCCTACACACCCCCACCCCCCACAACCCCCCCCCAAACCCCCCACACCCCCGGGCACCAACCCAAAACCACCCCACACCACTTTCACCCCCCACCAAACCCCCCACACCACCCCCAAACACCCCACACACACCCCCCACACACCCACACACACCCCACACACACACCACACACCCCACCACAATTTCACACCAAAAACACACACCACACACAACCACACACACACCACACACACCCCCACCCCACCCCACACACACCCCACACACCCCACACACCCACACACCCACACACCACCCCACTCCCACACACCCCACACACACCCCACACACCCCACACACCCCACACACCCCCACCCCACAACACACACACTACACACCCCCACACTAACGCACACACGCCACACCCCTACACCCCAAATCCACACTCCCACCCCCACACCCACACAAAAACACAAATTCCCACAAAAACCAC
Source organism: Cherax quadricarinatus (assembly GCF_038502225.1). Classification (NCBI taxonomy): domain Eukaryota; kingdom Metazoa; phylum Arthropoda; class Malacostraca; order Decapoda; family Parastacidae; genus Cherax; species Cherax quadricarinatus. The sequence goes on from NC_091305.1 coordinate 6,700,989, forward strand.
ACACAACACACCCCCACCCCACACCCAAAAACACCCCCACACACAACACACACCCTAAAAAAACACACAACCCCAAAACAACACACACCCCAAACACACCCCAACACAACACACAACCCTACACAAAAACACCCAAAAAACACCCCACACACAACACACCCCCAACACAACACACACCCCCCACACAACACACACCCCACACACAACCACACCCCAACAAAACCCCCACCCCTTCCACAAAACCCCCACCCCCACAAGCACCCAAAAACCCTCCCCACACCCTTTTTTTTTCACCAAACCCCCACACACACCCCACACAACCCCCCCCACCCCACACACCCCACACACCCCACACACAACACACACCCCACACACACCCCACACACAACACACACCCCATACACAACACACACCCCATACACAACACACACCCCACACCCAACACACACCCCACACCCAACACACACCCCACACACAACACACACCCCACAAAAAACACCCCACACACAACACACCCCCACCCCACACAACACACCCCCACCACAAAACACCCCCACTCAAAAACACACACCCCACTCACAACACACACCCCCCCACAACACACACCCCACCCCAACACACCACCCCACCCCCACACCCCCACACACCGACACGCACCCCACACACCCCACAAAAACCCCCCCCGGGCACGCACCCCCCCACACCTGACACGCACCCCCACACCTACACGCACCCCACACCCCCCCACCCCCCCACCTACACGCACCCCACAAGCACCCCGGGAGCACCCCCACACCCCACACACCCAAAACCCCCCCCCACACACCCCCCACACCCCCCCCCACACACCCCAACCCCCCCCACACACCCCAACCCCCCCCCACACACCCCACACCAAAACCCCCCCCCACACACCCACACACCACACACCCCCAACAAAACCCCACACACCCCCACCCCCACACCAAAACACCCCCACACCCTACACAACCCCACACACCAAAACACCCCCACACACCCCCACAAAACCCCCCCACCCACACCCCACACACAACAAAACACCCCCACACACAAATATAAAACCCCCCACACCCACACAACACACCCCACACACTACACACAACACACACCCCACACCCCACACACCCACCCCACAACACACCCCACACACACCCCACACAACCACACACCCCCCCAACACCCCAAAACACACCCCACACCCAACACACACCCAACACAAAAACACCCCACACACAACACACACCCACACACAACACACACCCCAATAAACACCCCACCCCACCACAACCCCACAAACCCCACACCCACCCTAACACAAAACCCTACACCACCCTAACACCCACACCACCCTACACACCCACACGTCACCCCACACACCCCACCCCCACCCCCACACACCCCCACAAAACCCCCCCACACCCACCCCACACCCCCCACCCCACACCCCCCCAAAACCACCCCACACCACCCCAAAACCCCCCCACACACCCCAAAACAAATTTAACAAACCCCACCCCCACAAAACACCCCACACCAAAACAACCCAAAAAACACACACACCCCTCACAACACACACCCCACACACAAAACCCCACCCCACACCCCACACACAACCCCACCCCACACACACCCCCACACAAACCCCCACACAAACCCCCACACACCAAAAACACCCCACACACAAAACCCCACCCCACACACCACACCCCCACACACAACCCCACACAAAACACACCCCACACAACACACACCCTACCCCAACCCCCCCCCAAAACACACCCCACACCCCCCACACACCCCCAAAACCCCCCCACACACCCCACACACCCCCCCCACCCCACACCACCCCCCAAAACCCCACCCCCCCCACCCCCCACAACCCCCCACCCCACACACCCCACACACCCCACACAACACCCCCACCCCACACACCCCACAACCCAAAACACCCCCCAAAAACACCCCCAAAACAAAACCCCATACACAACCCCCACACCCCCCACACCCCACACACCCCCACACACCCCCAAAACAAAACCCCCACACACAACCCAAACCCACACACAACACACACCCCAACAAAAACCCACAACCCCACACACAACACACAATTTTACACACAACCATACAACCCCCACACACCCAAAACCCCCACCCCACACCCCCCCCACCCCACACACAACACACCACCCACAAAACACCCCACAAACAACACAAATTCCCCCCACAACACACAACACCCCCAAAAAACACACACCTACACCCAACATCCCACACCCCCCAAAAACAAAACCCCACACACAACACACAACCCCCCACACAACACACACCCCCACAATGCACCCCACCCCACCACAACAACACCCCACCACAAAACACACCTACCACAACAACACCCCCCCAAGGGAAAACCCCCCCCCCACCCCCACCACCCCACACACCCCACCACCCAAAAAATACACCAATTTAAAAACTTACACCCACTCCCACACCCCCAACACCCAAACCCCCCCACCCACCCTCACACCCACCACCCCACCACCCCACACACCCCACACCCCCCTTACACCCCCCTTTAAAAACACTCCCACACCAAAACCCCACCCCCACCCCACACCACCCCACACACCCCACAAAACCCCCCCCACCACCCCACACACCCACCACCCCACACCACACACCCCACACACCCAACCCCCACACACCCTACACACCCCACACCTCACAAATCCCCCACCCTTCACAAAACCCCCACCCCACACCCACACACCCACACCCCAACACACACCCCCCACACACAACACACAATTCCCACAACAAAAACACCCCCACACAAAACACACCCCACACACCCCAACCCCCCACAAAACACACCCCACCACCCACACACCCCACCCAAAAAATCCCCACACCCCAATACACACAACCCCCCACAACACACACCCCCCCCACCCCACCCACACACCCCGGCCCACCCCACACCCCACCCCCCCACACACCCCACACACCCACAAACCCCCCACACCTACACCTACACACCCCACACACCCCCACCACCCCCCACCACCCCCCACCCCCCACACCCCCCCCCACCCCCCACCACCCCCCACACCACACCCCCCCCACACCCCCACACCACACACACCCTAACCCCCACACACCCCACACACCCACACCCACACACCACACACCCTACAAAACACACCCACAACCACACACCACACACCCCACACACAAAACCCCCCCAACACCAAAACACACACTAAACACACCCCACACACAAACCCCACACACACCCCACACACACCCCACACACAACCACACACAACCACACACACCCCACACAAAACACCCCACACACCCCACACACTAAAAACACACCCACCACAACACACACCCCAACACAAAACACCCCACACCCACCCCCAAAACACCCCACACCACACACAACACACACCCACACACAACACACACCCCACAAAAACACACACCCCACACACCCCCACACCACCCCACACACCCACACACCCACACACCCCACACACCACACCACCTACACCCCCCCACCCGCACCCCACACCCCCCCACCACCCCACACCACCCCACACACCCCACACCAAAAACCCCCCACCACACACCCCACACCCCACCCCCACACACCCCACAAAACCCCACACCTCAAAAAACCCCCACAAAAACCCACAAAACCTAAAAACACCCAAAACCCCAAAACACCCCCACACACCCCCCCAAAACACCCCCACACACCACACACCCCACACACAACACACACCCCACACACAACACAAAACCCCTCAACCCCCACTTGTACACAAACCCCAACAACACACACCCCAACACTTTTCACACCCCACACACAAACACACCCCCAAAACACACTTTCCAAAAACACAATCCCCTTTCACAACACACACCCCACACAAAAAAACCCCCACACCCCACACACAAAACCCCACACCACCCCCACACCCCACACACAACCCCCACACACAACCCCACACCCCAAAACCCCAAAACACACCCCCCACACACAAATCCCCCACACACCCCACCACACACCCCCACACCAACACCCCCACACCACACACCCCCCACCACACACCCCCACCACCCCCACCCCCACCACCCCCCACACCCCACACCACCCCACACAACACACCACCCAAAAACACCCCCCCACCCCCCCACACCCCCACACCCCCACCCCCACACCCCACACACCCCCACCCCCCACACCCCCCCACACACCCCCACACCCCCCACACAAAACACCCCCCACAAAAAACACCACACACACACCCCACACACCCCACACACCCCACACACCCTGGGGACCCCCACACCACACACCCCCACCAACCCCCAACCTACACACAACCCCACACTCCCACACCCTTACAACCCCCCACACAACCCACACAAAACACACCCCACACACACAACCCCAACCCCCCCACCACACAACACACACCCCACACACAAAAAACACCCCACACAAAACCACCCCCACAAACACACCCCCACACCACACCCCCACAATAAAAACACCCTAACCCCAACAAACACCCCACACACAACACACACCCCACACACAAAACCCCCCCCCACAAATAAACAAATTTCCCCTACACAAACACAACCAAATTAAAACAACTACACCCCCAAAACACACTCCCACACACAACAACACCCCACCACCCAAAAAACCCCACACCAAACCCCCCACACCCCACACCCCCCAAAACTTACAACCCCCAAAACCACACCCCCCCACCCCCAAACACACACCCCCCACACCCCACACAAAACCCCACACACCCCCACCCCCAACCCACACACTCCACCCCCCACAAAACACCCCCCCACACACAACACAAACACACCCCACACACAACACACCCAACACCCCACAACACACACCCTTCCCCCTCCAAAACCCCCCACTCCCAAAACACCCCCCACACCCCCCCCCACACACCCCACACCCCCCCACACACCCTACACCCCCCCACAAAACCCCACAACACACCCTACACCAAAACCCCAAAACCACACGCAAAACCCACCACCCCACACCCCACACACCCCACACACCCCACACACCCCCAAAACTTTCCCCCACACACCCCACACACCCCACACACCCTACACACAACCCCACCCCACACACAACACACCCCACCACCCCACCCCACCCCACCCCACACCCCACACACCCCACACCCCACACCCCACACACCCCACACACCCCACACCCCACACACCCCCACAAAAAACCCCCACACAAAACACACCCCCACACCCCAACCCACAAACCCCCACACAACCCACCCGGGAAACAACACCCTTGGGCCCCACAAACACCCCCACCCCACACAACACACACCCCACACAAACACCCCACACACAACACACACCCCCACACACCCCCAAAACAAAACCCCCCAACAAACACACCCCAACACAACACACACCCCCACACAACACACACCCCACACACAAACACACCCCCCCCCCACAACACACACCCCACACACAACAACAACCCTACAAACCCACAAATCACCCAACAACATACACCCACACAAAAACACAACCCCACACAAAACACACTTCACACAAACACAAAAACCCCACACAAAAACCCCCCACACCCTCCACAAAACCCCACACCCCCCCACCCCCCCACACCTTTCCCCCACACCCCACACCCCCCCAAAACCCCAAAAACCCCCCCCCCAAAAACCCCAAAACAACACCAAATCCCTACACCCCACAAAACCCACACACCCTTTCACAACACACACCCTACCCCACACCCCCACACCCCACACCCTACACAAAAACACCCCACACACAACACACCCCCACACACAACACACACCCCACACACAACACACACCCCACACAAAAACACACAATTCACAAAATCCCCACACCCCACACACAAAACACACCCCACCACCCCAACAACACCCCCTTCACAAAACACCCCCACAAACACACCCCCTACAAAACACAAACACCCACACACCCAAAACCAATTTTCCCCCACAAATAACCCCCCCACACACCAAAACACACCCCACACACCAACCCCCCACAATTCTACACGCAATTTTACACCCCAAGCACCCCACACACCCCACCCCACCCCAAACCCCCCCACCCCCCCAAAGACCCCACACGCACCCCACACCCCCCACCCCCCACACCCCACACACCCCACACACCCCCACCCCACACACCCCACACCCCACACCCTCACACCCCCCCAAAAAACCCCACACACAAACACAAAACCCACACACAACCCCCACACCCCACACAAACACACCCCAAAACACCCCACACACACCACCCCCACAACCCCCAAAAACCCCCCACACCCACACACCCCACACACCCTCCACAACCCCACACAAAAACCCCCACAACCCAAAACCCCCAACCCCCACACAAACACACCCCCCACAAAAACCCCCAACCCACAAAAACCACACACCCCTACACACCCCCAAAAACACCCCACACAACACACCCCACACACAAACACACAAACCCCCACACAAAACACCCCCACACCCCCCACCACACCCCACACACACCCCACACACACCCCACACACACCCCACCCCACACCCCACACACACCCCACACACCCACCCACACACACCACACACACCCCACACACACACCACACACACCCACAAAAACCCCACACCCCCCACACACCCCACAACCCCACACACAACCCCACACACACCACACACACCCCCACACTACACACAACCCCCACACAAACCCCCCATAACACAAAAATTTCACCCCACCAAAAACACCCCACAAAAACAACCCCACACAAGCCCCACACCCCCACAATTTTCCACACACACGAACCCCCCAAAAACAAAAAACCCAACACCAAAACACACCCCCACACACACCCCACACACCCCACACACCCCACACACCCACACACCCCACACACAACACACAACCCACCCCACAAACTCACACACCACACACCCACACAAAAACCCCCCACACCACAAAACCCCCCACCCACACACAAAAACACACCCCCCACACCCCACACACCCCACACACAACACACACCCCACACACACCCCACACACAAAACCCCACTTAACACAAAACACACCCCAACACAACACAAAATTTTCACACAACACACACCCCACACAACACACACCAACCCCCCACAACAACACCCCACTCCAAAAACAGTATAAAACCCCCCCACAACACACACCCCACCACAAACACACCCCACACCCCCACACCCCACACCAACCCCCCACACCTAACAATTCTCCCCCTACACCACCCCCGCACCCCACACACCCCACACCCCCCCACACACCCCCAAAACCCCCCCACACCCACCCCACACCCCCCCAACCCCCACCCCCCCCACCCCACCCCACACACCCCAACCCCCCAACCCACACCCCTACACAACCCCCCACCTTCTAATACACCCACACACCCCACACACCCCACACAATTTCCCCCCCCAAACACACCCCACACACAAAACACACCCTACACAACCCCCACACACCCCAATCACCCCAAAACACCCCACCACAACACACACCCCACCACCCCAAAACACACCCCACCACCCCAAAACACACCCCACACACCGACACACCCCACACACCTACAAAACCCCCCCCACACCCCACACACCACACCACCCCACCACCCTTAACCCCACCCCACACCCCCACACAAAACCCACACCACCCCACACGCACCCCAAAACCAAAACCCCACACCACCCCCACCAAAACCCCCCCACCACCCCAAAAAACCCCACAAATCCCCCCCACACCCCAAAACACCCCACACACCCCACACACACCCCACACACCCCACAAAAACCCCACACCCCACCCCAACCCCACACCCCACACACCACACCCCACACAACCCCCACACCCCACACCCCACACACAAAACACACAAACACCACACACACCCACACAATTACACACAACCACCCACACACCCACACACAACACACCCCAAAAACACAACCACAACCACACACCCCAAAACAACACCCCACACACAACCCACAACCCACACACAACACACACCCCACACACAACACACACCCCACACACAACCCACACACAACACACACCCCACACACAACACACCCCACACACACCACACACAACACACACCCCACACACCTCACACACCCCACACACAACACACCCCACACACACCCCACACACAACCCACACAACACCCCCCCACACAAACCCAACCCCAAAAAACACACCCCCCCCAGCCCCACACCCCACACACCCCACACACACACCACCCCCACAAAAACCCCCCAACACAAAACACACCCCACACACACCACCCCCCACACACACCTTTCACCAAAACACACCCCCCACAAAACACACCCACACAAAATACCCCCCAACACCAAAACACACCCCACACAAAACCCACCCCCACACCCCCCACAAAATTCCCCCCCCACCCCCCCACAAAACACACACACCCCCCCCACAAAACCCCCACAACCCCCCCCACAAAACACACACCCCACAAAACACACCCCCACCCACCCCCACAACACTCCCCCCACAACACACTCCCCCCACAACACACTCCCACCCACACACCCCAAAACCACCCCACACACCCCACACCACCCACACACCCCACCACCCCACACAACCCCCCAACCCTACACAACCCCCACACCCCCCAAAACCCCCCCCCACCCCAAAACCCCCCACCCACCCCACACCCCAACCCCCACAACTCCCATTTCACAACACACCCCACACACCCCAAAACACCCCAACAAAACACACCCCACACACAACCACACACTTAAAACACCCCCACACCCCCACACACACCCCACACAACCCCCACACCCCACACACCCACACACCCCACACACCCCACAAAACCCCCAAAAACACCCCACACACAACCCACAACCCCCCACACAACCCCCACACCTTTACCACACAACCACAATAAAACCCCACCCCACAACACACACCCACACACAACACACACCCCACCACAACACACACCCCACCAAAAACCCCCCACACCCCACCACAACACACCCCACCACAACACACAACTTTACAAAACACACCAATTTTACAACAAAACACCCCACCAAAACACACACCCCACCACAACACCTCCCAAAAAAAACACCCACACCACCCACACACCCCACACCAAAACCCCACACACCTCACCACCCCACGCCCCCACCCCCCCACACGCACCCCACACACCCCACACGCACCCCAAAGACCCCACACGCACCCCAAAGACCCCACACGCACCCCACACCCCACACACCCCACACACCCCACACACCACTCACCCCACACCCTTTTCACACCCCACACACCCACACACCCCCCACAACCCCAACCCACAAAACCCCACACACTCCCCAACCCACACCCCCACACAACCCCCACCACCAAACACTCACAAATTTTTCACACAAAAACACACCCCACACAATCACACACCCCACACAACCCCACACACCTACACACCCCACACACAAAACCCCACCCCCACACAAAACCCCACACACACACCCCCCACACAAAACAAAACCCACACACAACCCCACAACCCACACACACAACCCCACACACCCCCACACACACCCCACCCCACACACACCCCACAACACCCCACACACACACCCCCACACCCCAAAATCACCACATAAACCCCACCACACCAAACACACACCCACACACACCACACACACACCACACACACACCACACCACCCCAAAACACCCCACACACCACACACCCCACACACAAAACACACCACACACACCCCACACACACACCACCACACACCCACACAACACACCCCACACCCCACCACCCCACACACTCCCCCACCCCACACCCAACAACCCACACAACCCCCAAACCCCCACACACCCCACACACCACACCCCCAACACAACACACACCTCCCAAAACAAAACACACACCCCACCCCAAAACAACCCCCAAAAAAAAACACACCCCCCACCCCACACAACCAAAACACACCCCACACAATACACACACACCCCACACACACCCCACACACAACACACACCCACACCCCACCCCACACAAAACACCCTACACACAAAACACACACCCCAACACCAAAACACACCCAAAACAAAACACCACACACACAACCCCACCCACACACAAAACACTCCCACAAAACCCCCAACACACAAAACACCCTTAAAACACAAATAAAACTACACACAACCCCCCACACTCACAAAAAACACAAAACAACACACACCCCCCACAAAACCCCCACACCCCACACAACCCCACACCCCAAAAACACCCCCACACCCCAAAACACCCCACACCCCACACACAACACACACCCCACAATAAAACAACCCCTACACACAAACACCCAAAACACACACACCCAACACAACCAACCCCACACACAACACACACCCCACACACAACAACACCCCAAAACAACACACAACCCAACACAAATACACACTTCCCACAAAAACCCCCAAAATTCACAAAACAACCCAAACACAACCACACCCCACACACAACCCCCACAACCCCCCCCACAACACAAAACCCCACCCCACAACACACACCCCACCCCAAAACACACCCCACCCCAACACACCCCCACACACCAAAACCACCCCACCCCAAAACCACCCCACACACCCCACACACCCGACACGCACCCCACACACCCCACACGCACCCCACACACCCCACACGCACCCCACACACCCCACACGCACCCCACACACCCCACACACCCCACACGCACCCCAAAGACCCCACACGCACCCCACACCCCACACACCCCACACACCTCACACCCCACACACCACACCCCACCCCACACACCCCACACACAACACACCCACAAAAACACACACAAAACACACCCTACAAAACCCCAAACAAAACCTCCCACAAAACACCCCACACACCCCACACACACAGCACAACCCCACAACCCCAAACCCCCACACACCCCACCCCACAACCCCCCAACCCACACACAAACACACCCCACACAAAACCCACAACCCCACACAACCCACACACAAACAACACCCCACACAACCACAACCCCCCACACACCCCAAAACAAAACCCCCACACAACCCCACACCCCCCCAACCAAAAACACACACCCCACACAACCCCCAAAACAACCCCCCCAAAACACAACACACACCCCACACAATTTTACAACCCCAAAACACAATTCACAACCCACACCCACACACAAATTACACCCACAACAAAACACACCCCACACACCCAAAACACACCCCCCACAACCCCACCCACACACCACACACCCCACACCCCAACACACACCCACAAAACAAAACACACCTTTTTTTTAACACCCCACACACCCCACACCCCCCACACCCCCCCACAAAACCCCCCCAAAACCCTCACCACCCCCAAAACCCCCACAAAACCCCCCCACACCCCACACACCCACACCCCCACACACCCCACAAAACCCTACACACCACCACCCCAAAACACCACCCCCCCCCACACACCCACACACCCCAAAACAAAACCCCCCACCCTACACAAACACACCCCACACACAACAAAACACACCCCCCACAACCACAACAAAACACCCCACACACAACAACACCCCCAAAACAAAAACACCCCCACACAACCACACCCCAAAACACCCCCACACCCACACAAAACCCCCCTTTCCACCCTTTCACACCCCCCACACACAACACACCACCCCACACACAACACACACCCCTACAAAACACCCCACACCCCAAAATCAACCCCCCACACAACAAAACACCCCACACCCCAAACACACACCCCACACAACAACACCCCACACAAACACACCCCAACACAACCCCCCACAAAACACCCCACACAAAACCCCCCAACCCCGCAAAAACACCCCCTCACACCCCACACCCCCCACACCACACACCCCCCAATACACACCCCCCTTAACACACCCCACACACAAACACCACCCCACACACCTAACCACCCCACACACCACAAAAAGGGACCCCACACACCCACACCCCCCCACACACCCCACACCACCCCACACCCCACACCCCCCCACACACCCCACACGCCCCCACAAAACCCCCCCACCACCCCAAACCCCAAAACACCCCACACCCCACACAAAAACCCCCACACCCCACACACAACACCCCCCCCCCACACACCCCAAAACAAAACCCCACCCCACCCCACACCCCACACAAAACCCACCCCACACACAACCCCACACCCCAACACCCACACACCCCTACACAAAAAACACAAAAACCCAAAACAAAATACACCCCACACAACACCCCCACACACAACCCCACAAACACACAACCCCCAAACACCCACACCAAAACACAAAAACCCCCCAACCCCACACCTCCACACACAAAAGCACACACCCCCACACCCCACACCCACACACCCCACACACCCCCACCCCCACACACAACACCCCCACCCCACACACAACACACCCCCACACAACACACACCCCATACAAAAAACACACCCCATCACAACACACACCCATCACAACCCCAAAAAACCCCCAATTCACCCCACAACCCCCACCACCCCACACCCCACGCACCCCCACGCACCCCACACCCCACGCACCCCAAAGACCCCACACCCCCACACCCCCCCACAATTTGGCCCCACCCTCACACTACAAAAACTCCACACACCCCCCCCACACACCCCCACACCCACACACCCCAAAAACCCAACCCCAAAACACACAACACCCCACACACACCCCACCCACCCCACCCCACACCCCAACACACCCACACACCCCACACACCCCACCAACACACACACCCCACACACAACCCACAACCCACACACAACCCCACCCCACACAAACCCAACCCACACAACAACAAAAACACCCCACACAACCCCCCACCCAAAAAACCCCCACACAACCCACATAAACACAACCCCCCCCCAACACACCCCACAAAACAACCCCCCCACACCCCAAAATTAAATTTACACCCCCACCCCCACACAAACACACACCCCACACACCCCACACCCCCACACAAAACCCCCCACAACAAAACACCCCACACACACCCCACACACAAACCCCCAACAACCCACAACAACACACACCCCCAAAACACACCCCACAAAAACACCTACACACAAAACCCACCCCACACCAAAACACACCCCACACCCCAACACACCCCACAAAACACACCCACACAACCCCACACACCCCACACACACCACCCCCCACACCACACACCCCCCCCAAAACACACCCCACACCCCAACCCCACACCCCACCCCAAAACACACCCACCACAACCCCACAACCCCCCACACCCAAAACCACCCCAACCTACACCACCCAAAAACAACTACACACCCCACGCCCCCCCACCCACCCCACCTTCCACAAACACCCCACCCCACACCACCCCCCACACCAAAACCACCCCACACACCCCACACCACCCCACCACCCCACACCAACCCCACACACCCCCCAAAACCACCCCTACACAAAACACAACCAAAACAAAACTCCCCCCCACACACAAAAACACCACCACAAAACACCCCACACAAACAAAACCACATACAACCCCAATTCCACACAACCCCCAACACCCCCACACACAACACACACCCCACACAAACACACCCCACACAAAACACACCCCAAAAAACAACCCCAAAACACAACACACACCCCCACACAACAACCCAAAAACAACACACACACCCCAATTTCAAACACACACCCCACCAAAAACACCACCCCACCACAACACACACCCCACACACAACACACACCCCACACACAACACACACCCCAACACAAAACCCCCCCACCTACACACCCCACCACCCCACACACCCCACCAAAACACAAACCACAACAACCCCCCCACACAACAAAACCCACCCCAAAACCCCAAACCCCCCCAAAACACACCCCCCCCCAAAACACCCCCCACACCCCCCCCACCCCCACACCCCACACCACACCCCACACACCACACCCCCCACACACCCCACACCACCCCACACACCCCCACCCCCAACACCCCACACCCCCCACACCCCCCCACACCCCCCACACCCCCCACACCACCCACACCACCCCCACCCCCCCACACCACCTCCCACACCCCACCCCACACACCCCACACACCCCACACACCCCAAACCCCACACCCACACCCACACACCCACACACCCTACACACACACCCCACACACCAACCCACACACACACACCCCACACACCACACACACACAACAACAACCACACACAACACACACACACACCCACACACAACACACCCACACCATTTCACACAACACACACCCCACACACCTTCACACACCCCACACACAACAAACCCCCCAAAAAAAAAACCCACACACAAACAAAAAACCCCAAAAAAACCCCACCACCCACACCCCACACCAAAACCCCACCCCAACACAACAACCCCCCACACAACACACCCCACACACAAAACACACCCCACCACAACACACAACCCCCTACAAAACACCCCCCTTAAACACACACCCCACACCACCCAAAACACCCACACCACCCCACACATTCAATTCAATTTACACCCCCTTTCACACCCCCCACACCCCCCAACCCCCACCATCCCCCAAAACCCCCCAAAAACACCCTTCACACACACCCCCACACACCCCCCACACACCCCCCAACCCCAAACCCACCCCAAAAAAATCCTTGGGGGGGGAAAAACCCCCCACACCCCCAACACACAACCCCCCAAAAACCAACAACAACCACAACCCAAACACACCACACCCGGAAACAACCCCACACCCAAACCCAACAAGGGAAAACACCAACCCACACCACCAACACCAAAACAAACAAACCCCAACAACAAACCAACCATTAAAATAAATTTCCCAAATTAAAAATCAACCCCACACACCCAAAAAAAAACAAAAACACCTTCAAAAACCCCCAAAAACAAATTAAAACAATTTTCCCAAATTACACAAAAAGGACACACAAAACCCCCCAAAACCCCAATTTGGGAAACCTCCACAACCCCCAAAAAACCATTTTAAACCCCCAAATCCCAAAAACAACAAAAAAACCACCAATTCCTAACACAAAACCCAACACCACCCCGGGGACCCAAATAACAAAATTATACACAAAACAAATTTTTTACAAAAAATTAAAACAAACTTTTCAAAAACCAAATTTTAAATTTAAAAAAACCCCCCCACAACACAACCCCCCAAAAAAACACCCAAACAACACACCCCCACCAAAATTTCCCACAAAAACCCAACATTACCCAAAAACAAGGGACAAGAAATTACCACAACCAAAACCTATAAACCAAACCCCATTCCAACAAACCCCCTACAAAAAAAAATGAACCCCGCACCCCCCCAACACCCGGGGGGGAAGAAACAAACAGGGAAAAAAACCCCTTGGGGGCCCCCCAAATTAAACAAACCCCCCAAGACCCCAAAAACAGGAACCCCCCAAAGAAAACCCTTTCAAAAAACCCAGTGGAATAAACTTTTAAACAATCTAATTAAACCAACCCCTTTAAAGACATAATATTACCAAAAACAAACCCCAAATTTTCCAAAACAAATAAAAAAACCAATCCCACACCAAACAACAAAACCCAAAAATTCTAAAAAAAAAAAAACAAAACCCAAAAAAAACATTTAACCAAAAAAACCCCCAAAAAAGGGAACTCCCAACACAAATAAAAAAACAACACCCCCACCCCAAACCACACCCAAAAACAACACCAATTTAACAATAAAAAAAAAGAAAACGAAATCCAAATTTAAACCCAACAAAATCCAAAAATTCTACAAAAAAACCCCAAAAAAAACACCCCCCAACACACATCACACAAAACCAATTTAAAACCCCCCTAACAAACCCCAAAACAACCCAAACACCCCACCCAAAACAAACCCTACACCAAACCCCCCAAAAAACAAACCACCCCCCAAACAAAAAACAATTGGGGGAAACAACAAAACCACAAAAAAAACATGAAAAAAATTACACACAACACCCCTGAAATACAAAAAGAACATTTTCTTAAAAAGGGGTTAAATGGAAAAATATCTTAAACAGGCCCCGGTTTCTTTAAAACCTTTAAAAAATTGGTTATAAGGGGAAAAAAGGAAGGGCAAAAGGGGGGGGGGGACGCACGACCGGCAAAAGGGAGACAGCCCACACGAGCTTATGCAAAAACGAACCAAAGGGCCCAAAAAAACCACTACAATACAAATATTTCAAAACACAGCAATATTTCATTAACATTTAACATCCCCTACCTAACCCTTTTTTATTTAAAATAAAATAAAAAAATTTTCACCCAAACATAAAATATAACACATTAACACTTACAGAAAACCCTATTACACCAAAATTATAATTTTTACTATTCAATCCTAAATCAAAACCTAAATTTTAAAACAAAAAACCCAAAACACACCCCAAACTCAAACCCCACCCAAAAAAAAATCTTAAAATATAACCCCCAGGCACATCTCCAAAGGGACATCAATCCAAAAAACTGCTGCAGCATATGGGCCCTAGCAAAACCCCGAACAGCATTCCACACTAATAAAAAATTGTTTAGGGCCCCGTCCAACCGGCACGTTTGCCCCCTATTGGAGTATTGGGACCAGTTTGGAACCCACACCTAGTTGGGGAATTTAAAGAAAAAGAGAAAGGCAAAGGTTTAAAAAAGACTAGTCCCAGAGCTAAAAGGATGTCCTACAGGGGAGGGTTTAAGGGGGAAAACAACCTACCACACTGGAATTTCAGGGGAGATAGGGGGGGAAAGGGGTAATGAACATACAAAAAAACTGGGGAGGAATTGACAAGGTGGAAAAGACAGGTGTTCCAAAATTGAACAGTAACAAGGGGGTGTTAAATTGAAGACACAGATGAATCACAGGGATGTTAGGGGGAAAATTTCTTCGCCACAGAGTAGTTGGGAAGTGGAATAGTTTGGGGGGAAACCCGGGTGGGGCAAGATCCAAAAAAGCCAAGGAGAGGAAAAAAAAAGTTTAGGTTCAGGGGGAGTGACCCAGTAGCATTAGAAGAGGCGGGGGCCCGGAGCTTGACTCCACCCCAACCTCAATAGGGAGGACAACAGGGGAACACACACAAAAACAAAAAAAAAAACAACAAAAAAACCACAAAAAAAAAACCCACCAAAAAACAAGCAACAAATAATTTTAAAACCAACATGGGGCCACAAACTCCACCAAAACCATCATGAAACAAACCCAACATGGGTACCAAACACAAAACAAAAACCACCCCAAAACCAAAACAAAAACCAAAATTTAGACCAAAACCAAACACACAAAAAAAAAAACCACAAACAAAACCCCCCAACACCAAAAACACAAAAGGAAAACCCCAAATTGGAAAAAACCCCAAACACAAAACCCCCCCCCAAAAACCCCAAACCAAACCAAACCAAACTACAAAAAACCAACAAAAAACCCAAACCTAACCCCAAAAACTCCCAAACCAACACAAAAAATAATAATTTCCAAAAAAGTTAATAATAAACCTTTCCCAAAACAAAAAAAAACCAAACCCATTTTACCCAAGGGAACAAAACCAACAAAAAAAAAAAAAACCCCAAAACCCAAAAAAAAACAAAAAAACCAGAAATGAAAGCACAAAAAAAAACCCCAACCAAAAAAGGAAAACACAAACCCTTTAAAACCCACCCACCCAAGCTGTTATTTTTTCCCCCCACTCAAGGAAAACCAAAAGGGCAAAAACAAAAATTCCCCGTTCCCAAAAAATTTTAAAAGATTAAAAAAGAAAATTTTGGGAAATAGAGGAACCTGGTTAAGAATTTTTTAAAAAGTTTTTTTAAAAGAGGGGGGATTTGGGGGGTGGGCCCAGAAAGATGGGAGGAACCCCCCAAATGCTACACACACAACCTCCCTTAAACTTCTTAACTTAATGCCACCCCGCCTGGGCCATAAAATCTTCTCCCCTTCCCCCAAAACCATTCCCCCTAAAAATTTAAACATCTTTCAAAGGGGAAAATTGCCCGAGGAAGGAAAAAAAATGGGGGGTCCCCGGCCCAAAAAAGGGGGACCCCAAAATTTAAAAACAACCCCCCAGAAGGGCCCTACTGGGATTGGGGTTTAAAAACTGAGAAATTTCAGAAAATGGTAACCCTGGGGTTTTTTTTTGAATATTCACTAACAACACCCAACATTTTCAGGAAAAAAGTAAAAAATTTTAAACCCATGAATTGTTTAAAAAAATGGGGTTTTTTTAAAAGCCCCGGGACAAGGAAGAAGGGTTTTTTTTGGCTACTTTTTTTGACCCAAAAGGAAACATTTGAACATTCCCAATTTAATTTTTGCAAAAAAACTGGGGACTTTTTAAAAAGGTTAAAGGGAAAAAACCCCTTCAATTTGGGTCAGAAAAAAAATTTCAAAAGGAAAACCCCAAAAAAATGTTTTGGGAGGAGGGGGCAAACAAACCACCCCGGGTCCAGGGCCCTGGCCAGTGCTTGTTTCTGGGTTTTTTGAATAAAGATGGGTAAAAAATTCTGGTTTCTTTTCCCGCCAAAAAAAGCCCGATAAAAGGGAAGAATTACTTAATTTTGGCCACAAATTTATAGCACGGACAATTTTCAATTATAATTCTCTGGGTTTTTTCCTAAAAGTCGTTTTTTTAAAATTTTTCCAATTTTAAGAAGTGGGGTAACTTTTTTTCCGGGGGAAAAATGGGAGAAGAATCATAAAAAAGGGGCTTTGGGGGGGAAAAACCTTTGTTACAAATTTGGAAGGAAAACCAAAAACTGCTGCAAATTTTGGGTAAAAAACCAAAAAAACAAAATTGGGGTTTTAATAAAAAAAATTTGGGCTGGGCCCTTTTAAAAAAAGTGGTAGGGAAAGGGCCTTATTGGGGGGAAAAGGGGAAAAATTTAAACCCACACCCCGAAAAGTTTTTAAAAAAAAGGAAGGGGGCAAAGGGAAAGACGTTAGGAAAAAAAAAAAAGGAAAGTCCCCAAAGAATTATGGGAAAAAAATAAAGGGGAAGGGAAAAAGGGGTATAAAAAGGACCTAAAAAGAGAGGAATTTAGGGAAGGGGAAAAGAGGGGGTTTTTAAAAGGGTTACAAGCCTTGGGGGCCAATTTTTGGGGAAATTGGAAGGGGCAAATGAAAGTAAAGGAGGGAAATTTTTAGAAGGAGGGAAGGGGGCCCGGAAATGGAAAAAGTTTGTTTCTTGGTTAGGGGTTTTAGGATTAAAAACATATTTTGAAAAAAGGCCAAAAAAAGTATTAAAATTTTCAGGGGGGTAAAACCTAGTTTTTTGGGCTTTTTGAAAAGGCGTTTTGGAGCTTGGATGACCCCCCCTTTAAAAAGGGAAAAACCACAAACAACACCAACCACACAAAAAAAAACAAAAAAAAAAGCACAAAAAAAAAGGAAAAAACCAAACAGTTGGGGAAAAAAAACACATTGGGAAACAAAAACAACACAACAAAAAAGGACAAAAAATGCATTTAAACACAAAACCAAAACAAAACCCCAAAAAAACCAAAAAAATTTAAAAAAAAGGAAAAAGGGACAAAATTTTACAAAAAAAAAAAAATAAATAAAAAAAAAAAAAAATTAACAAAAAAACAAAAAATTAATTTTCACAAAAAATTTAAAAACAACCCCAAATGAAAACAAAAAAAACCCCCCCCAAAAAAAACCCAAAAAAAAAATTTTTAAAAAGGGGAAAATAAAAAAAAAAAAAAATTTTTAAAAAAAACTTACCAAACCCCAAAATTGGGGAAACCAAAAAAACCACAAACACATAAAAAAAAAAAAAAAAAAAAAATTTTTTTTTACTGTCATTAAATTTTAATTTAATTAATGTAAAACCTAAGTGCATTTTTTTATTGTATGAAAATGCTTATATGGAAGAAATTAATACTTGGTAACTGTAGTTAACCTTGAGGCAAAGTTCCAACACCACAACCAGATATTGACTTATTTTTGACTTCATATATTCCTGCATCAATAAATATATAACTTGTTGTGATATTAACATTGTAATTAAGCATGCTAAATCAGTTGAGAAAAATTATTGCAAGGGAAATGAGCATTCTGCTGTATAAATATGTAAAGGATTGTTTTATGCAAGTACATGTGACTCGCAACAATTTATATATTTGGGGACTTGTTAGAGTAGGAACCAGGACACACCCATTGTATATTTTTGGTTTATTTGTCTTGTTTTAGTTAATTCTATTTTGAATGTTTTTTTTATATTGCCTTAAAACTTGTAACTTGTTTATGTAATCTTTTGTGGTATTTTTAGTTATCAGTTGGAGGTAGGAAGAGGCATTGATGTCTTCATGCCAACGTATAGATCGAACTTTTCCAGTTTTGTTACACACACACACACACACTTCCAGTACCAGTTTATGTGCTGGAAAGTCTGGGTTGAAACTGCTGTCACAATATTTTATTTTGTAAAGTACCAACTTCTCGTTTTTGTTTGGACACGATCATCAGAGAGTCTTCTCACGACTAGACCTAAATTTTTACATTTAATCTGCTCATAATTTAGAGTTTGATATCGCTCATGTTCGATTGAACATTATAGAAATTCTATACAGATTATAGGTCCAGAAATGTGGGATAACTTAACAGACGAACCGAAGAGTTGCAAAACTCGTAGCGAATTCAATACCAAGCCAAAGCAGTCGTTATGTGCCTAACACTGTAGTCAAATAATTTGTAAGTAGCCTTTAATTAGTGTGTTGGTTTCGCCTTAGGAGCGCTGCTGCTTCAATATATTGTACTGAGTGTCACATAATGTAAAAAAAAAAAAAATGAACCTGAGAATATATTTGGTTGAATTTAATCTGCTGTTAGGTATATATTCACTAGAATTAGTTCTGTTCTACTTAACTCGTTAAATGTCTTTGTATATACGTGCCTGCAATTTTTTTTGATGCCTTTATGTTATACTATTCTGAAGATAGGTTCAAGCTTGCCAACCAGGCCTCTCCATTTGTACTCTTAATTGTCATCCAATTTTATATAAAAAAAAAAACTGTAGTATACGTAAAAATTACTGCTGCTGCCGCTGCTGCCGCCGCCGCTGCACCAAACTATCGGTATTCTCGGGTATCAGTGATAAAACTGTCAAAATCAGCAGACATAGTGAAAGTACTTATATTACACGTGTGCAAAAAAAACATTAAAATTAACACATGCGCGCACCTACATATACCAGAACATACTAGAAGTATAAGATGGAAATACAGTGGACCCCCGCTTAACGATCACCTCCAAATGCGACCAATTATGTAAGTGTATTTATGTAAGTGTGTTTGTACATGTATGTTTGGGGGTCTGAAATGGACTAATCTACTTCACAGTATTCCTTATGGGAAAAAATTCGGTCAGTACTGGCACCTGAACATACTACTGGAATGAAAAAAGTTCGTTAACCGGGGGTCCACTGTACCTTAAACAGGTCTGTGTAGGTCTTTATCTTTAATTATCGTTAAGTAAGAAATGCGAAGGACGAGGAGGAGGAGACACGCACGCACACGCACATACACACACACATACACACACACATACACACACACATACACATACACACACACATACACACACGTACACACACGTACACACACATACACACACATACACACACATACACACACATACACACACATACACACATACACACACACACACATACACACATACACATACACACACACACACACACATATATACACATACACACATACATACACACACATACATACACACACACATACACACACACATACACACACACATACACACACACACACACACACACACACACACACACACACACACACACACACACACACCGATAAAACAGGCCTAGTGTCTAATCGACATGTGCCTAGGACAAAATGGTAACAAACACACACACACACACACACACACACACACACACACACACACACACACACACACACACACACACACACACCGATAAAACAGGCCTAGTGTCTAATCGACATGTGCCTAGGACAAAATGGTAACAAACACACAAACCTCCTCCTCGCTGAAGCATTGACTGCCCATGCTTCACACCCATATAAGAGTGCTTGTACCGCTATACTCTCATACATTCCCTTCTTTGCCTCCGTGGATAATGGTTTTTGTCTCTACAGATACCTCAACACACTACTCACTCTTTTTCCTTCAGCATTTCTATGTTTAACCTCATCCTTCATAAACCCATCTGCTGACAAGCCAACTCCCAAATATCTGAACACGTTTACTTCTTCCATACTCCCTTAGATGTGATATCCAATTTCTCTTTATCTAAATCATTTGATACCCTCATCACCTTACTCTTACCTATGTTCACTTTCAACTTTCTGCCTTTACATACCCTCCCAGACTCATCCACTAACCTTTGCAGTTTTTCTTTGGAGTCTTCCATAACCATAGTATAATCAGCTAAAAGTAACTGTGTCAACTTCCATTTTGTAATAAAGTTGGTAGAATTACCGACAATATGTAAAGTAAAAGGACACAAGTGCAACTAATGTGACATTTTGTTGTGGCAATGTTTTGCTCTCCAGGAGCTTTATCAAGCTTGATAAAGCTCCTGGAGAGCGAAACGTTGCCACAATAAAATGTCACATTAGTTGCACTTGTGTCCTTTAACTTCCATTTTGTATTTGATTCCCCATAATTTAATCCCAACCCTCTCCCTAACACCCTAGCATTCACTTCTTTTACAACCCCATCTATAAATATGTTAAACAACCATGGTTACATTACACATCCCTGTCTAAGACCTACTTTTAATGGGAAGTTATCTCCCTCAAACAAAATTATCATAACTTATTATTTTTCACTAGTACTTTTATTATCACTTTAATGTTTTATGCATTTTATTAATTATTATTCTTCTAGGCAGCGACCCCAAAATTATTATTCTTATTATTTTTTACTAATATTATGTTTCATCGCTAGCCACATGTTGAATCCGAGCCTGAGCCTGAGCCTGAGCCCGAGCCTGAACCTGAGCTCGAGCCTGAACCAGAGCCTGAACCTGAACCTGATATGGATCCTGAGGAGCAAGAAGAGGAAATGGATCATGATGGTGATTCTGATGCAGAGCCCCATGATGAAGATGAACAACAGCCTCCACAAAATTATGAACCCATACCTCGACTGACAATATCTATTCGAGGGAGAGGCAGAGGCAGAGGTCGCAGCAGAATTGGTGAGTGGGAAAAAATTAAAAGTAAATAAATATCCAAAATTATTACTCAGATTGGAATTTAATTTTGTGTTGTATTAAGGGATACTTTATAGTCCTACAACATAGAAATATTGGGAAACTGGCTAGTAATTTATCCTTGTAAATTGTGAGAACCAAGATGATGATTAGCTCAATTGGAAATGCTCCTCAGGCAAAATGTATCCTTGGTAAACATTGTATTAGTCTGTACTTCTTACTTCACACTTGTTATCTGAAGCCATCTCTTACCTAATGTTGGTCTAACATATATTGTTGTTATGAACAGCTTTTTTAAGATTTCTACATCCATGTAGCTGAATACGTACTTTAACCCTTTGAGGGTTTCGGCCGTACTAGTACGGCTTACGACCCAGGGTTTTTGACGTACTAGTACGCCTAAATTCTAGCGCCCTCAAATCTAATGGGAGAAAGCTGGTAGGCCTACATATGAAAGAATGGGTCTATGTGGTCAGTGTGCATAGTATAAAAAAAATCCTGCAGCACACAGTTCATAATGAGGAAAAAAAAAAACTGACCGTTTTTTTTGGAATAAAACAGCGACTTTGCACTATATTTTCGTATGGTATTTATTGTTGTTTTCTAGTTTTCTTGGTCTCATTTTATAGAATGGAAGACATATTACAGAAATTGAGATGATTTTGACTGGTTTTACAATGAAAAGTACAGTGGACCCCCGCATACCGTCGCCATCACATAACGTACAATCCGCATACCGCTCGCTTTTATCGCAAAAATTTTGCCTCGCATACCGCTCAAAAACCCGCTCACCGCTCTTCGTCCGAGACGCGTCCAATGTGCGCCCTTAGCCAGCCTCACATGTGCCGCTGGTGGCATTGTTTACCAGCCTGCCTCCGCGGTAACATCCAAGCATACAATCGGAACATTTCGTATTATTAGTGTTTTTGGTGATTTTATCTGCCAAATAAGTGACCATGGGCCCCAAGAAAGCTTCTAGTGCCAACCCTACAGCAATAAGGGTGAGAATTACAATAGAGATGAAGAAAGAGATCATTGATAAGTATGAAAGTGGAGTGCGTGTCGCCGACCTGGCCAGGTTGTACAAGAAACCCAAATCAACCATCGCTACTATTGTGGGCAACAGAAAGGCAATCAAGGAAGCTGTTCTTGCCAAAGGTTTAACTGTGTTTTCGAAACAGAGATCGCAAGTGATGGAAGATGTTGAGAGACTCTTATTGGTGTGGATAAATGAAAAACAGCTAGCAGGAGATAGCGTTTCTCAAGCGATCATAAGCGAAAAGGCTAGGAAGTTGCATGAGGATTTAATTAAAAAAATGCCTGCAACTAGTGATGATGTGAGTGAATTTAAGGCCAGCAAAGGTTGGTTTGAAAGATTTAAGAAGCGTAGTGGCATACATAGTGTGATAAGGCATGGTGAGGCTGCCAGTTCGGACCACAAAGCAGCTGAAAAATATGTGCAGGAATTCATGGAGTACATAGACAGTGAAGGACTGAAACCTGAACAAGTGTTTAATTGTGATGAAACAGGCCTGTTTTGGAAGAAAATGCCAAGCAGGACCTACATTACTGAGGAGGAAAAGGCACTCCCAGGACATAAGCCTATGAAAGACAGGCTTACTTTGTTGATGTGTTCCAATGCTACTGGTGATTGCAAAGTGAAGCCTTTATTAGTGTATCACTCTGAAACTCCCAGACCGTTCAGGCAAAAGAATGTCCTCAAGGAGAATTTGTGTGTGCTGTGGAGGGCAAACAGTAAGGCATGGGTCACTAGGGACTTTTTCTATGACTGGTTACACCATGCATTTGCCCCCAATGTGAAAGATTACCTAACTGAAAAGAAATTAGAACTTAAGTGCCTCCTGGTGTTAGACAATGCCCCTGGTCATCCTACAGACGTGGCAGAGTGACTTTATGGGGACATGAAATTCATTAAGGTGAAGTTTTTGCCTCCTAATACCACTCCTCTCCTGCAGCCCATGGACCAGCAGGTTATTGCAAACTTCAAAAAACTGTACACAAAAGCTCTGTTTGAAAGGTGCTTTGTAGTGACCTCAGAAACTCAACTGACTCTAAGAGACTTTTGGAGAGATCACTTTAATATCCTCAATTGTGTAAACCTTATAGGTAAGGCTTGGGAGGGAGTGACTAAGAAGACCTTGAACTCTGCTTGGAAGAAACTGTGGCCAGAATGTGTAGACAAAAGGGATTTTGAAGGGTTTGAGGCTAACCCTGAGAGGATTATGCCAGTTGAGGAATCCATTGTGGCATTGGGAAAGTCCTTAGGGTTGGAGGTTAGTGGGGATGATGTGGAAGAGTTGGTGGAGGAGGACAATGAAGAACTAACCACTGATGAGCTGATAGATCAACTTCAACAGCAAGAGGCCAGACCTGAGGAAACTGGTTCAGAGGAGGGGAGAGAGAAATTGAAGAAGTTGCCTACTACAAAGATTAAGGAAATCTGTGCAAAGTGGCTTGAAGTGCAAACCTTCATGGATGAAAATCACCCTCACACAGCTATTGCAAGCCGTGTTGGCAACCTGTACACTGACAATGTTGTGAAACACTTTAGGGAAGTCATAAAGGAACGAGAGGTACAGGCCACTATGGACAGATATGTTGTGCGAAAGAAGTCCAGTGACTGAAGCTGGTCCTAGTGGCATTAAAAGAAGAAGGGAAGTAACCCCAGAAAAGGACTCGACACCTCAAGTCTTAATGGAAGGGGATTCCCCTTCTAAACACTAACACTCTCTCTCCCCTCCTCCCATCCCATCAATCATCACCAGATCTTCAATAAAAGTAAGTGTCATGTAATTGTGCATGCCTTTTTCAGTTTGTGTGTATTAAAATTAACATTTCATGTGGTAAAATTTTTTTTTTTTCATACTTTTGGGTGTCTTGCACGGATTAATTTGATTTCCATTATTTCTTATGGGGAAAATTCATTCGCATACCGATCATTTCGCATAACAATGAGCCCTCTTGCACGGATTAAAGTCGCTATGCGGGGGTCCACTGTACCTTGAAATTGAGCTCAAAGTTGCAGAAATGTTCGATTTTTACCAGAGTTCAAAAGTAAACAAATCATGCCAAGCATCCAATGCACGTCATCTAGTGAGTCTAATATTCTTTTGCAAGTGTGCCAATATTATTTATACCATTTTTTACACTAATGCAGTAGTCTGCATAACAGTAAATCTTCTATTTTTTGTGAGAATAAAGATTCAAAGTGGAAAGCAAAAGAATGTAAGAGGGGCCTTGAGACGTGACTAATGAACAGAGGAAATGTCATTTTAGTGCCAGGAATGTCTTTTTTGTTTATTCTGGACCCTATTCGGAAATTGGCATCTTTTGAAATTTGTGTGAAATTGGCAAAATTGCTAAATTCTGACCGCTGTACAGGATAGTTGAAATTGGTAAATGGGTGGTTTCGTGCACTCATTCGATAGAAAAAATGGAGTTCTAGCGAAATATTCATGTTTTTTGTCGACAAGTACAGTGGAATTGACCGAAAATGGGGCTCAAAGTGGGCAAAATCGCCAATGCGTAATCATCGTTGAGACCGCTAACTTCGCGAGAGCATAATTCCGTAAGTTTTCCATCAAATTTCATACTTTTGGTGTCATTATGATTGGGAAAAGATCCTCTGTCTTTTCATAAGATTTTTTTTTTTTTTTTTTTTAAATTTGGCCGACCCTGAGAACGAGTCTCAGAGAGGGCCTGTCGACCCTCAAAGGGTTAAAGAGGGCTAATATTGCATAAAAATGTCTCACTGTTTAAGTTGGTTTTCTGGTCAGTTGTGACTTCTAGACATTTTTATCGTGTGATATATTCCTGTTCCCACAACCCTGCCTACAGCCAGGCTTTTCCGTTACTTTCTTGGCCAGCCAGGCTCTTGCTGTTGGCAGCACACTGGCCCATATATCTACCACAGTCTAGTTTACTCTTGAAGACTTCCACACGTTTTGGCAATATTTCCAATATCTGCTGGTAGCGTATCTAGTTGCTGTTTATGGATGTTGATGAAGCATTTTTATATTGTCTTTTCACTGGGTTTATTTTACACTACTTACCATATCTCTCACCCCATTACATTGTTACTGCAAATATCTCCACCCCTCCTGATTGCAGGCACTGTTGTTCCCACCTCTAGGACTTTAGTCTAGCTAACCAGTTTCCTTGAATCCCTTCACAAACTGTTACCTTGCTCACACTCCAGCAGCTTGTGAAGTCCCAAAAACCATTTGTCTCCACTTACTCCTATCTAACACACTCATACACGCCTGCTGGATGTCCAGGCCCCTTGCACACAGAAATGTCCAGACCACGTCAACAATCTCTCCACAGGTCTCTGGATAATACTTTTAGCCTGTTTTCACTCACCTACTTGTATTACATAACATTTCTGTAGCTTTTAGGCATGACCCATGCCCACAGACATTAAAATGAATGAATACAAACTAGAGGAAAAGAATGAGAAGTTTCTAGGTTGGCTCATAGACATGTATAATTAATTAAAATTTTGTGCTCATGTCTAGGACACTTCTGGCAAAACAGCAAGTGAATAAATGATGGTTAATCCAAACAAACCATACCACGGGTAGGGATAGAACCCGCCCGTGGTTTGTTTGCAATTGTGCCATTACGATTTCGTGAGTCATGGTTAATCCATTTCTTTCTTTGGGTCACCTTACCCTGGAGGAAGATGTCCATTGAGGTCAAAGAAAAAATTCCTGCTCACTTTAAAAATAAAATAGAAATAATTGTAGGTAAACTCGCCAAAATTTGATATGTCCTCAATACTGCTGCTGCCGTCACCTCCTTCTCTGCCGCTGCCTCCTCTGCCATCTCCTCCGCCACTTCTGCCTCCTCCTCCACCGCTGCCGCCTCCTCCGCCGCTGCTTCCTCCTCTTCCTGTCGCTGCCTCCTCCTCCTCCTGTTGCTGCCTCCTTCTCCTCCTGTCGCTGCCTCCTCCTCCTCCTGTCGCTGCCTCCTCCTCCTCGTGTCGCTGCCTCCTCCTCCTCCTGTCGCTGTCTCCTCCTCCTCCTCCTCCTCCTCCTCCTCCTCCTGTCACTGCCTCCTCCTCCTCCTGTCACTGCCTCCTCCTCCTCCTGTCGCTGCCTCCTCCTCCTCCTGTCGCTGCCTCCTCCTCCTCCTGTTGCTGCCGCCTCCTCCTCCTGTCGCTGCCTCCTCCTCCTGTCAATGCCTCCTACTATTCCTCTTCCTCCTCCCCTGCCTCCTCTTCTGCTTCCTCTTCCTCTGCTACCTCCTCCTTCACTACTATTTCTGCTAAAAGTAAATGTCACATACTACTGCTCACTACACATCTTAACACTGCACTGTAATGCTGATGCTGACTTAAAAAAAACACTCGATGGAAAACTAAAGAACACATGGTAATCTTACTCAAAGTAGATGTCTCTTTGGCATTGCTTGCATTTATTTGCCTGAACCTCTGTGGAAGCTCGAGAAAAAAGGGGGGGCAGGGTAGAAATGTGGAATAACTTGCCAGATGAGTTAAAAAAAATTAAACTAATAAATTCAGATAAAAACTTTGAATGTTTTTCCCCCTGAAATAATTTATGTAACCCTCTTAAATTACCATTACACTTTTATAACAAAATTATAAATGTTGACATGTTCCTTTTCATTTTTTAATTTAATTATGTCCTACTACTATTACATCAACACCTACTTATTTGTTTTTAATTCTCTTGTGGTTAGAGTTTCATTTTATCACTAAATTTTAACCCTTTGACTGTCGCGGCCGTATATATACGTTTTACGAGGTGCCGTGTTTGACGTATATATACTCATAAATTCTAGCGGCTTCAAATCAAGCAGGAGAAAGCTGGTAGGCCCACATGTGAGAGAATGGGTCTTTGTGGTCAGTGTGCACCATATAAAAAAAATCCTGGAGCACGCAGTGCATAATGAGAAAAAAAAACTCCGACCGTTTTTTTTAATTAAAATGCCGACTTTGTGGTCTATTTTCGTATAGTATTTATGGTTGTATTCTCGTTTTCTTGGTCTCATTTGATAGAATGGAAAACATATTACAGAAATAGTGGTGTTTTTGATTGATTTTACTATAAAAAGAACCTAGAAATGGAGCTCAAAGTAGGGGAAATGTTTGATTTTTGCCAATGTTCAAAAGTAAACAAATGATGCCATTTTCCAATAAATGTCCAACTAGCCATTCTAATATGCAGTCATGAATGGGTTGATGTTATTTATACAGTTATTACAGCATTGCAGTAGTCTGCATAATAGTAAGTCTAATATTTTTTGTTTGAATAAAAATTCAAAATAGAAAGCAAGAGTAATATCAGAGGGGCCTGGAGACATGACTGATGAGCAAAGAAAATGTTATTTTAGAGCCTGGAATGTCTGCATTGTTCATTCTGGACCTTATTTTGAAATTGTTATATTTTTTAGTTTTCGTGAAATTGGCCAAATTGCAAATTTCTGACCACATTAGTAGGTAGTTGAAATCGGTAAATGGGCAGTTTCTTGTACTCAATCGATAGAAAAAAATGGAGTTCTAAAGAAATAGCTATGAGTTTGGGCGACTGGAACAATGGAATTAGCCGAAAATAGGGCTCAAAGTGGGCAAAATCGCCGATTTGTAAACAGCGCCGAGGTCGCTAACTTCGCGAGAGCATAATTCCGTCAGTTTTCCATCAAATTTCGTTTTTTTGGTATCATTACAATTGGGAAAAGATTCTATATCATTTCATAAGAAAAAATAATTTTTTTTTTTTTTTTAATTTTGCGACACCAGGAGACACCTCAGGATTGGGGGTTGCGACAGTCAAAGGGTTAATGTCTTTCATTACTGTAAATGTTTGAGTTTCACTAAAATCTGTACAATGGCCCCTTGAGTTACAATGGCTGGAGTTATAATTTTGAGTTACGATTTCTTCTCATAAAAGAATTTAGATTTGAGTTGACAAAAAAAAATTGAGATATAATATCAAGCAAAAAGACATTATAAAGGATAATAAAGTGGCTGACAAATCGTAGCCAGTGAAAAAAGTCGGAAATTTTCAGAAAGATGTAAAGACTTATTTTTGTGAATAAGAGAGAAGTAGATGAAGAGTGATACAGTGCCTGCAAGTTTTATCTGTGACTCAGATCAAAGGTATGGTAAGAATTGCATTTCTGGAAGATATAGTAAGAGTTACTAATCTGGAACAGATTAGTATCGCAACTTAAGGGACCATTGTATTGCAGTACCATGTTATTTTATATTTTAGGGTTCTGCATTTGTATGCATTGTACAACACTGTATAATTTTTTTTTTACACCATCTAAAATGCTATGACAAACTTGTATGCATGTATTTACATTACTCATTTTTTTCTTTAAATTAGCTACCATTAAGAAGATAGGCGACCAGATTGTAGGAGAGCCACCACGCAAGCGAGGACGTCCAGGCCGCAAACCAATCACTGAAGTCATGGCAGAAGATGAAAATTCATTGTATTATGTTGTTAAAAATGGACGGGCTGTATTGGCGGTAAGTTACTATAAATTTTGAGTATCTCTAATCTAACCTTTTAACTCTCCAAATGTTGATCTATGTTTTACTGCTAGTGCTTATGACGTCGATCAGCGCACTATTTTTCCTGCCTTCAAATTTGGTGCCAGAGGCTTGATAGGCCTAGGCAGTATAGAGTGGGTCTTAACACTCAGTGTGCGCAATATTAAATCTAGGACCACTTAGTACCTTGTGGGAGCAACAGTTCCATTGAGCACCAGCTAGAACAACCAGCATGGCAAACCCTAGGGATTCACTAAAATCATATTGTATTAACACACTCCTTTTAGGAGGAAAGTTTAGTGGCTTTGAGATGGATGTGGTCACAAGTGGTCGAGGAAATATCAAAAAACCAAGATAATAACCCATATGCAACATTTGTGCCACATCTTTTCAATTTTGATACAACTGGTAGTGTCATTCTGCCAGAATGTCCTATCACCTATGGCCTAAGTAGAGAGAGAGAATGCTGCAACATGTGTAATACATGTTAGGTTGGCTAGTTGGCTGGCTGGTTGGCTGCTGTCTGTCTGTCTCTCTTTATCTTTGTCTATGACTCACGAAATCGTAATACGATTGCAAACAAACCATACCACAGGCAGGGATAGAACTGTGGGGTCACAGTGGTGCCTATGCTAACCTTCCTATGGTGTAGAAATATACCTAATTGGATGAATCATATTGTGGCTAGCTGGCCCAGTAGCTAACGCGACGGTCTGGTATTTTGAGACTGATCACAGGTTCTATCCCTGCCCGTGGTATGGTGTGTTTGCAATCATGTCATTACGATTTCATGAGTCATGTTGACGGCTTTGAGGGGACTTGAGCTAGAGTTCGTCATGGCCAAGCTAGCTGAAGATTTGTCTGTAAAAACTTGCATTTGTGGTCACAGTGGTGCCTATGCTAACCTTCCTATGGTGTAGAAATATACCTAGTTGGATGAATCTTATTGTGGCTAGCTGGCCCAGTGGCTAATGCGACAGTCTGGAGTTTTGAGACTCTCTGATCACGGGTTCTATCCCTGCCCATAGTATGGTTTCTCTCTCTCTATCTCTGTCTGCCTGTCTCTGTCTCAGAGAGAGCTGCTCATGAGCCAGAATCAAGGATTAAGTAAGTTTATTTAGGCACAGGTACACACAAATACAGTTATCATAAATAGTGTAAATTACCTAGGATATCCCAAAAAACCTAGACAGAGTACTATACCATACTGTGCTTGTAGATAAGAGGCATAAACATGACTGTGGCAAGTGATACACATTTTGGCCACAGTTGTATCTTTCCACTTGTTCAGACATGACGATTCTGAAACCTGTGTAATACCTGTTGGCTCACGAGCAGCTCTTTCTGAGAGAGACAGACAGACAGACTGAGAGACAGATAAACAGAGAGAGAGACAGCTAGTTTAAACTGGCTTCCTCATCCTTTTCTGTTAGTGTGGCTTTGTAAATGGTCTAAGTCAGACCGAAACGTCATTGTAAGCTCCTCTCTTCTTTGTGGGGGTTATTTGTGAATTCTACCAGTCATGGCATTGTGCCTTTTTGTTCTTTACCCATAAAACAGACTTGGAGGTAGGGAGGTTTTACTCTCCCCAGGAAAATCCCCCAAGATTGAATATTTCTGTCAATTTGTGGCTTATTTCAAGTTTCTTCTGGTCTGCAACTAACTAAAATCATCTCTGTTTCTCTAATATGTCTTTCATTCTATCAACTAATACCAAGAGACCACCAATAAAACCATAAAAAACACCATAGCAAATACCTCAAAGTTGGTATTTTCAACCAAACACAAGGTGAGAGGTTTGTTTTCTCATTATATATTATTGGAAGAAAGATGAGCTGTAGACAGTGAGGTTGAAGAGGTATGGGGTAGATTTAGAAATGTAATGTTAGAGTGTTTTGCAGAAGTTTGTGATTACAGGAGAGTGGGTGTGGGAGGGAAGGAGAGGGATTGGTGGAATAATGAGGTAAGAGAGTAAAAGTTAGCATATGAGATGTTTTTACAAAGTAGAAGTGATACAAGGAGGAAGGAGTACATGAAGAGAAAAGAGAGGTTAAAGGAGTGGTGAAGGAATGTTAAAAGGAGAGCAAATGAGAGACTGGGTGAGATGCTATCAACAAATTTTGCTGAGAATGATAAAAAAATATTGGAGTGAGATTAATAATATGGAATGAATGGATTTGGCAATTAAAAATAGGAGAGTAGAGTTATTAGATGGAGAGTTGGAGGCATTGGAAAGATAGTGAATATTTTGAGGAACTATTAAATGATGAAAATAGGGAAGGAGTGAGGAAGAGCCAATTATGAATGTGGGGGAGGTTCATGAGACAGTGGGTAGAATGAAAGGGGCTAAAGCAGCTGGGGGTGATGGGATAAAGACAGAAATGTTAAAA
Source organism: Cherax quadricarinatus (assembly GCF_038502225.1). NCBI lineage: Eukaryota > Metazoa > Arthropoda > Malacostraca > Decapoda > Parastacidae > Cherax > Cherax quadricarinatus. The sequence continues at coordinate 6,734,438 of NC_091305.1, forward strand.
GCAGGTGGGATATAGTTTTGGATTGGTTGATTCTTTTATTTAATTAATGTATGGAAGAAGGGAAGGTACCTAGGGTGTGGCAAAAGAGCATGCATAGTTCCTTTGTAAAAAGGCAAAAGGGACAAAAGAGTGTAAAAATTATAGGGCATTAAGCCTCTTGAGTATACCTGGTAAAATGTATGGTGAATTGTTATTGAAAGAATTAAGAGTAAGATAGCAGGATTGCAGATGAACAAGAAGGCTTTAGGAAGGGTAGGGGGTGTGTGGACCAAGTGTTTATAGTGAAGCATGTAGGTAAGGGTTAAGAGGCTTCCATTGCTTTTATGGATTTGGAAAAGGCATATGATAAGGTAGATTTGGAAATGGCATATGATAAGGTAGATAAGGGAGCAATGTGGCAGATGTTGCAAGTGTATGTAAAATGTTACTGAAAGCAGTTAAGAGTTTTTATGAGGATAGTGAGGCACAGGTTGGAGTATGTAAGAGAGAGGGAAATTATTTCCCACAGAAAGTAGGCCTTAGACAAGGATGTGTGATGTCACCTTAGTTCAATATATTTATAGACGGGGGTTGTAGCAGAAGTGAATACTCAGATGTTGGGAAGGTTTGTGGAATTGAGATAAAGAATCTAATACAAAGTGGGAGTTGTCACAGTTGCTTTTTACTGATGACACTGTCCTTTTGGGAGAGTCTGAAGAGAAGTTGCAAAGGTTTGTGGATGAGTTTGGGAGGATATGTAAAAGAAGGAAAATAAAAGTGAACATAGGAAAGAGCAGGGTGATGAGGATAAAAAATCTAGATAATGAAAGATTGGATATCAGATAGGAGGGAGGGATTATGACAGAAGTAAATGTGTTCAGATATTTGGGAGTGGACTTGTCAGCAGGTAGATCTTTGAAAGACAAGGTGAATCAGAATTGATTAGGGAAAAAAGGCGAGTCTGTGGAGACAAGGAACTTTGTCCATGGAAGCAAAGAGGGGAATGTATGAGAGTATAATGATACCAATGCTCTTATATGGGTGTGAAGCATGGATGGTGAATATTGCAACAAGGAGAAGGCTGGAGGAAGTTGAGATGTCATGTCTGAGGGCAATGTACAGTGTGAATATTATGCAGAGAATCCATAGTTTGAAGATTAGAAGGAGATGTAAGGCTTCTAAAAGTATTATCCAGAGGGCTGAGGAGGGGTTGTTAAGGTGGTTTGGACATTTAGAGAGGTGGAGGAAGATAGAATGACTTGGAGGGTGTATAAATCTGGAGTGGAAGGGAGGCAAGGTAGGGGTCATCCTAGTAAAGGTTGGAGGGAGGAGATAAAGGAGGTTTTGTGTGTGAGCAGCTGATACTTCCAGCAAGCGTGCATGAACATGTTAGATAGGAGCGAGTGGAAGCAAATGATTTTTTATGACTTGATGTTCTGTTGGAGTGTGAGCAAAGTAACATTTTTGAAGAGATCCAAGGAAACTAGTTAGCCGGACTTGAGTCCTGGGGGTGAGAAGTATTGTGCCTGCGCTCTGAAGGGGGGGTTTGGGGATGCGGTGCAGTTTTTGAACTGTAGTGTCAGCACACCTCTGGCAAGGCAGTGATGGAGCGAATGATAATGATGAAAGTGTTTCTTCTTTTTCAAGTCACCGTGCCTTCGTGGGAAAGATCCGATGTGTTAAAAAAAAATGTTGCATAGGTCAGGATTTTTTATACTGTGCACACTCAGAACAGACCCATTTTTTTTCATGACTAGGGCAAGATTTTCTGCTTACAGCATAACTGGGGGAGCTGTGCTTAAAATGCAGATTTACATGACGGTGCTTGTCAGTATCACAGATCTTTGTGAGAGTGAAAGGGTTGAGATGGAGATCTACATAAACAACACTGGTGTGACTAATGTAGATCTATGTGGGAAACAGTGAAAGGGGTTAAATATTTAAATACAGCCCTACTGGCCCATGCTAGGCAAGTTCAACTCGCATCCACCCACACCCACTCATGCTCTTGGCTAACTTATATCTAAAGTTAAACAAGGTTTTAGCCTCAGTGATGCTACTCAGAGCTTTGTTCCACTCATACACAATTCTATTACCACTGTGGTGTACAGATTTGAGACTAATCTCTCCAGAATTTTCCAGGTGTTAATGCATAAATCACGAGTGTAAAATCCCACTTATGTTCCAATGAGTTCAGGGGTTTCAGATGACATGAACAAACACAAGGACTTGTGGGGAACCTGTGGCCTTCTAGGGCATTAACCCTTTGGGGGTCGCCAGGCCCTCTCAGAGACTTGTTGTCAGGGTTGCCAAAATTTAAAAAAAAAAAATATATACAGGTCTCCCTCAACAATCACGTTTTCAGCTTTTGCGGGCTTCACACATTCGCTAATTCCCAACTGCCAAATTCCCAGCCACCAAATTCCCAACCGCCAAATCATATTCAAGTTTCCTGCCACCTGCGAGTCCCTACTACCCTCCCACCGACCCCCGCAACTGGCAGCCAGCCCTCCCACCACTCAGTGTGGTGAGTGTTTTGTTTGTTCATTATTTGCTATTAAACTACAGTATAAATAATGTAAACCCATTCATGACTGCATATTGGAATGGCTATTCGGACAGGTATTAGACGGTGACATCATGTGTTTACTCTTGAACACAGCAAAGAATCAAACATTTCTGCTACTGCTAATAATAACAATAGTAATAATTATAATAATAAATACGATATAATTGAAGAAGGAAATTGTGCAAAAATACGAGGGAGTGGTTGACACATCGTCAGTGTGGCTTTGTTTATGCTGGAGTGAACATTAGTCTCCCTGCTCTTCCAAACATTTCACAATAATTCATTGTGTTTGGTGCTTGTAGATTGAGTGCGATTGGAGTGGTAGAGGCAGTGGTTGAGGCAGCGATTGAGGCAGCGATTGAGGCAGTGGGTGAGGCAGCTGTTGAGGCAGCGATTGAGGCAGTGGTTGAGGCAGCGATTGAGGCAGTGGGTGAGGCAGCTGTTGAGGCAGCGATTGAGGCAGTGGTTGAGGCAGCTGTTGAGGGAGCGATTGAGGCAGTGGTTGAGGCAGCGATTGACGCAGCGATTGAGGCAGTGGGTGAGGCAGCTGTTGAGGAAGCTGTTGAGGCAGCGGTTGAGGCAGCGGTTGAGGCAGCTGTTGAGGCAGTGGTTGGGGCAGCTGTTGAGGCAGTGGTATTTAATAACACGTTATTAATAATAATACATACATGTTATTAATAATATGTACTATTATTATTTATAACATATATGTTATTAAATACCACTGCCTCAATCGCTGAATTGTTGTGAAATGTTTGGAAGAGCAGGGAGACTAATGCTCACTCCAGCATAAACAAAGCCACACTGACGATGTGTCAACCACTCCCTCGTATTTTTGTACAATTTCCTTCTTCAATTGTATCGTATTATTATTATTATTATTGTTATTATTATTATTATTATTATTACTACTATTGTTATTATTAGCAGTAGCAGAAATGTTTGATTCTTTGCTGTGTTCAAGAGTAAACACATGATGTCACCGTCCAATACCTGTCCGAATAGCCATTCCAATATGGGTTGTGTGGACCAGGTGTTTACAGTGAAACATATAAGTGAACAGTATTTAGATAAGGCTAAAGAGGTCTTTGTGGCATTTATGGATTTGGAAAAGGCGTATGACAGGGTGGATAGGGGGGCAATGTGGCAGATGTTGCAAGTGTATGGTGTAGGAGGTAGGTTACTGAAAGCAGTGAAGAGTTTTTACGAGGATAGTGAGGCTCAAGTTAGAGTATGTAGGAAAGAGGGAAATTTTTTCCCAGTAAAAGTAGGCCTTAGACAAGGATGTGTGATGTCACCGTGGTTGTTTAATATATTTATAGATGGGGTTGTAAGAGAAGTAAATGCGAGGGTCTTCGCAAGAGGCGTGGAGTTAAAAGATAAAGAATCACACACAAAGTGGGAGTTGTCACAGCTGCTCTTTGCTGATGACACTGTGCTCTTGGGAGATTCTGAAGAGAAGTTGCAGAGATTGGTGGATGAATTTGGTAGGGTGTGCAAAAGAAGAAAATTAAAGGTGAATACAGGAAAGAGTAAGGTTATGAGGATAACAAAAAGATTAGGTGATGAAAGATTGAATATCAGATTGGAGGGAGAGAGTATGGAGGAGGTGAACGTATTCAGATATTTGGGAGTGGACGTGTCAGCGGATGGGTCTATGAAAGATGAGGTGAATCATAGAATTGATGAGGGAAAAAGAGTGAGTGGTGCACTTAGGAGTCTGTGGAGACAAAGAACTTTGTCCTTGGAGGCAAAGAGGGGAATGTATGAGAGTATAGTTTTACCAACGCTCTTATATGGGTGTGAAGCGTGGGTGATGAATGTTGCAGCGAGGAGAAGGCTGGAGGCAGTGGAGATGTCATGTCTGAGGGCAATGTGTGGTGTGAATATAATGCAGAGAATTCGTAGTTTGGAAGTTAGGAGGAGGTGCGGGATTACCAAAACTGTTGTCCAGAGGGCTGAGGAAGGGTTGTTGAGGTGGTTCGGACATGTAGAGAGAATGGAGCGAAACAGAATGACTTCAAGAGTGTATCAGTCTGTAGTGGAAGGAAGGCGGGGTAGGGGTCGGCCTAGGAAGGGTTGGAGGGAGGGGGTAAAGGAGGTTTTGTGTGCGAGGGGCTTGGACTTCCAGCAGGCATGCGTGAGCGTGTTTGATAGGAGTGAATGGAGACAAATGGTTTTTAATACTTGACGTGCTGTTGGAGTGTGAGCAAAGTAACATTTATGAAGGGATTCAGGGAAACCGGCAGGCCGGACTTGAGTCCTGGAGATGGGAAGTACAGTGCCTGCACTCTGAAGGAGGGGTGTTAATGTTGCAGTTTAAAAACTGTAGTGTAAAGCACCCTTCTGGCAAGACAGTGATGGAGTGAATGATGGTGAAAGTTTTTCTTTTTCGGGCCACCCTGCCTTGGTGGGAATCGGCCGGTGTGATAATAAAAAAATAAAAATGTTATTAAAGCATAACATGTATATATTTAGTACAATTTACGACATTTTCATGTATTTTATGATTGTTCATTGTTCAACAAGTTAAGGAAGCAGTATTGTATTATATTTCCCTACAATATATTGGGGCACCAAACATTCACGGTTTTTCAACATTCACGAGGCTCTTGATCCCCTAACCCTCATGAATGTTGAGGGAGACCTGTATATTTTTCTTATGAAAAGATAGAGAATCTTTTCCCGATCATAATGACACCAAAAGTATGAAATTTGACAGTAAACTTATGGAATTATGCTCTCGTGAAGTTAGCGGTCTCGATGTTTACGCATCGGCAATTTTGCCCACTTTGAGCCCTATTTTCAGCCAATTCCAGTGTACTAGTCAACATAAATCATAACTATTTCGCTAGAACTCCGTTTTTTCTATCGAATGAGTAGAAGAAACCACCCATTTACCGATTTCAACTATCCAATAAAGTGGTCAGAATTTAGCAATTTTGCCAATTTCACACAAATTTCAAAAGATGCCAATTTCCAAATAGGGACCAGTATAAACAAGAGACATTCCTGGCACTAAAATAACATTTCCTCTGTTCATTAGTCACATCCCCAGGCCCCTCTTATATTTCTTTTGCTTTCCACTTCTGATTTTTTATTCTCACAAAAAAAAAAAGATTTACTGTTATGCAGACTACTGCATTAGTGTAGAAATGGTATAAATAATATCGGCGCACTTGTGAAAGAATATTAGACTCTCCACTTGACGTGTATTTGACGCTTAGCATGATTTGTTTACTTTTGAACTCTGGTAAAAATCGAACATTTCTGCTACTTTGAGCTCAATTTCAAGGTACTTTTCATTGTAAAACCAGTCAAAATCATCTCAATTTCTGTAATATGTCTTCCATTCTATACAATGAGACCAGGAAAACTAGAATACAACAATAAATACCATGCGAAAATACAGTGCAAAGTCGCTGTTTTAAACCAAAAACACGGTCAAAGCTTTTTTTTTCTCATTACGCACTGTGTGCTGGAAGATTTTTTTATACTGCGCACACTGACCACATAGACCCATTCTTTCATATGTAGGCCTACCAGCTTTCTCTTGCTAGATTTGAGGGTGCTAGAATTTATGCGTACTAGTACGTCAAAAACCCTGGTGCATAAGCCGTACTAGTACGGCCGAAACCCCGAAAGGGTTAAGTGCGGCTTTCTGAATGAATTATATTTCTTGAAGTTATTATATATGTAATTAACTTTTTAAAAATAACAGACATTTTGTAGTATATCTAATCAAAATTTCTTGAATGCAGCCTTATTAGATTACAGCAAGCTTTAATGTGGCATTCCAACATAAAAAGGTTTCCCACCCCTGCATTATGACATTAGGATCAAGGTCCCTAGAGTAATATGTCTTTTTAACCCTTTGAGGGTCGACAGGCCCTCTCCGAAACTCGTTCTCAGGGTCGGCCAAATTTAAAAAAAAAAAATATTTTCTCTTATGAAAAGATAGAGAATCTTTTCCCGATCATAAAGACACCAAAAGTTTGAAATTTGATAGAAAACTTACGGAATTATGCTCTCGCAAAGTTAGCGGTCTCGGCGATGTTTACGCATCGGCGATTTTGCCCACTTTGAGCCCCATTTTCGGCCAATTTCACTGTACTAGTCGACAAAAAACATGAATATTTCGCTAGAACTCCATTTTTTCTATCGAATGGGTGCAAGAAACCACCCATTTATAAATTCAACTATCCAGTACAGTGGTCAGAATTTAGCAATTTTGCCAATTTCACACAAATTTCAAAAGATGCCAATTTCCGAATAGGGTCCAGAATAAACAAGAAAGACATTCCTGGCACTAAAATGACATTTCCTCTAGTCATTAGTCACGTCTCAAGGCCCCTCTTATATTCTTTTGCTTTCCACTTTGAATTTTTATTCCCACAAAAAATATAAGATTTACTGTTATGCAGACTACTGCATTAGTGTAAAAAATGGTATAAATATTATTGGTGCACTTGTAAAAGAATATTAGACTCACCAGTTGACGTGTATTGCACGCTTGGCACGATTTGTTTACTTTTGAAGTTTGGTAAAAATCGAACATTTCTGCTACTTTGAGCTCAATTTCAAGGCACCTTTCATTGTAAAACCAGTCAAAATCATCTCAATTTCTGTAATATGTCTTCCATTCTATAAAATGAGACCAAGAAAACTAGAATGCAACAATAAATACCATACGAAAATACACTGCAAAGTCGCCGATTTATTAAAAAAAAATAGTCAAAGTTTTTTTTTTCTCATTATGCACTGTGTGCTGCAGGATTTTTTTTAGACTGTGCACACTGACCACATAGACCCATTCTTTCATATGAAGGCCTACCAGCTTTCTCCCACTAAATTTGAGGCCGCTAGAATTTATGAGTACTAGTACGTCAAAAACCCCTACGCGTAAAACGTACTAGTACGACCAAAACCCTCAAAGGGTTAAAACACTTGTCAGTATTATTACCAAGGAGTACAGTTTAAATAATTTAGGCACTTAGCTGAATTTATATGGAAGTGAGTTGGAAGTTAAGTGTATATTTTTGGATAGTTGGATAGTACAGAAGGACCCCCATATCCACGGGGGTATATGTTCCAAGGACCTGCTGTGGATACCAGAACCATGAATAGTAGCAAACCCTATATATAAGTCTAATACATACATATTATAAAGTTTAATTGATAAATTATGCACAGTAAGTGTTGAATTATCACTTTCATTGAAGGGAAGCACTTCACGGCTTCTCTTAAGCTTTGAAGAACTGCGAGCTTCTCTACTTTTGTGCTTTGGGGTTATTATTATACAAAAGAGGTATTTTTGGGCCGCAGTAAACCATGGATAACTGAAACCGCAAATACCGAATCGGTGAATATGGGGGTTCTACTGTACTGTACATGTCATCGAGTATTTTTACGTGCAGTGGAATCTTGGTTTTCATTTGCCCTGGTTTTCGTCGAATTCGGTTTTCGACGACTCTCTTCATCAAAATATTGTCCCAGTTTTCGTTCATCACCTTGGTTTTCATGCAGGTACATATTAAAATTACTAAGAGTTCCCCTCTAGTCTTAACGCCATAGTAATAATACTAATTATGTAATAATAATCTCTCTTGGGCACATTAAATGTCTTATTTTACGTTAATATAGAAATTTTCATTAATCCGTCTATGATATTTTCTTAAAGATTATATAAGAAACACGTTACATAGCATATAAACATGCATTGTTTATATGCTATGGAGGGGTGGTAGTTGGGTGGTGGGAAAACATTACGTTTTCTCTGGTCCAGCACCAGAGAAAACTGTGTATGAATCTGCGTTGGACCAGTCACCACCTTAATACATAATGCTTTTGTTTACAATTCTCGGCATGAATTATTCATTATTTCTCCCTTTGTTTATGATGGCATCTGAAGGTAGTTGTTAGAAACAGTTAAACTCAGTGAACATGGTATGTCGATGGTAATAATATGGCTCTGGGCTGCATTAAGTATAGTTATGTAGGTAGGTGTAGGTATGTAGCCCAGGTGGACTATACCTACATCTACCAGCTCCCTACACTGACTTCCTACAAATAAGTACTACTCACCTCTTGCCCTACATTAAGACTACAAATATTTTAAGGTAAGTAATGAATGTATTGTGTATGTATTTTACTTTTTATTTTTTTTAATGCCTAGTTCTATTATTAACTTTATATAAGTTAGTGTAAACTTGACAACCCTATGTCTGTTGTGGCATCTACTGTGGCTTTGGGGAAGTCCCTGGGGTTAAATGTGAGTGCCCAGGATGTGGAAGAGTTGGTGGATGACCACAGGGAAGAGCTAACCACTGAAGAGCTGCAACACTATAGTCATTCTCTATGTGTGATGAATGGTTTGAAAAACCGACAAGTTGAAGATTGAGACACTTATGCAGCATATGGAAATCTTTATTCAGGAAACGTTTCGCCACACAGTGGCTTCATCAGTCCAATACAAAGAGGAAGGCGTAAGGAGAGGAGGAGTATGAGGTAATCAGTCCCTCAACCTGGAGTCGATGGACTGAACACATCGACTCCAGGTTGAGGGACTGATTACCTCATTCTCCTCCTCTCCTTACGCCTTCCTCTTTGTATTGGACTGATGAAGCCACTGTGTGGCGAAACGTTTCCTGAATAAAGATTTCCATATGCTGCATAAGTGTCTCAATCTTCAGTCATTCTCTATAAAATGTATTTTTTGTTAATATTTTTGGGTGTCTGGAATGGATTAATTGGATTTATGTACATTATCCTAGGTAGTAGGTTGGTAGACAGCATCTGCCCAGGGAGGTACTACCGTCCTGCCAAGTGAGTGTAAAACGAAAGCCTGTAATTGTTTTACATGATGGTAGGATTGCTGGTGTCCTTTTTTCTGTCTCATGAACATGCAAGATTTCAGGTACGTCTTGCTACTTCTACTTACACTTAGGTCACACTACACATACATGTACATGCGTATATATACATACCCCTCTGGGTTTTCTTCTATTTTCTTTCTAGTTCTTGTTCTTGTTTATTTCCTCTTATCTCCATGGGGAAGTGGAACAGAATTCTTCCTCCGTACGCCATGCGTGTTGTAAGAGGCAACTAATACGCCGGGAGCAAGGGGCTAGTAACCCCTTCTCCTGTATATATTACTAAATGTAAAAGGAGAAACTTTCGTTTTTCCTTTTGGGCCACCCCACCTCGGTGGGATATGGCCGATGTGTTGAAAGAAAGAAAGATGTACATTATTTCTTATGGGAAATATTGCTTTGGTTTTCGTCAGTCTCTCTATGTCATTGAATTGCTATATATATACAGTTAAACCTGGAAATAAAACTGATATCTGGCTGCAGCATATGAATAAAATACAGCAAACCCATTTTCTGTATTTCAGTGAACCCTTGAATTAATGAACTGATAGGGGAGTGAGGGTGTATAATATTGCTGATTGTAGATTTTGAATTATGAAATTTATTTGACAGTCTGGAATCAGCAGACTACCAGACATTAAGAATATTGTAACCTGTAAAACAGTACAGTACTATATAAGCATTGTAAAGAAATATGAAGTTAAAAGTACTGTACAGTAGTGCTTTATAAAAGTACAATATAAAACAATATAAAACAGTACAATATAAAACATAATGCTAATTTTGCAGTAAAGATGAGGTGTAAACTGCTGTAATAAGTAGTTGTGACCCAGAATAACTTTTATCCTGAGTCAGAGGAGCTGTGAAACTCTATCATCTACATTTAACTTAGCATGGTCTATAAGCTCATCCTTGCTTCTGTGAACATCAGACACTGTTTCTTAACATCATAATCCTCACATACTCATATTACTTAGGCTTCAGACTCAACCTTCCTTGTAAGTTGTTTCTGCTTAACACAGATTCTCTTGTTTCTTCTTGGCACCACCACTTGCTATAGAAGTCATTGTTAACTGCATTTTACTTACTATGTTAATAATGTCACACAAAATACGTAATCCAGGGAAAATTGAAGACTGAATGACTTGTGTATGCATGAGTGAGCACAGACAGTAAACAGGCAGGCAGGCTGTGTCTAGGAAGACAATGAACACAGACAGGTCCTGGTTGAGAATACTTTGGCCCTTACCAGACAAACATCAGGATCATCAGACTTGGTCTGTTGACTCAGAAGACTTGCAGTCTATCACCATGGACAAAACTCAAAATCTATTGACTTTTTTCATTTTGTCAAATGATTCCAGCATTTGTGTGGCCAGTTTTTTGTCTGTAGTTTCTGAAACATGTTAAGTGGGAGTTTGTTAACCTGAGGTTTGACTGCAGTTTGATCAAGAAATGTCAGTTTTGAAATATAATTGGGTTTATATGTAGTGAGGCAACTAAAATGTCAGTAGCAAGGGACTAGTAACCCCTTCTGTATAAAATACTAAATTTACAAAGAAAAAACTTTCATTGTTTTTTTTAGGTCACCCTTCCTTGGTGGGATACGGCCGGTTTGTTGAAAAAAAATGCAAGGGCCCAGGGAGGTGAATTCTCACTCAGCAACATTCCACACTGCTCAACCCTTTGACTGTTTTGGTCGTATATATACGTCTTACACGCCACTGTTTCGGACGTATTTATACGCATGAATTCTAGCAGCTTCAAATCAAGCAGGAGAAAGCTGGTAGGCTCACATGTGAGAGAATGGGTCTGTGTGGTCAGTGTGCACCACATAAAAAAAATCCTGCAACACTCAGTTCTTAATGAGAAAAAGAAAACTGACCTTTTTTTTGGATTAAAACGCCGATTATGAGGTGTATTTTCGTATATTATTTATCGTTGTATTCTCGTTTTCATGGTCTCACATGATAAAATGGAAAACATATTACAGAAATAGAGATGATTTTGATTAGTTTCACGATGAAAACGACCTTGAAATTGAGCTCAAAGTAGCGGAAATGTTTGATTTTTACCAGTGTTCAAGAGTAAGCAAATCATGCCACACATCCAATACATGTCAACTGGGGAGTCTAATATTCTTTCACTAGTGCACTGATATTATTTATACCATTTTTACAATAATGCAGTAGTCTGCATAACAGTAAATTTTGTATTTTTTGTATGAATAAAAAAATCAAAATAGAAAGCAATAGTAATTTAAGAGGGGCCTAGAGATGTGACTAATGAACAGAGGATATGTTATTTTAGTGCCAAGAATGTCTACATTGTTTATTCTGGACCCTATTTTGAAATTGGCATCATTTTTAATTTGCATGAAACTGGCCAAATTGCCAATTTCTGACCACTTTATTGGGTAGTTCAAATCTGTAAATGGGCAGTTCCTTGTATTCGACTGATAGAAAGAATGGAGTTCTAAAGAAATAGCTATGAGTTTCGTCAACTGGAACAACGGATTTGGCCAAAAACAGGGCTCAAAGTCGGCAAAATTGCTGATGCGTGTATGTCGTCGAGACTGCTGACTTCACGGGAGTGTAATTCCGTGAGTTTTCGGCCGAATTTCATACTTTTGGTGTCATTACTATCAGGAAAAGATTCTCTATCAATTCATAAGAAAAAATAATTTTGTTTATTTCCAAAAATTTTGCGACATAGAATGACAGTTTCAGAAAGGGGCTTTTGACAGTCAAAGGGTTAATAACATGCTTGCTATAAGCTACCTAACTTTCACATTGCTGTGTCTAAATATTTATATTTTATTGGGAAAAGGAATTAATTTTATGATGTTTGAAAGTTTATCCATTTTTTCCATATGTTAATCACTGTACTGTAGTACTTAGTGCAATATTAATTTATATGGCAATTTTTTTTGGAACATAACTCTTGGGCTAAGTGAGTGGTCTATATGAAAAGGTCACTTAGTAAAAAGTAAACAATATTTTCAGGAAAGATTGAACTCAGGATATGTTAACACTGAGGTAAAAAAAAAAAAATTGAAATGATATTCTGTTTAAAAGTGAAGATGAATTTAGATGAAGGTCACTGTGAGGTGGAAAAAATGTAATAATTGACTTGACACTGCTTTATATGCATTAATTAATGCTTACCTTTTGTATATGGTTTTCTTACAGCAAGTTGTTGATGACTGGATAGATGCATATAAGGACAATCGTGATGGGTCACTCTTACAACTGATGCAGTTCTTCATTAATGCTTCGGGGTGCAAGGGCAAGATTACACCACACATGCAGGCTACCATGGAACATGCTGAGATCATCAGGCGAATGACAGAGGAATTTGAGGAGGTAAAATTTTTGTTACTGGTTATATAACTTTCGGTTTGTATTTTTGTGTGGTGTACTAAGAACACTTAGTCGATTAGCAGCAGACCTCTTCGTACTATTTCAGGTAGCCTTCGCTTTTTCATGCTGCTGGATTAGGCACAGGTAAGTTGTGCTCATGAATATATATTCTCTCTCTAGTTTTAGCCTAACCCATTTTGTTACCACATCTTAATGTGATACAGATTCATCTATTTGTGGCTTGCAGGAGAGTGGGGAGTACCCATTAATCCAGAGCGGTCAGCAGTGGAAGAAGTTTCGCAGTAACTTCAGTGAATTTGTGCAGTTTTTGGTGAAACAGTGCCAGTACTCCATAATCTATGACCAGTACCTCATGGACAACATCATCTCCCTGTTGACCGGTCTCTCAGATTCCCAGGTTCGAGCATTCAGACACACAGCAACTTTAGCAGGTTAGTAATATTTCTGCTTTAAAGCTCTGATGAATTGCTAGGCATTTTATCATCTCATAATTATCTTGAAACATCAGTATGTGTGACTTCCATGTAACTTTTAGATTGATTTGCCTGTTTTTGCTTTCTATATTGTCTAGCTGTTTGTTTACTAAAGTTAGCCATGAGCTGCTCCCAGCTGACTGCTGAATTCATCATCATCTCTCTTTATAGATTAAAAAAAACCTATTTTTGTTCTTGTTTATACAGTACACTATAGCCAACTTAGACTATTCATAGACTTAATGTGAAGTTATCCTGAAGTCCAAAATTTACATTCCATATAAATGACTAGTACAATGTGCCATTGGAAAGCTGACAATAAGTTGTTTTTAGATAAGTTTACCGAGTAATTTTTTCCAAAGTTATGACAGTTTGTTAAGTTTGTTAAAAATACAAAATGTGGTAAATGTCATATGCTCAGTTTTTGTATTTCTAATCAGCTGTAAACAACATAAATGAATTCACCTGACATTTATTTTAAAAAATTAATGATATTTTATCCCCTCTCTCAAACCATTTCTTGGACAATCCTTCCACCTTCTACCTTCTGTCACTGATTTATTCACCTTCATCATCCTATCCCTGGTCATTCTCTCTACTTGTTCAATCCACCTCACCAATCCTTCCTCAGCTCTGAATTATACCCTTAGTTACACCACATTGCCTTTTGTTTCTATACTTCTAATTCTCTGCATATACCACATTGCACTCAAACATGACATCTCTGCTGACTAGCCTCCGTATTGGTGCAGCATTCAAAACCCATGCTTCATACCCATGTAAAAGTATTGGTACCACTATACTCATGTACATTTTCCCTTTTTGGTTTTCACAGATAAACTTTCATTTCCACAGATGCTTCGACCCAACTCACACCTACATTGTTAACCTTATCTTTCATAGACCCATCTACTGACATGTTCACTCCCAAATACAGTGGTCCCTCGTTTTTCATAAGTATCGGAAGTTGTAATTTTCAAAAATCGTAATTTTTTTCTTGAAAGCATTGACTCGCGAATCGTCGTTTGACTCACAAATAGTCATTTATCCCAGACTCGTCCGCACGCCTCGAGCGGCCCCACATTCCATTCCCAGCCAGTGTGCCATTGTTTATCAGTGATTGAGGACGATCCCATGTGTTCATATGATACATTTCATAATATTCCATTTGTTTTAGTGCTTGCAACTGCTAAATAAGCCACCATGGTTCCAAAGAAAGCTTCTAGTGCCAGCCCTTTGGTAAAGAATGTGAGAAACACGATATAATTCAAGAAAAAGTCTAGAAAAATATGAAAGTGGTGGTGGTAGAGGGTGGTAGCAATTGTGATGGTGGTAGAGGGTGGTAGCAGTTGTGATGATGGTAGAGGGTGGCAATGATTGTGATTCAGCAATTCTATTAACTCCTCCATCCATCAACAACAGCCTTCAATAAAGGTAACTGTCATGTTGAATGTTCATTCTTTTGTGCATGTAAATCTATCTTTAAGGTAAAAGACTTTTTTTTTTTTTTTTTTTTTTTTTTGATACTTATGGATGTCTGCAACGGATTAATTTGAGTCTCATTATTTCTCATGGGGAAAATGGGTTAACAAATCATCAATTTCAATAATAGTCACACTCTGTGGAATGGATTAATTACGAAAAATGAGGGACCACTGTATCTAAATTCATCCACTTCTTCCATTCTCCCTCTCTAAAATATTCAGCCTGTTATTATCTACACTTTTTTTGTTATCCTCATCACCTTGCTCTTTTCCTACTTTTACATACTATCATTTTTTTTCCATTCCTTTATCTCCACACCGTAAATACTGCATTGTTTAATACCCATCTTGGACTTGGGTCCTAGAGGTGAGAAATACAGTGCCTGCACTCTGAAGGAGGGGTAGACATAGTTTGCAGTTTTTGAACTGTAGTATTGGCATGACTGTGGCGAGACAGTGATAGGGTGAGTGATCATGAGTAATGATGACAGTGAATGGTTCAGAGAACCGACAAGTTGATAAATTAGACACACGTGCAGCACTTGGGTATCTTTAATGAGGAAACGTTTCACCACACAGTGGCTTCATCAGTCCATACAAAGGAGAATGGTGAAGAACAGGAGGAGTTTGAGGTAATGAGTCCCTCAGCCTTGAGTTAATGTGGTCAGTCCATCAATCTTGAAAAGAATACAGCATATGTGCGAAGAAGTAGATTATATACTGTAGGCAGGAGAGGTGCAGCAGTTGTAAGTGGTATCACATTTGTCCAATGTGGAAGTAGGTCATGCCCAAGGGTTAGATCCCAAGATGTTGCTGTGTCAGACAGGAATGTAGATGAATGGTTCAGAGAATCGACAAGTTGATAAATTAGACACTTGCAACACTTGGGTATCTCATATCGTGCCTACAGTATATAAGCTACTACTTCGCACATATGCTGTATTCTTTTCAAGATTGATGGACTGACCACATCGACTCAAGGCTGAGGGACTGATTACCTCAAACTCCTCTTATTCTTCACCGTTCTCCTTTGTACGGGCTGATGAAGCCACTGTGTGGCAAAACGTTTCCTCGTTAAAGATACCCAAGTGTTGCACGTGTGTCTAATTTATCAATCACACCTTGAAGCATCCTGAAATGAAGACAATAAGTAAATAAATAAGACTCCAAACTAGAGCCAAGAAATTATAACACTAATAGTTAACCAGATAGCAACAGTGTTGTGTAGCTCAAGTTATCATTGTAAGGAAGCATAGAGGCTATGCAGTGGAATTTTAATTTTTTTTTTTTTTAACAACTCGGCCATCTCCCACCGAGGCAGGGTGACCCAAAAAGAAAGGAAATCCCCAAAAAGAAAATACTTTCATCATAATTCAACACTTTCACCTAACTCACACATAATCACTGTTTTTGCAGAGGTGCTCAGAACACAACAGTTTAGAAGCATATACGTATAAAGATACACAACATATCCCTCCAAACTGCTGATATCCCGAACTTTGCCTTTAGAGTGCAGGCATTGTACTTCCCATTTCCAGGACTCAGTCCGGCTATATAAAAATAACCAGTCTCCCTGAATCCCTTCACTAAATATTACCCTGCTCACACTCCAGCAGATTGTCAGGTCCCAAATACCATTCGTCTCCATTCACTCCCATCGAACATGCTCACACACACCTGCTGGAAGTCCAAGCCTCTCGCCTACAAAACCTCCCTTACCCCTTCCAACCTTTTCGAGGACAACCCGTACCCCGTCTTTCTTCCCCTACAGATTTAAACGCTCTCCATGTCATTCTACTTCGATCCATTCTCTCCAAATGACCAAACCACCTCAACAACCCCTCTTCAGCCCCCTGAATAATAATTTTATTAACTCCACACCTCCTAATTTCCACACTCCAAATTTTCTGCATAATATTTAGGATGGCTTCTCCGCTGGATTAAAGGTTACCTGTCCAACAGAAAGTCATCTGTGTTGTTCCAGGGACAGAGAAGTGTAACTAAAGATTTTGAATTAGGAACCCCACAGGGAGGTGTGCTTAGTCTCACCCTTCCCACCCATTGCCCTTAGACAGGATATCTCCACTGCCTTCAACTGCCTCCTCGCTGCTGCATTCACAACCCAAGCGTCACACCCATATAAGAGTGTTGTTAATACTATACTTTCATACATTCCTTCTTTGCCTCCATAGATAACATTTTTTGTCTCCACATATGCCTCAACACACGACTCACCTTTTTTCCCTCATTAGTTCTATGGTTAACCTCATCCTTCATAAATCCATCCGCAGACATGTCAGCTCCCAAGTATCTGAAAACATTCACTTCTTCCATACTCCTCCCCCCAATTTGATATCCAATTTTTCTTTATCTAAATCATTTGATACCCTCATCACTTTACTCTTTTCTATGTTCACTTTCAACTTTCTACCTTTACACACACTCCCAAACTCGTCCACTAACCTTTGCAATTTATCTTTAGAATCTCCCATAAGCACAGTATCATCAGCAAAAAGCAACTGTGTCAATTCCCATTTTATATTTGATTTCCCATAACTTAATCCCACCCCTCACCCGAACACCCTAGCATTTACTTCTTTTACAACCCCCATCTATAAATGTATTAAACAACCATGGTGACACTACACATCCCTGTCTAAGACCTGCTTTTACTGGGAAGTAGTCTCCCTCTCTTCTACACACCCTAACCTGAGCCTTACTATCCTCATAAAAACTCTTTACAGCATTTAGTAACTTACCACCTATTCCATATACACATGCAACATCTGCCACATTGCTCCCATATCCACTCTATCATATGCCTTTTCTAAATCCATAAATGCAATAAAAACTTCCCTACCCTTATCTAAATACTCTTCACATATATGCTTCAATGTAAACACTTGATCTACACATCCCCTACCCACTCTGAAACCCCCTTGCTCATCCGCAATCTTACATTCTGTCTTACCTCTAATTCTTTCAATTATAACCCTACCGTACACTTTTCCTGGTATACTCTTATTCCTCTATAATTTTTACAATCTCTTTTGTCCCTCTTCCCTTTATATAAAGGGACTATACATGCTCTCTGCCAATCTCTAGGTACCTTCCCCTCTTTTTTTTTTTTTTTTTTTTTCAACAAGTCGGCCGTCTCCCACCGAGGCAGGGTGACCCAAAAAAGAAAGAAAATCCCCCAAAAGAAAATACTTTCATCATCATTCAACACTTTTACCACACTCACACATTATCACTGTTTTTGCAGAGGTGCTCAGAATACAACAGTTTAGAAGCATACACATATAAAGATACACAACATATGCCTCCAAACTGCCAATATCCCTCTTATATGCATTTATTAAACAAAAATACCAACCACTCCAACACTATATCCCCCCCTGCTTTTAACATTTCTGTCATGATCCCGTCAGTTCCAGCTGCTTTACCCCCTTTCATTCTATGTAATGCCTCACGCACCTTGCCCTCACTCACATCCTGCTGTTCTTCACTCCTAAAAGATGGTATGCCTCCCTTGCCAGTGCATGAAATTACCGCCTCCCTTTCTTCATTGATATTTAAAAGTTCCTCAAAATATTCTTGCCATCTACTCAAAACCTCCATCTCCCCATCTACTAACTCCCCTACTCTGTTTTTAACTGACAAATCCATTCGTTCCCTAGGCTTTCTTAACTTGTTTAACTTCAAAAATTTTTCTTATTTTCATTAAAATTTTTTGACAGTGCCTCTCCTGCTCTTATCATCTGCTCTCCTTTTGCACCCACCACTCTCTTCACCTTTCTTTTACTCTCCATATACTCTACTTATAATACTTCTGCTTTGTAAAAACCTCTCATAAGCTAACTTTTTCTCTTTTATCACACCCTTTACTTCATCATTCCACCAATCACCCCTCTTTCCTTCTGCACCCACGCTCCTATAACCACAAACTTCTGCCCCACATTCTAATACTACATTTTTTAAAACTATTCCAACCCTCTTCAATCCCCCCACTACTCATACTTGCACCAGCCCACCTTTCTGCCAATAGTTGCTTATATCTCACCCGAACTTCCTCCTCCCTTAGTTTATACACTTTCACCTCCCTCGTACTTGTTGCTATTTTCCTCTTTTCTCATCTACCTCTTACTCTAAACTGTAGCTGCAACTAAATAATGATCCAATATATCAGTTGCCCCTCTATAAACATGTACATCCTGGAGCCTACCCATCAACCTTTTATCCACCAATACATAATCTGACAAGCTACTTTCATTATGTGCTGTATCATACCTTGTATATTTATTTATCCTCTTCTTCATAAAACATGTATTACTTATTACCAAACCTCTTTCTACACATAGCTCAATTAAAGGCTCCCCATTTTCATTTACCCCTGGCATTCCAAATTTACCTACAACTCCCTCCACAACATTTTTGCCCACTTTAGCATTGAAATCCCCAACCACCATTACTCTCACACTTGGTTCAAAACTCCCCAAACATTCACTCATCATTTCCCAAAATCTCTCACTCTCCTCTAAACTTCTCTCTTCTCCAGGTGCATATACCTTTATTTTACTCCACATAATCCTTGAATTAATACATTTATAGTCCCTCTTTTCCTGCCATAACTTATCATTCAACATTATTGCTACTCCTTCTTTAGCTCTAACTCTATTTGAAACCCCTGACCTAATCCCATTTATTCCTCTCCACTGAAACTCTCCCACCCCCTTCAGCTTTGTTTCACTTAAAGCCAGGACATCCAATTTCTTCTCATTCATAACATTCACCATCATCTCTTATCATTTGCACAACATCCACGCATATTCAGACTTCCCACTTCTTATTCTTTTTAGTAATTACAGGAAAAGGGGTTACTAGCCCATTGTTCTCGGCATTTTAGTTGACTTTTACAACACGCATGGCTTACGGAGGAAAGATTCTTATTCCATTTCCCCATGTATATAAAAGGAAAAGTAATGAGACCAATAACTATTAAGATAAAAT
This sequence comes from Cherax quadricarinatus, assembly GCF_038502225.1. Lineage (NCBI taxonomy): Eukaryota > Metazoa > Arthropoda > Malacostraca > Decapoda > Parastacidae > Cherax > Cherax quadricarinatus. Next base: position 6,754,208 of record NC_091305.1, read on the forward strand.
TAAAGAAAACTCGGATGAGTGTGTATAAATAAACTTTCTTCTTTTTTTCAACACACCGGCCGTATCCCACCGAGGCGGGGTGGCCCAAAAGGAAAAACGAAAGTTTCTCCTTTTACATTTAGTAATATATACAGGAGAAGAGGTTACTAGCCCCTTGCTCCCGGCATTTTAGTCGCCTCTTACAACACGCATAGCTTACGGAGGAAGAATTCTGTTCCACTTCCCCATGGAGATAAGAGGAAATAAACTAGAACAAGAGCTAGTAAGAAAATAGAAGAAAACCCAGAGGGGTGTGTATACATATGCTTGTACATGTATGTGTAGTGTGACCTAAGTGTAAGCAGAAGTAGCAAGACGTACCTGAAACCTTGCATGTTTATGTGACAGAAAAAACACCAGCAATCCTACCATCGTGTAAAACAATTACAGGCTTACGTTTTACACTCACTTGGCAGGACGGTAGTACCTCCCTGGGCGGTTGCTGTCTACCAACCTATTACTACTGAAATTTGAAATTGGGTCCAAAAAAAAAAAAATTATTCAGGACAGTATGTACACCTTTGCGTTCCCTGTTAATGCTAATCAGTTAAAGCCTCGCTTGACAAATTTCTGTCTGTCTTCCACAGCCAGTACAAGAGTGTTCGCTCCTCGGGCTCACCTGGAATAATCAGTTCTCTTAAAAATTTATACATAATGAATAAAATAAGTCTTAATAATTTTTTTTTTTTAACAAGTCGGCCGTCTCCCACCGAGGCAGGGTGACCCAAAAAGAAAGAAAATCCTCGAAAAGAAAATACTTTCATCATCATTCAACACTTTTTGCCTCACTCACACATAATCACTGTTTTTGCAGTGGTGCTCAGAACACAACAGTTTAGAAGCATATACGTATAAAGAGACACAAATATCCCTCCAGACTGCTAATGTAATATATAGTGGACCCTCAACCAGCGATATTAATCTGTTCCTGAGAACTCCTCGTTAATCGAAATTATCGTTAGTCGAGTTAATTTTCCCCATAAGAAATAATGGAAATCAAATTAATCCGTGCAATACACCCAAAAGTATTGAAAAAAAAAAATTTACCACATGAAATATTAATTTTAATACACACAAACTGAAGAAGACATGCACAGTTACATGACACTTACCTTTATTGAAGATCTGGTGATGATTGATGGGATGGGAGGAGGGGAGAGTGTTGATGGTGTTAGTGTTTAGAAGGGGAATCCCCTTCCATTAGGACTTGAGGTGGCAAGTCCTTTTTCGGGGTTACTTCCCTTCTTCTTTTAATGTCACTAGGACCAGCTTGAGTCACTGGACCTCTTGTCGCACAACATATCTGTCCATAGAGGCCTGTACCTCCCGTTCCTTTATGACATTCCTAAAGGGTTTCACAACATTGTCAGTGTCACAATTAAACACTTGTTCAGGTTTCAGTTCTTCACTATGTACTCCTTGAATTCCTGCACATATTTTTCAGCTGCTTTTTGGTTCAAACTGGCAGTCTCACCATGCCTTATCACACTATGTATGCCACTACGATTCTTAAATCTCTCAAACCAACCTTTGCTGGCCTTAAATTCACTCACATCACCACTAGCTGCTGGCATTTTTCTAATTAAATCCTCATGCAACTTCCTAGCCTTTTCACATATGATCGCTTGAGAGATGCTATCTCCTGCTATCTGTTTTTCATTTATCCACACCAATAACAGTCTCTCAACATCATCTATCACTTGCGATCTTAGTTTCGAAAACATAGTTGCACCTTTGGCAAGAACAGCTTCCTTGATTGTCGTTTTCTTGGCCACAATAGTAGCGATGGTTGATTGGGGTTTTGTGTACAACCTGGCCAGCTCGGAGACACACACTCCACTTTCATACTTAGCAATGATCTCTTTCTTCATATCCATAGTAATTCTCACCCTTTTTGCTGTAGGGTTGGCACTAGAAGCTTTCTTGGGGCCCATGGTGACTTATTTTGCAGGTGCAGGTGCTGTTGGAGTGTGAGCAAAGTAACATTTATGAAGGGATTCAGGGAAACCGGCAGGCCGGACTTGAGTCCTGGAGATGGGAAGTACAGTGCCTGCACTCTGAAGGAGGGGTGTTAATGTTGCAGTTTAAAAACTGTAGTGTAAAGCACCCTTCTGGCAAGACAGTGATGGAGTGAATGATGGTGAAAGTTTTTCTTTTTCGGGCCACCCTGCCTTGGTGGGAATCGGCCTGTGTGATAATAAATAAAAAATAAAATATGAAATGTTCCGATTGTATGCTTGGAAGCGACCGCGGTGGCTGGCTGGCTTGTAAACACTGGCCAGAAGTGGACGCGTGTCAGACGGAACGAATTGGGTTGGTCGAGTTTTTTAGTGCTAGTCGAGGCAAAATTTTTGCATTAAAATGTATCGCTAGTCGGATTTATCGTTAATCGATGCCATCGTTGGTCAAGGGTCCACTGTATAAATCTTTCTTCTTCTTTCAACACACCGGCCGTATCCCACCGAGGCGGGGTGGCCCAAAAGGAAAAACGAAAGTTTCTCCTATTACATTTAGTAATATATACAGGAGAAGGGGTTACTAGCCCCTTGCTCCCGGCATTTTAGTCGCCTCTTACAACACGCATGGCTTACGAAGGAAGAATTCTGTTCCACTTCCCCATGGAGATAAGAGGAAATAAACAAGAATAAGAACTAGAAAGAAAATAGAAGAAAACCCAGAGGGGTGTCTATATATATGCTTGTACATGTATGTGTAGTGTGACCGAAGTGTAAGTATAAGTAGCAAGATGTACCTGAAATCTTGCATGTTCATGAGACAGAAAAAAGGACACCAGCAATCCTACCATCATGTAAAACAATTACAGGCTTTCGTTTTACACTCGCTTGGCAGGACGGTAGTACAGTGGACCCCCGCATAGCGACCTTAATCCGTGCAAGAGGGCTGGCTGTTATGCGAAATGTTCGCTATGTGAATTAATTTTCCCCATAAGAAATAATGGAAATAAAATTAATCCGTGCAAGACACCCAAAAGTATGAAAAAAATTTTTTTTACCACAAAAAATGTTAATTTTAGTACACACAAACTGAAAAAGGCATGCACAATTACATGACACTTACTTTTATTGAAGATCTGGTGATGATTGATGGGATGGGAGGAGGGGAGAGAGAGTGTTAGTGTTTAGAAGGGGAATCCCCTTCCATTAAGACTTGAGGAGGCAAGTCCTTTTCTGGGGTTACTTCCCTTCTTCTTTTAATGCCACTAGGACCAGCTTCAGAGTCACTGGACTTCTTTCGCACAACATATCTGTCCATAGTGGCCTGTACCTCTCGTTCCTTTATGATTTGTCTAAAGTGGTTCACAACACTGTCATTGTAACAGTCACCAGCACGGCTTGCAATAGCTGTGTGAGGGTGATTTTCATCAAAAAAGGTTTGCACTTCAAGCCATTTTGCACACATTTCCTTAATCTTTGAAGTAGGCAATTCCTTCAATTTCTCTCTCCCCTCCTTTGAACCAGTTTCCCCAGGTCTGGCCTCTTGCTCTTGAAGTTGATCTATCAGCTCATCAGTGGTTAGTTCTTCATTGTCCTCCTCCACCAACTCTTCCACATCCTCCCCACTAACCTCCAACCCCAAGGACTTCCCCAATGCCACAATTGATTCCTCAACTGGTATACTCCTCTCAGGGTTAGCCTCAAACCCTTCAAAATCCCTTTTGTCTACACATTCTGGCCACAGTTTCTTCCAAGCAGAGTTCAAGGTTCTCTTAGTCACTCCCTCCCAAGCCTTACCTATAAGGTTTACACAATTGAGGATATTAAAGTGATCCTTCCAAAACTCTTTTAGAGTCAATCGAGTGTCTGTGGTCACTTCAAAGCACTTTTGAAACAGAGCTTTTGTGTACAGTTTCTTGAAGTTGGAAATGACCTGCTGGTCCATGGGCTGCAGGAGAGGAGTGGTATTAGGAGGCAAAAACTTGACCTTAATGAAGCTCATGTCCCCATAAAGTCGCTCTGCCACGTCTGTAGGATGACCAGGGGCATTGTCTAACACCAGGAGGCACTTAAGTTCTAATTTCTTTTCAGTTAGGTAATCTTTCACATTGGGGGCAAATGCATGGTGTAACCAATTATAGAAAAATTCCCTAGTGACCCATGCCTTACTGTTTGCCCTCCACAGCACACACAAATTATCCTTGAGGACATTCTTTTGCCTGAACGCTCTGGGAGTTTCAGAGTGATACACTAATAAAGGCTTAACTTTGCAATCACCACTAGCATTGGCACACATCAACAAAGTAAGCCTGTCTTTCATAGGCTTATGTCCTGGGAGTGCCTTTTCCTCCTGAGTAATGTAGGTCCTGCTTGGCATTTTCTTCCAGAACAGGCCTGTTTCATCACAATTAAACACTTGTTCAGGTTTCAGTCCTTCAGTTTCTATGTACTCCTTGAATTCCTGCACATATTTTTCAGCCGCTTTGTGGTCCGAACTGGCAGCCTCACCATGCCGTATCACACTATGTATGCCACTACGCTTCTTAAATCTCTCAAACCAACCTTTGCTGGCCTTAAATTCACTCACATCATCACTAGTTGCAGGCATTTTTTTAATTAAATCGTCATGCAACTTCCTAGCCTTTTCACATATGATCGCTTGAGAGACGCTATCTCCTGCTAGCTGTTTTTCATTTATCCACACCAATAAGAGTCTCTCAACATCTTCCATCACTTGCGATCTTTGTTTCGAAAACACAGTTAAACCTTTGGCAAGAACAGCTTCCTTGATTGCCGTTTTCTTGCCCACAATAGAAGAGATGGTTGATTTGGGTTTCTTGTACAACCTGACCAGGTCGGTGATACGCACTCCACTTTCATACTTATCAATGATCTCTTTCTTCATTTCAATGGGAATTCTAACCCTTATTGCTGTAGGGTTGGAACTAGAAGCTTTCTTGGGGCCCATGGTCACTTATTTTCCAGAAACAGCACCGAAAACACTGTAATAATACGAAATATTCCGATTGTATGCTTGAATGTTACCGCGGAGGCTGGCTGGTAAACAATGGCACAGGCGGCACATGTGAGGCTGGCTGAGGGCGCACATTGGACGCGTCTCGGACGAAGGCCGCTGAGCGGGTTTTTGTTCACTATGCGGGGCAAAATTTTAGCGAACAAAGCGTCCGCTATGCGGATTGTCCGCTATGCAAGGCGTCCGTTATGCGGGGGTCCACTGTATTTCCCTGGGCGGTTGCTGTCTACCAACCTACTACATATGTATAAATGTAAGAAAATAAAATAATAGCTAGCTAGCTACTCAAATTATTGTGAAAATAATTAGCTGCACTGACATTCCAACAGCCCATCAAATCATAAAACTAGTTGCCTCCACTCTTACCCAACTTGCTCACAAAAGTCTGTTGGATGTTCAAACCCTAGTACTCAAAACTTCCTTAATTCCATCCCTTCAGCCTTTCTTAGAATGACCCCTAGCCCTACTTCCCTCCACCCCAGGTATTATGTTTCTTAGTTGTTCTATTTTTCCCATCCTCCTTAATTGTTTCACCCTTTTCACAACCCCCTCCTCATCCCTCTGAATAATATGTTTAGTAGTTCTAAACTTCATAATCTTCCAAACTCGGAATCCTCTCCATAATTTTCAAACCGCACATTGCCCTCAAATGTGACATCTCTTCTGCCTTCAGCCTTCTTGCTGTATCATTCAAACACAATGCTTCACACCCACACCACTATACTCTAGTACAGTTCCTTTTCTTCCCCACAATTTATGGTTCACTTCATTTCTCAGACCCTTCCAGCAACAATCCACTCCTAAATATCTAAACACTTTCACCTCCTCTATACTCCCTCTCTCCAGTCTGATAGCCATTCTCCTATTGCTTATATTTTTTGATATTCTCATCACTTTGCTCTTTTGTATGGTCACAACTCCATCTAAAAATAGTAAGTTAATGTTAAACAACCATGGCGACTTCACACATCCCTGCCTAAGGCCTTGTTTTATTGAAAAATAATTTCCCTTTCTCCCACATATCCTAATACAAGCCTTGCTATGCACATAAAAGTTCTTTACCTCTTTAAGTAACCTACCACGTATTCCATAAATTTGTAACATAGATCTGCCACATTGTTCCTCTATTTGCTCTATCATATGTCTTTTTTATGTTCATAAATGTAATTGAATTGCTTTTATTATTCATTTTTGTATTCTGTATTCTTAAAATATAGTATACATAATGTGATTTGATGAAACAGGAAATTAGGATTTTTCTCCAACAGCTATGAAACTGATGACTGCCTTGGTTGATGTTGCTCTAACTGTCTCGGTCAACCTGGACAATACCCAACGTCAGTATGAATCAGAGAGACAAAAGGTATGATATTTTGTTCACAGTGCTTTAAATTCTTTCTTCTTTCAACAAACCAGCTATGTACCACCGAAGCAGGGTGGCCCAAAAAGAAAAACAAAAGTAGTACATTAAATATATTTGTTTTTTATACAGTGGAACCTCTACTTGCAAGTTTAATCCATTCCATGACCTTGCTCGCAACTGGATTTGCTCGTTTGCAGAGTCAATTTTCCTCATTTAAATTAATTGAAATGCAGTTAATCCATTCCAGTGGAATTCTGTACTTCAATAATTTCGCTAATATCAACTCTACAGTTTATTTATCTATCTCACTTCATCTAATATGACATAATACCTGGAGTTTACCTGGAGAGAGTTCCGGGGGTCAACGCCCCCGCGGCCCGGTCTGTGACCAGGCCTCCTGGTGGATCAGAGCCTGATCAACCAGGGTGTTGCTGCTGGCTGCACGCAAACCAACGTACGAGCCACAGCCTGGCTGATCAGGAACTGACTTTAGGTGCTTGTCCAGTGCCAGCTTGAAGACTGCCAGGGGTCTGTTGGTAATCCCCCTTATGTGTGCTGGGAGGCAGTTGAACAGTCTCGGGCCCCTGACACTTATTGTATGGTCTCTTAACGTGCTAGTGACACCCCTGCTTTTCATTGGGGGGATGGTGCATCATCTGCCAAGTCTTTTGCTTTCGTAGTGAGTGATTTTCGCGTGCAAGTTCGGTACTAGTCCCTCTAGGATTTTCCAGGTGTATATAATCATGTATCTCTCCCTCCTGCATTCCAGGGAATACATAAGAACCTGATATATACTTTAAAATGAATAAAATGTCATTCATGTAGTGGTATGTGCGGTGTCGGCGGTGGACGAGAGCTTGTCTGGAGACCGGGCAAAATACTTCATGAATAATTTTGCTAATATCATGTATATGGCTTATTTATCTATCACAGTTCATCTAACGTGACATAACAAGCAATATAAATAACAGAAACATGATATATACTCTAGAATGAATAAAATATGTCATTCATGTAGTGGTATGGGCATTGTCGGCGGTGGACGAGAGATTGTCTGGAGACCAGGCAAAATACTTCATGAATAATTTTGCTTATATCATCTATACGGCTTATTTATATATCACAGTTCATCAAATATGACATAACAAACAATATAAATAACATAGAAACATGATATATACTCTAGAATGAATAAAATATCATTATGTAACAGGTGGAGGCGGCCACAACCGCTCCCTCTTTGTTGTGGTAAACACCGCCATCTAGTGACGGCCTTTTGAAGCCGTCTATTATTATAATTATATGTAGTACATTATTATTATATATGTATCATTATTATACATGTATTATTATTATTATTGTATTATTATACTATTATTATTATACGCATTATTATTATTCATATTATTATTATACATATTTTTATTATTATTGTTTTTTTTTTAACAAGTCGGCTGTCTCCCACCGAGGCAGGGTGACCCAAAAAGAAAGAAAATCCCCAAAAAGAAAATACTTTCATCTTCATTCAACTCTTTCACCTCACTCACACATAATCACTGTTTTTGCAGAGGTGCTCACAATAGCTTAGAAGCATATACGTATAAAGATACACAACATATCCCTCTAAGCTGCCAATATCCTGAACCCCTCCTTTAGAGTGCAGGCATTGTACTTCCCATTTCCATTATTATTATTATTATTATTATTATTATTATTATTATTATTATATAAATATGTAATTTTTATTCACACAAAAAATATAAGTTTTACTGTTATTCCTTATTGCAATAATTGTTTAAATGTCAACCCATTCACGACTGCATATTGGAATGGACAGTGACGTGTGAAAGCAATCAAAATCATATCTATTTCTGTAATATATCTTCCATTCTATCAAATGAGACCAAAGCAACAAGAATACAACCATAAAAACCATTCAAAATTACCGCTAAGGGGTGGTTAAATAAATAACAAAAAGGCACAATACCGTGACTGGAACAATACACAAATAACCCGCACATAAAAGAGAGAAGCTTACGACGACGTTTCGGTCCGACTTGGACCATTGACAAAGTCACACTAACAGAGGTGGAGCAGGACGGCTATATATAGGCAGGAAGAGGTGGTAGTAGTAGTAGTAGTAGTAGTACAAGAATTGTATATAATACCGACAGGATGAAATTAAGACACACGCACAACGCCCGGGCATACCCATCGTAGACGTTTCGCCATCCAGCCAGCCACTGGATGGCGAAACGTCCACAACAAAGACAACCAGACGCCGCACATGTGTCTTAATTTCAACAGTAGTTGTAGTAGAAGAAGAAGAGGTAGTAGTAGTGGTAGCGGAAGAAGTGGGAAATAAGGAAGACGAGCCAGTCAAATACAAAGGAAGGGGAGCACTGCAAGAGAGCTAGATACCCACAGAGGGAGAGCAAGCGCACAGAGGTGTGTGAAAGGGGAAGTGGTGAAATAAAATAAATGAAGAAGGAACAGAAACACGAGACAGGAGAGAGAAAGACAACCCAGAGGAGAAAAGGAGAGAGGAAAGGGGAAGAGGAAGAAGAAAAAGAAAAAGAAAAAGTGATGATTCAGGTTAAGTCACGGGTGTTCTGAAGTTTGGAGCATTTTACAATGTAGTGGGAGAGGAAGTCATCTACAGAGACGAAACCAGGGCTAAGGTTCATACAAGGAAAGTTGTGTATTAGAGAGGATTCAACTAGACGGCGACTGTTCGAGTTGGAAGTAGGGAAGACAGTTTTAGCAGAAGACCAGTCAATAGGATGGCTATGATCTCTGACGTGACAGAAAAGAGCATTGTTAGTGTCGGCAAGCCTAACACTATTTTTGTGCTCCCTAAGTCTGTCAGAAAGAGATCGACCAGTTTCTCCGAAGTATTGAAGAGGACAGGAGGAGCAAGAAATAGAGTAGACACCAGGAACATCTGTAGAGGGAGGAGAGGTATGAACGAGATTAGTGCGAAGAGTGTTAGTCTGGCGGAAGGTAAGCTTAATGTCTAAGGGACGGAGAGAATTGTTGAGATTAGAAAGACCGGAAATGTAGGGAAGGCAGAGGATAGAAGAATTCCCATGAGTAGAGAGTTTGGGAGAGAAGAAATTGCATTTAGCGCGTGAGAGGGCAGAGTCTATGAAATGGGAAGGGTAGCCAAGACGGGAGAACGAATTATGAAGAGTGGAAATTTCTGCTGGAAGGAACTGAGGATCACAGATGCGGAGGGCACGGAGAAAGAGGGAGATAAGAACACTTTTCTTGACAGGGGAAGCATGATAGGAAAAGTAGTGAATGTACATGCCACTGTGCATAGGTTTACGGTAAACGGAAAAGGAAAAACCTGTATCTGAGCGGTGGACATGGACATCAAGGAAAGGAAGTAAGGAATTAGATTCCCATTCAGCTTTAAACTTTATGGAAGGGGCAAGATTATTAAGAGCTTCAAGAAAAGGTTGGAAGAGACTGGAGTCATGAGGCCACAGAGCAAAGATGTCATCCACATAGCGGAGCCAGAGTGAAGGTTGCACATCGAGGGTAGGAAGAAGAACAGTCTCGAAGTATTCCATGTAAAGATTAGCAAGGACAGGAGAGAGAGGAGAGCCCATAGCGACACCGAAGGTTTGAGAATAATATTTCCCTTGGAAGGAAAAGGAGTTAGAGTCCACACAGAGGCAGATCAGATCAAGAAAGACATCAGTGGGGATAGGGAGATGAAGAAACCCTTCATGGGCCTTCTCTCTAAGGAAATCAAGGACATCATCAAGAGGGACATTGGTGAAGAGGGACTCAACGTCAAGACTAAGCATCTTACAGGTTGGGAGAGAGCGAACCCGTTCAATGAAGTCTTGAGAGTGACGGAGGTGGGCAGGAGAAAAAGTACCAAGAAAGGGAGTGAGGGTTTTGGCCAGCCAAGAAGCAAGAGAATAAGAGACAGAACCTCTAGAGGATATGATAGGACGAAGAGGAATATCAGGTTTATGAGTTTTGGGAAGACCATAGAAATAGGGAAGAGAGGGACAGATGACACGAAACCGTTGAACAAGGTCAAAGTCAGGAGGACAGAGGTCGGAGAGAGTCCTTAGTTTTTTGTTGAAAGTTCTCTTGATGCGATTAAGAGGGTTGGAAACGAGAGGAGTGTAGGTGCGTGAGTCAGAGAGCAAGACATCAGCTTTACGGAGGTAATCCTCGCGATCAAGGATAACTACCGAATTACCTTTGTCAGAAGATAGTATGACAATGTTAGTGTTGGATTTAAGAGAAGAAAGGGCAAGTTGGTAACGGCGTGGAAGGTGGTGATTCTTGGAAAACAGACTAACAAGAGCGGGAAGGAGAGCACCACGAAAAGTGGACAAGTCAGGAAGATTACGGAAGCGAGATTGACGAAAGGAATCAAAAGAGCTAATCAGGGAAATACCAGCGCGAAGAGTAGGCGAAGTGGCAAAGGAAAGGCCAAAACCAAGAAGTTCAAGCTCATACTGAGAGAGTGAGACAGAAGACAGATTAGTAACACAGTCAGTGCCCTCCGTGCCCTCCGCATCTGTGATCCTCAGTTCCTTCCAGCAGAAATTTCCACTCTTCATAATTCGTTCTCCCGTCTTGGCTACCCTTCCCATTTCATAGACTCTGCCCTCTCACGCGCTAAACGCAATTTCTTCTCTCCCAAACTCTCTACTCATGGGAATTCTTCTATCCTCTGCCTTCCCTACATTTCCGGTCTTTCTAATCTCAACAATTCTCTCCGTCCCTTAGACATTAAGCTTACCTTCCGCCAGACTAACACTCTTCGCACTAATTTCGTTCATACCTCTCCTCCCTCTACAGATGTTCCTGGTGTCTACTCTATTTCTTGCTCCTCCTGTCCTCTTCAATACTTCGGAGAAACTGGTCGATCTCTTTCTGACAGACTTAGGGAGCACAAAAATAGTGTTAGGCTTGCCGACACTAACAATGCTCTTTTCTGTCACGTCAGAGATCATAGCCATCCTATTGACTGGTCTTCTGCTAAAACTGTCTTCCCTACTTCCAACTCGAACAGTCGCCGTCTAGTTGAATCCTCTCTAATACACAACTTTCCTTGTATGAACCTTAGCCCTGGTTTCGTCTCTGTAGATGACTTCCTCTCCCACTACATTGTAAAATGCTCCAAACTTCAGAACACCCGTGACTTAACCTGAATCATCACTTTTTCTTTTTCTTTTTCTTCTTCCTCTTCCCCTTTCCTCTCTCCTTTTCTCCTCTGGGTTGTCTTTCTCTCTCCTGTCTCGTGTTTCTGTTCCTTCTTCATTTATTTTATTTCACCACTTCCCCTTTCACGCACCTCTGTGCGCTTGCTCTCCCTCTGTGGGTATCTAGCTCTCTTGCAGTGCTCCCCTTCCTTTGTATTTGACTGGCTCGTCTTCCTTATTTCCCACTTCTTCCGCTACCACTACTACTACCTCTTCTTCTACTACAACTACTGTTGAAATTAAGACACATGTGCGGCGTCTGGTTGTCTTTGTTGTGGACGTTTCGCCATCCAGTGGCTGGCTGGATGGCGTTGTGTGTGTGTCTTAATTTCGTCCTGTCGGTATTATATACAATTCTTGTACTACTACTACTACTACTACCACCACCTCTTCCTGCCTATATATAGCCGTCCTGCTCCACCTCTGTTAGTGTGACTTTGTCAATGGTCCAAGTCGGACCGAAACGTCGTCGTAAGCTTCTCTCTTTTATGTGCGGGTTATTTGTGTAGTGTAAGGGGTGGTTAATTGCTGAGAAGTGAACTCCATTGTTTATGCTTAGATTTCTTTCATTTTTGGTGTATGTTAAGAAGCATCTTTCCATCATAATTTTCCCAAGTTTCAATAAGATAGTCCAACAAACAAATAAGATACAATTCCCTAGATCAAGAGCAAGAGCCCCTCACCAATGTCAAGGAACCTGTCTTGAAGTCTGCTCGCTTGTGGAAATTCTGCTCGCGTATGGAAGCAAAAAATCGACCCATTGACTGCTTGTATTTGGAAAAACTCGCACATAGACACACTCGCCAGTAGAGGTTCCACTGTATTTTCATACTCATATTTTTATTCCATGCTATAGTTTGTAATTTTTCTGTAAAAAATATATATCCTGTTCATATCTAAGTGCTTTACAGTTGAATTTCATGTAAATTCACATGTTTGATGGGTTAAAGATTTTAAGGGATTTTGCAAACAGAGAGCTTTTATCTTATCCCAGCTCATTTTCAAATCCTTGTCCTAGCCGTTGCTTTATTGTAAAGTAATTTTCTGTTTGTGTGTACAGCAATCAATATAGTAAACCAGTAGTTAGTCTTCTTCCTGTATATGAAGTTTAACCGTGTGGGAAACCTTGAAAGTATTAACTTTGTACATGACAGTAAAGACACCAAAATCCCACTGGTGTAGGATTTTTTTTTCTTTTTTAACAAACCGGCTGTATTCCACCGAGGCAGGGTGGCCCAAAAAGAAAAACGAAAGTTTCTCTTTCTAAATTTAGTAATTTATACAGGAGAAGGGGTTACTAGCCCCTTGCTCCCAGCATTTTAGTCTCCTCTTACAACACGCATGGCTTATGGAGGAAGAATTCTGTTCCACTTCCCCATGGAGATAACAGGAAATAAACAAGAACAAGAACTAGTAAGAAAATAGAAGAAAACCCAGAGGGGTGTGTATATATGTATATGCTTGTACATGTATGTGTAGTGTGACCTAAGTGTAAGAAGTAGCAGCAAGAAGTACCTGAAATCTTGCATGTTTATGAAGCAGAAAAATGGACACCAGCAATCCTACCATCATGTAAAACAATTACAGGCTTTCGTTTTACACTCACTTGGGAAGAACGTAGTACCTCCCTGGGCGGTTGCTGTCTACCAACCTACTACCTACAACTGGTGTAGATATCTTTTCTTAAATAAGAATTGAAGTGTATAAAAAACATTTCTAAAATAAGAATTGCAATCAGGGTGAATTGTAGCTAAAAACAAATTGCCTTTTGCAGTCCTAAACTTTATCCAGAAGCTAGAGATAGGTTAGTTAACTATGAGGCCATTCTTGGAAGTAGTACACACTCAGTATGCCATCATGCTTGTGTCTCATAGGAAAGTTTGACATGCATAGTAAGTTGCTGTACTCTGGCCCTAAAACAAACACACACACACACACACACACACACACGCACACACACGCACGCCTGTCATACCACAGATTTAGGTAGCGCATTTTTATTGGAATGCTAATAGTGTTCCAAAATTATTCGGATGTGGCTCCAGCTTGTGATTACTGCAGACAGTTGCAAATAAAAAAAATTTTGATGATAGATGGTGACAGTTCTAGTAGATACTCATAGGTAATGGGGCTAGTAGATTGTGAAGGTGGTAGCATCTTCAATATGAAATATTATGGCTATAACTGATAGTGAAAGATAGTGTTAGTTGGTGATAGATGTTTTCAGGTGGTGATAGTGCTGGTAGATGGTCATAGGTGATGGGGTTGGTAGACTATAGAGGTGATAACAGATACAGTATGGAATATTACTGGTCATAAGTGATGGTGGAGGATTGTTTTAGGTTGTGATAGATGGTGCTTGGTGACTCAAGAAATCGTAATGACACAATTGCAAACAAACCATACCCCCGGCCGGGATTGAACCCGCGGTCATAGAGTCTCAAAACTCCAGCCCGTCGCGTTAGCCACTAGACCAGCTAGCCACAATAAGATTCATCCAACTAGGTATATTTCTACACCATAGGAAGGTTAGCACAGGCACCACTGGAGTTTTGAGACTATGACCGCGGGTTCAATCCCGGCCGGGGGTATGGTTTGTTTGCAATCGTGTCGTTACGATTTCTTGAGTCATGTTGACGGCAGTGAAGGGACTTGAGCTAGAGTTCATCACGGCCACGCTAGCTGGAGATTCGTCTGTAAAAACTTGCAATTGTGGTCACAGTGGTGCCTGTGCTAACCTTCCTATGGTGTAGAAATATACCTAGTTGGATGAATCTTATTGTGGCTAGCTGGTCTAGTGGCTAACGCGACGGGCTGGAGTTTTGAGACTCTATGACTGCGGGTTCAATCCTGGCCGGGGGTATGGTTTATGGTGCTTGGTGTCAATAGTGCTGGTAGGTGATGATGGTACAGGCTTTTATCCTTTGCTGTACTGCTGAAAAAGATCTTGGCCAGAGATTGAAATATGGTACCATCTCTTTTTTACTCTGTCTCATGTGGTTTTCTTCAAATCTTACACCATCTTTTTTCCAGGTGTAAAAAAAAAAATGTGCTTGTATTCTACCTGAGGTTTGAACTGCAAACAATATCTTGTGGGTTTATATACTGTGTGTGTCATCTTTTAGTAGCTCTGAGGGATTATCGCCCCTGTGATTCCGTTTCAAGCCTGCTAGTATTTGTTTTTATTTGTGTTGTATCTGTGCTAGCAGTTTTTATTTTTGTTATAGTTTTTTTTTTTCTCAACAAGTCGGCAGTCTCCCACTGAGGCAGGGTGACCCAAAAAAGAAAATACTTTCATCATCATTCAACACTTTCACCACACTCACACATTATCACTGCTTTTGCAGAGGTGCTCAGAATACAACAGTTTAGAAGCATATATGTATAAAGATACACAACATATCCCTCCAAACTGCCAATATCCCAAACCCCTCCTTTAAAGTGCAGGCATTGTACTTCCCATTTCCAGGACTCAAGTCCGACTATATGAAAATAACCGGTTTCCCTGAATCCCTTCACTAAATATTACCCTGCTCACACTGCAACAGATCGTCAGGTCCCAAGTATCATTCGTCTCCATTCACTCCTATCTAACATGCTCATGCACGCTTGCTGGAAGTCCAAGCCCCTCGCCCACAAAACCTCCTTTACCCCCTCTTTCCAACCCTTTCGAGGACGACCCCTACCCCTCTTTCCTTCCCCTATAGATTTATATGCTTTCCATGTCATTCTACTTTGATCCATTCTCTCTAAATGACCAAACCACATCAACAAACCCTCTTCTGCCCTCTGACTAATGCTTTTATTAACTCCACACCTTCTAATTTCCACACTCCGATTTTTCTGCATAATATTTACACCACACATTGCTCTTAGACAGGGCATCTCCACTGCCTCCAACCGTCTCCTCGCTGCTGCATTTACCACCCAAGCTTCACATCCATATAAGAGTGTTGGTACTACTATACTTTCATACATTCCCTTCTTTGCCTCCATAGATAACATTTTTTGACTCCACATATACCTCAATGCACCACTCACCTTTTTTCCCTCATCAATTCTATGATTAACCTCATCCTTCATAAATCCATCTGCCGACACGTCAACTCCCAAGTTTCTGAAAACATTCACTTCTTCCATACTCCTCCTCCCCAATTTGATATCCAATTTTTCTTTATCTAAATCATTTGATACCCTCATCACCTTACTCTTTTCTATGTTCACTTTCAACTTTCTACCTTTACACACATTCTCAAACTCATCCACTAACCTTCGCAATTTTTCTTTAGAATCTCCCATAAGCACAGTATCATCAGCAAAAAGTAACTGTGTCAATTCCCATTTTGAATTTGATTCCCCATAATTTAATCCAACCCTTCTCCCGAACACCCTAGCATTTACTTCTTTTACAACCCCATCTATAAATATATTAAACAACCATGGTGACATTACACATCCCTGTCTAAGACCTACTTTTCCTGGGAAGTATTCTCCCTCTCTTGTACACACCCTAACCTGAGCCTCACTATCCTCATAAAAGCTCTTTACAGCATTTAGTAACTTACCACCTATTCCATATACTTGCAACATCTGCCACATTGCTCCTCTATCCACTCTATCATATGCCTTTTCTAAATCCATAAATGCAATAAAAACTTCCCTACCTTTATCTAAATACTGTTCACATATATGCTTCAATGTAAACACTTGATCTACACATCCCCTACCCACTCTGAAGCCTCCCTGCTCATCCGCAATCCTACATTCTGTCTTACCTCTAATTCTTTCAATTATAACCCTACCATGTACTTTTCCTGGTATACTCAGTAAACATTCCTCTATAATTTTTACAATCTCTTTTGTCCCCCTTCCCTTTATATAAAGGGACTATACATGCTCTCCGCCAATCCCTAGGTACCTTCCCCTCTTTCATACATTTATTAAACAAAAGTACCAACCACTCCAACACTATCCCCCCCTGCTTTTAACATTTCTGTCATGATCCCATCAGTTCCAGCTGCTTTACCCCCTTTCATTCTACATAATGCCTCACGTACCTCCACCACACTTACATTCTTCACTCCTTCACTCCTAAAAGATGGTATACCTCCCTGGCCAGTGCACGAAATTACCGCCTCCCTTTCTTCCTCAACATTTAAAAGTTCCTCAAAATATTCTCGCCATTTACCTAATACCTCCCTCTCCCCATCTACTAACTCCCCTACTCTGTTTTTAACTGACAAATCCATACTTTCCCTAGGCTTTCTTAACTTGTTTAACTCACTCCAAAATTTTTTCTTATTTTCATTAAAATTTCTTGAGAGTGCCTCTCCCACTCTTTCATCTGCTCTCCTTGTGCACTCTCTCACCACTCTCTTCACCTTTCTTTTACTCTCCTTATACTCTGCTCTTCTTATAACACTTCTGGTTTGTAAAAACCTCTCGTAAGCTACCTTTTTCTCTTTTATCACACCCTTTACTTCATCATTCCACCAATCACTCCTCTTTCCTCCTGCCCCCACCCTCCTATAACCACAAACTTCTGCCCCACATTCTAATACTGCATTTTTAAAACTATTCCAACCCTCTTCAACCCCCCCACTACTCATCTTTGCACTAGCCCACCTTTCTGCCAATAGTCGCTTATATCTCGCCCGAACTTCCTCCTCCCTTAGTTTATACACTTTCACCTCCCTCTTACTTGTTGTTGCCACCTTCCTCTTTTCCCATCTACCTCCTACTCTAACTGTAGCTACAACTAAATAATGATCCGATATATCAGTTGCCCCTCTATAAACATGTACATCCTGGAGCCTACCCATCAACCTTTTATCCACCAATACATAATCTAACAAACTACTCTCATTACGTGCTACATCATACCTTGTATATTTATTTATCCTCTTTTTCATAAAATATGTATTACTTAGTACCAAATTTCTTTCTACACATAGCTCAATTAAAGGCTTCCCATTTACATTTATCCCTGGCACCCCAAATTTACCTACTACTCCCTCCATATCATTTTTACCCACTTTAGCATTGAAATCCCCAACCACCATTACTCTCACACTTGATTCAAAACTCCCCACGCATTCACTCAACATTTCCCAGAATCTCTCTCTCTCCTCTACACTTCTCTCTTCTCCAGGTGCATACACGCTTACTATAACCCACTTTTCACATCCAATCTTTATTTTACTCCACATAATCCTTGAATTTATACATTTGTAGTCCCTCTTTTCCTGCCATAACTTATCCTTCAACATATTGCTACTCCTTCTTTAGCTCTAACTCTATTTGAAACCCCTGACCTAATCCCATTTATTCCTCTCCATTGAAACTCTCCCACCCCCTTCAGCTTTGTTTCACTTAAAGCCAGGACATCCAGTTTCTTCTCATTCATAACATCCACAATCATCTCTTTCTTATCATTTGCACAACATCCACGCACATTCGGACTTCCCACTTTGACAATTTTCTTCTTCCTATTCTTTTTAGTAATCTTTACAGGAAAAGGGGTTACTAGCCCATTGTTCCCGGCATTGTAGTTGACTTTTACAACACGCATGGCTTACGGAGGAAAGATTCTTATTCCACTTCCACATGGATATAAAAGGAAAAGTAATAAGACCAAGAACTATTAAGATAAAATCAAAGAAAACTCAGATGAGTGTGTATAAATAAACGTGTACATGTATGTGTAGTGTGACCTAAGTGTAAGTAGAAGTAGCGAGACATGCCTGTAATCTTGCATATTTATGAGACAGACAGAAGACACCAGCAATCCTACCATCATGTAAAACAATTACAGGCTTTCGTTTTACACTCACTTGGCAGGACGGTAGTACGTCCCTGGGTGGTTGCTGTCTACCAACCTACTACTCTATCATATGCCTTTTGTAAATCCATAAATGCAATAAAAACTTCCCTACCTTTATCTGTTCACATATATGCTTCAATGTAAACACTTGATCTACACATCCCCTACCCACTCTGAAGCCTCCCTGCTCATCCGCAATCCTACATTCTGTCTTACCTCTAATTCTTTCAATTATAACCCTTCTGTACACTTTTCCTGGTATACTCGGTAAACTTATTCCTCTATAATTTTTACAATCTCTTTTGTCCCCTTTCCCTTTATATAAAGGGACTATACATGCTCTCCGCCAGTCCCTAGGTACCTTCCCCTCTTTCATACATTTATTAAACAAAAGTACCAACCACTCCAACACTATATCCCCCCCCTGCTTTTAACATTTCTGTCATGATCCCATCAGTTCCAGCTGCTTTACCCCCTTTCATTCTACGTAATGCCTCGCGTACCTCCCCCACACTTACATTCTGCTCTTCTTCACTCCTAAGAGATGGTATACCTCCCTGACCAGTGCATGAAATTACCACCTCCCTTTCTTCCTCAACATTTAAAAGTTCCTCAAAATATTCTCGCCATCTACCTAATACCTCTATCTCCCCATCTACTAACTCCCCTACTCTGTTTTTAACTGACAAATCCATACTTTCCCTTACCTAGGGTATTTGTATGTCAGCTTAGTTTTTTATTGCCATGCACATTGAGTGATGTAATAGTTAAGAGAGCTTTTCAAATTTAAATGCTTCCTTTTTTTAGATCTCAGACCAAGTGTCTTAAAATAGAATGGAAATTATGTAGTTGTAAGCACTAGTATTGTGAAATGTATAGAAAAGTCCCAATATATTTGTAATGATTATAATTTGGAAGGAAGGGGTAAGGGAGATTTTGTGGGCGAGGGGCTTGGACTTCCAGCAGGCGTGCGTGAGCGTGTTCGATAGGAGTGAATGGAGACGAATGGTATTTGGGACCTGACAATCTGTTGGAGTGTGAGCAGGGTAATATTTAGTGAGGTGATTCAGGGAAACCGGTTATTTTTATATAGCCGGACTTGAGTCCTGGAAATGGGAAGTACAATGCCTGCACTCTAAAGGAGGGGTTCGGGATATTGGCAGTTTGGTGGGATATGTTGTGTATCTTTATACGTATATGCTTCTAAACTATTGTGTTCTGAGCACCTCTGCAAAAACAGTGATTATGTGTGAGTGAGGTGAAAGTGTTGAATGATGATGGAAGTATTTTTCTTTTTGGGGATTTTCTTTCTTTTTGGGTCACTGCTTCAGTGGGAGACGGCCGACTTGTTAAAAAAAAAAAATAAGTAAAAATTTATAAAAAATTTCCCTGCCATCTTTTATATTCTTGAGACAGATAAAACAACAATCCTGCCAGAATGCATGGTTTTCAACATGATTCCACTTTATCCTCTTTTGGCTGTACGGAAATACTGTGTACCTCCCTTGATGGTTTCTGTTTACCTACTTACTTTTGTAGGGTCTGATTATTGAGAACTAACTTTCTTTCTTTCAACACACCGGCCGTATCCCACCGAGGTGGGGTGGTCCAAAAGGAAAAACGAAAGTTTCTCCTTTTCTTCTTCTTTCAACGTACCAGCCGTATCCCACTGAGGTGGGGTGGCCCAAAAGAAAAAACTGAAGTTTCTCCTTTTAAATTTAGTAATGTATACAGGAGAAGGGGTTACTAGCCCCTTGCTCCTGGCATTTTAGTCGCCTCTTACAACACGCATGGCTTACGGAGGAAGAATTCTGTTCCACTTCCCCATGGAGGTAAGAGGAAATAAACAAGAACAAGAACTAGAAAGAAAATAGAAGAAAACTCAAAGGGGTGTGTATATATATGCTTGTACATGTATGTGTAGTGCAACCTAAGTGTAAGTAGAAGTAGCAAGATGTACCTAAAATCTTGCATGTTTATGAGACAGAAAAAGGGACACCAGCAATCCTACCATCATGTAAAACAATTACAGGCTTTCGTTTTACACTCACTTGGCAGGATGGTAGTACCTCCCTGGGCGGTTGCTGTCTACCAACCTACTACTTAGCAATGGGCTAGTAACCCCTTCTCCTGTAGACATTTACTAAAAAAGGGAAGAAGAAAACTAACTATAATAATCAAATAAAATGTGTAAATTATAAAAGCCTTCTGTGTTTGCTTGCTCAGTACAAGTTAATTAAGAATGGTGTTGGAAGTTTTTTATTTATATTAATATGCTTTACAATATCTTTTTAGTCTCGTGAGAAGCGTGCATCGGATCGTTTGGAATCTTTAATGTCAAAGAGACAAGAGCTGGAAGAAAATATGGATGAAATTAAGAACATGTTAACATACATGTTTAAATCCGTTTTTGTTCACAGATACAGGTTTGTTTGTTATCTTGATATTTCTCTTTCAAGCAGTAAAATGTAAGGTCAAAAGAAATATTTATGTTAATTTGTAGTATTGAAAGTAAATACGTTGAAAAGTTTAGTTTTACAATTACAGCCTCTCCTCACTTAGCGATGTACTCGTTTGCTGACCACTCAGACTTATGACCAGCTCTCCAACCAGTTTGCAAACCTTAATAATGTATATTAGAGCTGATTTCCTTTATTCTGTTTATTACAGTATACAGTAAGCTACTGTATAAACATATAAAAATATACCAGAAATGTTATAAATGGTGCAAAAGTGACATTAAAAAAATATCTAAAGATGGTTGACACAAACCCACTACCAGTATAGTATGCTCCTTGCTTAATGATCAATTTGCTTACCGACCTACTCTTAGGCACAGAACTCTGTCGTTAAGTGAGGAGAGGATGTATAGTAGTGTATATATGTACAGTAATAGTCAGTTTGATTTATGATCTTATTAATTTCATGTTTTTTCTTTTAATCAGGGATACTCTGCCTGAGATCCGCTCCATTTGCATGGCTGAAATTGGACTGTGGATGAAAAAGTTTCACCAGAATTTTTTGGATGATTCTTACCTTAAGTACATTGGCTGGACACTTCATGATAAAGTTGGTGATGTACGTTTGAAGTGCTTGCAAGCACTGCAGCCCTTATATGCTAGTGAAGAACTCCAGGGTAAATTGGAACTGTTCACTAGTAAGTTTAAAGATCGCATCGTAGCTATGACACTTGATAAGGAGTATGATGTGAGTGTTCAAGCAGTGAAATTAGTCATCTCCATTCTGAAACATCACAGAGATATGTTAACAGACAAAGACTCTGAGCATGTCTATGAATTGGTGTACTCATCCCATCGTGCTGTGGCACAAGCAGCAGGAGATTTTCTCAACGAACGTCTTTTCATTCCTGATGACGATGCTGTGGCTTCCTTAAGGACAAAGCGTGGCAAGAAGCGCCGGCCAAATACTCTTCTTATTCGAGATCTTGTGCAGTTCTTCATTGAGTCAGAGGTATGGGAGAGGATTTCTTTTATTGTTTTCCTCATCATTTCTTCTAGTTATCAGTCAGTTTATCATTTTATGGTATAGTCTCTAAGCACACATGAGCAGTTACAAATAAGTAATTACATGTTTGCAAATGTGCACATGCAGTTTGTATAAAGCATGTGAAATTTTTCACTAATATGAGAAGTAAATGCCTAATATAATTCTTAGTATTGTATATGTTATATTGCTCTTATATGCAAGTATCCTGTAACAGTGATAACTCATAATTTTTTAGCTACATGAACATGGAGCATATTTGGTGGATTCTCTAATTGAGAGTAATGAGATGATGAAAGACTGGGAGTGTATGACAGACCTATTGTTAGAAGAACCAGGCCCATTGGAGGAACCACTTGATGATCGGCAAGAGACTAGCCTCATTGAGATAATAGTGTGCTGTATCAAGCAAGCTGCAACTGGTGAGCCTCCAGTTGGACGAGGACCAACAAGAAAGGTACAGTGTACTTGTTTTCCTTTTAACTTTTTCTTAATTTTTTTTTCATCTTCTCTACTTGTACAGTGGAACCTCAAAAATCAAACTGCTCCCAACACAGCCAATTATGTAAGTGTATTTTTGTAAGTGCTTTTATAAGTGTATTTTTGAAGGTCTGAAATGGACTAATCTAATTTACATTATTCCTGATGGGAATAAATTCATTCGGTAAAGGCACTCGAACAGCCTTCTTGACTGAAGAAAGTTCGATATTTGAGGTTCCACTGTACTGCTATTGTAGGGTCCCACTTTACAGTGTTCCGCTGATTCAACAGTTTTCAGTTATATCCATTGTCCATTATGTTAAGTGCTTGTTCTGCTTTTCCTACATTTTTCAGCCTGACTCACTCAACAGCTGAGTCAGGGAAGGGCATTCGGCTCCATTTTATTGTCAGCATTTGTGCACTCTGCATCTGTGTGTATTCTGGCGATTTCCCAAAGTTTCAAACTTTTCATTTTTTTTTTTTTTTTTTTTTTTTTTTTTTTTTTCAACAAGTCGGCAGTCTCCCACTGAGGCAGGGTGACCCAAAAAAGAAAATACTTTCATCATCATTCAACACTTTCACCACACTCACACATTATCACTGCTTTTGCAGAGGTGCTCAGAATACAACAGTTTAGAAGCATATATGTATAAAGATACACAACATATCCCTCCAAACTGCCAATATCCCAAAACCCCTCCTTTAAAGTGCAGGCATTGTACTTCCCATTTCCAGGACTCAAGTCCGACTATATGAAAATAACCGGTTTCCCAGAATCCCTTCACTAAATATTACCCTGCTCACACTCCAACAGATTGTCAGGTCCCAAGTATCATTCGTCTCCATTCACTCCTATCTAACACGCTCATGCACGCTTGCTGGAAGTCCAAGCCCCTCGCCCACAAAACCTCCTTTACCCCCTCTTTCCAACCCTTTCAAGGACGACCCCTACCCCTCCTTCCTTCCCCTATAGATTTATATGCTTTCCATGCCATTCTACTTCGATCCATTCTCTCTAAATGACCAAACCACCTCAACAACCCCTCTTCTGCCCTCTGACTAATACTTTGATTAACTCCACACCTTCTCCTAATTTCCACACTCCGAATTTTCTGCATAATATTTACACCACACATTGCCCTTAGACAGGACATCTCCACTGCCTCCAACCGTCTCCTCGCTGCTGCATTTACCACCCAAGCTTCACATCCATATAAGAGTGTTGGTACTACTATACTTTCATACATTCCCTTCTTTGCCTCCATAGATAACGTTTTTTGACTCCACATACACCTCAACGAACCACTCACCTTTTTTCCCTCATCAATTCTATGATTAACCTCATCCTTCATAAATCCATCCGCCGACACGTCAACTCCCAAGTATCTGAAAACATTCACTTCTTCCATACTCCTCCTCCCCAATTTGATATCCAATTTTTCTTTATCTAAATCATTTGATACCCTCATCACTTTACTCTTTTCTATGTTCACTTTCAACTTTCTACCTTTACACACATTCTCAAACTCATCCACTAACCTTTGCAATTTTTCTTTAGAATCTCCCATAAGCACAGTATCATCAGCAAAAAGTAACTGTGTCAATTCCCATTTTGAATTTGATTCCCCATAATTTAATCCCACCCCTCTCCCGAACACCCTTGCATTTACTTATTTTACAACCCCATCTATAAATATATTAAACAACCATGGTGACATTACACATCCCTGTCTAAGACCTACTTTTACCGGGAAGTATTCTCCCTCTCTTCTACACACCTTAACCTGAGCCTCACTATCCTCATAAAAGCTCTTTACAGCATTTAGTAACTTACCACCTATTCCATATACTTGCAACATCTGCTACATTGCTCCTCTATCCACTCTATCATATGCCTTTTCTAAATCCATAAATGCAATAAAAACTTCCCTACCTTTATCTAAATACTGTTCACATATATGTTTAAATGTAAACACTTGATCTACACATCCCCTACCCACTTTGAAGCCTCCCTGCTCATCCGCAATCCTACATTCTGTCTTACCTCTTATTTTTTTCAATTATAGCCCTACCATATACTTTTCCTGGTATACTCAGTAAACTTATTCCTCTATAATTTTTACAATCTCTTTTGTCCCCTTTCCCTTTATATAAAGGGACTATACATGCTCTCTGTCAATCCCTAGGTACCTTCCCCTCTTTCATACATTTATTAACCCTTTGAGGGTTTTCGTCGTACTAGTACGTCTTACGCGTAGGGGTTTTTGACGTACTAGTACTCATAAATTCTAGCGACCTCAAATCTAGTGGGAGAAAGCTGGTAGGCCTTCATATGAAAGAATGGGTCTATGTGGTCAGTGTGCACAGTCTAAAAAAAATCCTGCAGCACACGGTGCATAATGAGAAAAAAAAAACTTTTTCCATTTTTTTTTAATAAATCAGCGACTTTGCAGTGTATTTTCGTATAGTATTTATTGTTGTATTCTAGTTTTCTTGGTCTCATTTTATAGAATGGAAGACATATTACTGAAATTGAGATGATTTTGACTGGTTTTACAATGAAAGGTGCCTTGAAATTGAGCTCAAAGTAGCAGAAATGTTCGATTTTTACCAAACTTCAAAAGTAAACAAATCGTGCCAAGCGTGCAATACACGTCAACTGGTGAGTCTAATATTCTTTCACAAGTGCACCAATAATATTTATACCATTTTTTACACTAATGCAGTAGTCTGCATAACAGTAAATCTTATATTTTTTGTGAGAATAAAAATTCAAAGTGGAAAGCAAAAGAATATAAGAGGGGCCTTGAGACGTGACTAATGACTAGAGGAAATGTCATTTTAGTGCCAGGAATGTCTTTCTTGTTTATTCTGGACCCTATTCCGAAATTGGCAGCTTTTGAAATTTGTGTGAAATTGGCAAAATTGCTAAATTCTGACCACTGTACTGGATAGTTGAATTTATAAATGGGTGGTTTCTTGCACCCATTCGATAGAAAAAATGGAGTTCTAGCGAAATATTCATGTTTTTTGTCGACTAGTACAGTGAAATTGGCCGAAAATGGGGCTCAAAGTGGGCAAAATCGCCGATCCGTAAACATCGCCGAGACCGCTAACTTTGCGAGAGCATAATTCCGTAAGTTTTCTATCAAATTTCAAACTTTTGGTGTCGTTATGATCGGGAAAAGATTCTCTATCTTTTCATAAGAGAAAATAATTTTTTTTTTTTTTTAAATTTGGCCGACCCTGAGAACGAGTTTCGGAGAGGGCCTGTCGACCCTCAAAGGGTTAAACAAAAGTACCAACCACTCCAACACTATATCCCCCCCTGATTTTAACGTTTCTGTCATCCCATCAGTTCCAGCTGCTTTACCCCCTTTCATTCTACGTAATGCCTCACGTACCTCCACCACACTTACATTCTGCTCTTCTTCACTCCTGAAAGATGGTATACCTCCCTGGCCAGTGCACGAAATTACCGCCTCCCTTTCTTCCTCAACATTTAAAAGTTCCTCAAAATATTCTTGCCATCTACCTAATACCTCCCTCTCCCCATCTACTAACTCCCCTACTCTGTTTTTAACTGACAAATCCATACGTTCCCTAGGCTTTCTTAACTTGTTTAACTCCAAATTTTTTTCTTATTTTCATTAAAATTTCTTGACAGTGCCTCTCCCACTCTATCATCTGCTCTCCTTTTGCACTCTCTCACCACTCTCTTCACTTTTCTTTTACTCTCCATATATTCTGCTCTTCTTATAACACTTCTGCTTTGTAAAAACCTCTCATAAGCTACCTTTTTCTCTTTTATCACACCCTTTACTTCATCATTCCACCAATCACTCCTCTTCCCTCCTGCTCCCACCCTCCTGTAACCACAAACTTCTGCCTCACATTCTAATACTGCATTTTTAAAACTATTCCAACCCTCTTCAATCCCCCCCACTACTCATCTTTGCACTAGCCCACCTTTCTGCCAATAGTCGCTTATATCTCGCCCGAACTTCCTCCTCCCTTAGTTTATACACTTTCACCTCCCTCTTACTTGTTGTTGCCACCTTCCTCTTTTCCCATCTACCTCTTACTCTAACTGTAGGTACAACTAAATAATGATCCGATATATCAGTTTCCCCTCTATAAACATGTACATCCTGGAGCCAACCCATCAACCTTTTATCCACCAATACATAATCTAACAAACTACTTTCATTACGTGCTACATCATACCTTGTATATTTATTTATCCTCTTTTTCATAAAATATGTATTACGTATTACCAAATTTCTTTCTACACATAGCTCAATTAAAGGCTCCCCATTTACATTTACCCCTGGCACCCCAAATTTACCTTAAACTCCCTCCATAACATTTGTACCCACTTTAGCATTGAAATCCCCAACCACCATTACTCTCACACTTGATTCAAAACTCCCCAACGCATTCACTCAACATTTCCCAGAATCTCTCTCTCCTCTACACTTCTCTCTTCTCCAGGTGCATACACACTTACTAACCCACTTTTCACATCCAATCTTTATTTTACTCCACATAATCCTTGAATTTATTCATTTGTAGTCCCTCTTTTCCTGCCATAACTTATCCTTCAACATTATTGCTACTCCTTCTTTAGCTCTAACTCTATTTGAAACCCCTGACCTAATCCCATTTATTCCTCTTCCTTGAAACTCTCACCCCCTTCAGCTTTGTTTCACTTAAAGCCAGGACATCCAGTTTCTTCTCATTCATAACATCCACAATCATCTCTTTCTTATCATTTGCACAACATCCACGCACATTCAGACTTCCCACTTTGACAGTTTTCTTCTTATTCTTTTTAGTAATCTTTACAAGAAAAGGGGTTACTAGCCCATTGTTCCCGGCATTTTAGTTGACTTTTACAACACGCATGGCTTACGGAGGAAAGATTCTTATTCCACTTCCCCATGGATATAAAAGGAAAAGTAATAAGACCAAGAATTATTAAGATAAAATCAAAGAAAACTCAGATACGTGTGTATAAATAAACGTGTACATGTATGTGTAGTGTGACCTAAGTGTAAGTAGAAGTAGAAAGACATGCCTGTAATCTTGCATATTTATGAGACAGACAAAAGACACCAGCAATCCTACCATCATGTAAAACAATTACAGGCTTTTGTTTTACACTCGCTTGGCAGGACGGTAGTACGTCCCTGGGTGGTTGCTGTCTACCAACCTACTACTATAATATACGTAATAACTTTTCAAAGTTATTACATATATTATATATTTTTTATGTTAATTAAAATGGCATCTAATGGTAGCTGTTATAAAAATAGGAGTCGTAAGCCTTTTACTTTAAATGCCAAATTAGAAATGATTGAACTCCATGAGCAAAGCATGTCTATGGCTGAGATAGAAGGTAAGCTTGGTTTGGCTTGCCAAACAGTTAGTACCATTGTGAACTCCAAGGAGAAAGTGTTGAAAATTATATTTGCTACACCAGTGACCACTAAATTTATAAGAAAACCTGATAAACTTATTGTTGACATAGAAAAACTTTTGTAGATGAATTGTTCAGAGAACCAGCAAGTTGATAAATTAGACACATTTTCAACATTTGGGTATCTTTAATGAGGAAACGTTTTGCCACACAGTGGCTTCATCAGTCCATACAGGCTTATATACTGTAGGCAGGAGAGGTGCAGTAGTCGTAGGTGGTATCACATTTGACGAATGTGAAAATAGGTCATGTTCCAGTATATAGCCCACTTCCTCGAATCTTATTTGTTTCTTCGAAACAAATAAGATACGTTGACGAGTCAGATGATAAAAATGTGCCATCTCCTACATCCTTTCTACAATAAATATACTGGAGGGTCCCACTTATATGGCAGGTTAGGTTCCAGGCTACTGCCATAAAGCAAATCACCCTCCTTTTTTTATTTTCACTTAAATACATATAAATGCCTGATAACATTTACACTATCATATATTAAGTTAGCAATGGAACTAGGCATATATTAAGTTAGCAATGGAACTAGGCATATATTAAGTTAGCAATGGAACTAGGTCTGAAAGTAAAATGCATATACAGTATGCTCATTACTTACTGTAAAATATTTTTGGCCTTAATGTAGGGTGAGAGTTAAGTATTGTAGGACATCAGGAAGAGATGAAACCAACCTCTGTCAGCTTCAAATTTATCTCAGAAGCTTCCACACTTCTCTCAGCCTTCATAGATTGGAAGAGAATTAGGGCCTTGGACTAGATAATGGCTTGGCTTAAAGGCACGTTGTGGGTGGTGATTGGATGATGAGTGGGTGGATGGTGACTGGATGATGGGTGACTGGGTGGGTGGTGATTGGATGATTGGCGAGTGTGTGGTTGGTGGTGTAGGCAGTAATGAGAGTGGTGGGTGACTTAAGTGATTTTGTATGAGGGCAGTGTGTCAGGGTTAAAGACTGGGTAAGGTGTGGGTGTGAGGTCATGGGGTTGGATAAGGTGTGAGTGTGAGGTTGTGGGACTGGGTAAGGTGTGGGTGTGAGGTCGTGGGGCTAGGTAAGGTGTGGGTGTGAGGTCGTGGGGCTGGGTAAGATGTGGGTGTTAGGTCGTGAGGCTGGGCAAGGTGTGGTCTTCAGGAAGTGGAGAAATGGTGTTTGTGTAGGAGTGCTGTGGGGGAATTGTATGGGTGGGTTGTGTGGGGGTAGGTTGGTGGTTGGGATGATATGGGTGAAGGTGTGTGACTGGGGGAAGAATTATAAGGGTGGTTGGTATGGGTGGGGGTTGTGAATGGTATGGGTGAGGTTTCTGGGTGTGCAGCAATGGTGTGTGGCCATGGGCCACCATGCCTAATGCCAACACCTATTTTTCACACCCCTCTGTCCATACATTTTAGCTCTTACCCACCTTTACCCATCCCTTCAGCCACCTTTACCCATCCCTTCACCCACCTTTACCCATCCCCTCAACCACCTTCACCCATCCCACTAGCTCCCATGCTTCCACTTGCTATATCCCACACTCCCACCCACTACTTCCCACGCTCCCACCTACTGCTTGAAATCTTGAAATTGTAATAAATTTGAAATGAATATGGCATCTTCCTGTCAATTCCACACCCTAATTGCTGGTAGGGAAGCTGGTGGTGGAACATCAAGGTCCTGGCTTTATTGTTTACCAATGCTAGTTATGCAGTGTAGTGTTACCCATGATTCACTGCACGGAGCCGTCTGGTTTTAGAGTTTTTCAGGTTAAGAAGAGGTTTAACCCTTTGACTGTCGCAACCCCCAATCCTGAGGTGTCTCCTGGTGTCGCAAAATTTAAAAAAAAAAAGATATTTTTTCTTATGAAATGATAGAGAATCTTTTCCCGATTGTAATGACACCAAAAAAACTAAATTTGATGGAAAACTGACGGAATTATGCTCTCGCGAATTTAGCGACCTCAGCGCTGTTTACAAATCGGCGATTTCGCCCACTTTGAGCCCTATTTTCGGCTAATTCCATTGTTCCAGTCACCCAAACTCATAGCTATTTCTTTAGAACTCCATTTTTTCTATCGATTGAGTACAAGAAACTGCCCATTTACCGATTTCAACTACCTACTAATGTGGTCAGAAATTTGCAATTTGGCCAATTTCACGAAAACTAAAAAATATGACAATTTCAAAATAAGGTCCAGAATGAACAATGCAGACATTCCTGGCTCTAAAATAACATTTTCTTTGCTCATCAGTCATGTCTCCAGGCCCCTCTGATATTACTCTTGCTTTCTATTTTGAATTTTTATTCAAGCAAAAAATAGAAGACTTACTATTATGCAGACTACTGCAATACTATAATAATTGTATAAATAACATCAACCCATTCATGACTGCATATTAGAATGGCTAGTTGGACATTTATTGGACAATGGCATCAGTTGTTTACTTTTGAACATCGGCAAAAATCAAACATTTCCCCTACTTTGAGCTCCATTTCTAGGTTCTTTTTATAGTAAAATCAATCAAAATCACCTCTATTTCTATAAGATGTTTTCCATTCTATCAAATGAGAGCAAGAAAACGAGAATACAACCATAAATACTATACGAAAATAGACCACAAAGTCGGCATTTTAATTAAAAAAAAAAACGTTCGGAGTTTTTTTTCTCATTATGCACTGCGTGCTCCAGGATTTTTTTTATATGGTGCACACTGACCACACAGACCCATTCTCTCACATGTGGGCCTACCAGCTTTCTCCTGCTTGATTTGAAGCTGCTAGAATTTGAGTATATATACGTTGAACACAGTACCTCGTAAGACATATATATACGGCCGCGACAGTCAAAGGGTTAAGAAGACCCAAACAGTTAAGCTGACATCAAAAATATTGACAGATGGTTTACGTGAAGGTGCAAAAAATTGTGCGTACCAGTACATCAAACTCATTCTTGTTACATGCGTATTAATATGTTGATAAGGATTAATTTTAAGTGCATTAATTAGCTTTTGTGCATTAAAATAGTGATATTCTCTTTGAACTTATGTATTGTAAATTTTTCTCAACAGATTTTCTCTGCGAAGGAGCTCAAACAAGTGAATGATGACCGTGCAAAGCTGACAGAACATTTGATACCCACACTTCCTCAGTTATTGCACAAGTACTTAGCTGACCCAGAGAAAGTGGCCAATCTACTAATAATCCCTCAATACTTTGATTTAGAAATATATACAACCAGCAGACAGGAGAAGGTAGTGTGTGTGTGTTGTGTTTGTTTTTGTGTTTCTTTGTTTTATGTGTAATTTTCTTTTCATGGTACATAGCATTTAACCTTTAAACTGTCCAAGCATAGATCTATGTTCATGCGCGTAGCGCTCCGAATGTAGATCTACATCCGTTTTTACATTCTTTTTTATGTGAAAAACGTAGATCTACGT
The DNA here is from genome assembly GCF_038502225.1 of Cherax quadricarinatus. Classification (NCBI taxonomy): domain Eukaryota; kingdom Metazoa; phylum Arthropoda; class Malacostraca; order Decapoda; family Parastacidae; genus Cherax; species Cherax quadricarinatus. The sequence continues at coordinate 6,785,545 of NC_091305.1, forward strand.
TCGGACTGCTGTGCGCACGAACGTAGATCTACATTTGGACAGTTTAAGGGTTAAAGATTTTCATATTGAGATTTATGTAGATGAAAAGGATTCTGGAAGTAAACAATTTCTTAATTATAAAATTTTATAATTTATGTAAATCATTGTGTTGTATAACTAAGTTGCAGATAATTATATTAATTCATTACAGGGTTTACATAGACTTGTAATGAATTTGATAGCGACATTTGAAAAACTCTTTGCATGGGTACCTTTTGGTTGACAGATCTGGTCTTATTAATCAGGCCATCAAAACTGCTGCTATCTGTGTGCAGTTTAATGTAGTAGCCACAGCCCAGTAGGTCAGGAACTGCTTGGAGGAACTTGTCAAGTTTCTTCTTTTTTACCATTTGCTGAGCCTCTTGTTGCTCTTATAAGAAATTGTTTAAGTATTTAGTGCATATATGTTATAATGTATCATTCTTTGCTGCATTATAGGAAGCACAGTCTGAGGGACTTTCGGCATTTCTAATAATTTAAGTAGTGGACCCCCGGTTTTCGTCCAGTGCGGAAATCGTACAATTTGGATTTCAAGCACTTTTCTCAGCAAACTTTTTTCCTGGGTTTCATACATCCGCTTGGAAATCATCCATATCAGATGCGTCCACCCACCCGGGATGCTGCTTCTCACGCATACCAGGCTCGGTCTGCCTCTGTATCTTATTGAGTTAGCAATACTACACGTGTTCATCCATTGTTTTTTGTGCTTGTTTATTGATTGCAACTGAAATAAGCCACCATGGGGCCAAAGAAAGTTCAGAGTGCCAGCCCTTTGGTAAACAAGGTGAGAAACACAATAGAATTCAAGAAAGAACTTGTAGCAAAATATGAAAGTAGTGTACGTGTGGCCAAGCTTGCCAGGATGTATGGGAAGTTGGCATCAACAATCAGTTCCATCCTGGCAAAGAAAGCAGAAATCAAGGAAGCTGATGTTATGAAAGGGGTAAATATGCTAACGAAACAGAGATCACAAACAACTGAGGATGCGGAGAAGTTGTTGGTGTGGATCAACAAAAAACAGTTAGCAGGAGATAGTTGTGTGGTGGGGATAATTTGCAAAAAGGCAAGGCAGTTGCATGCGGATCTTGTACAGAAAATGCCTGGAACAAGTGCTGCTGTTAGTGAATTTAAGGCCAGCAAAGGCTGGACCGACTTGATTCAAGAGGCGAAGTGGCATACACAGTGTGGTAAGGCATGGTGAAGCTGGAAGATCTGACAAACGTGCGGCCGAAGAATTCGTTGATGAATTCAAGGGGTACGTAGTGCCAGAAAAAGAAGGGAAGTAACTCCGGATAGGGCTTTGATACCCGAAGTCCTTATGGAAAGGGATTCCCCTTTCAAAAAATAACCTTAACTCTCTCTCCCCTCCTCACCTTCCATACGCCAACAAGTTTCTTCAGTAAAGGTATGTAATGTTCATTTATTAAAATTAGTCATTTATGTTTATTTCTCATTGTTTTCTGTATGTAAAACTATAGTTATTCTCTATAAAATGTATTTTTTGTTAATATTTTTGGTTGTCTGGAATGGATTTATTGGATTTACATTATTTCTTATGGAAAATATTACTTCGGTTTTCGTCCATTTCGGATTTCGGCTGACCTTCTGGAACGGATTAAGGACGAAAACTGGGGTATTACTGTATTTGATTTGATACAAGCAGTGAAAGTTCTCAGAGCTATTAGTGTACAGCAATATTCCAGTCTAGCTAAGGCAGATGTCTTAGAGTGGCAACCTTTGCTTGGCATCTCATATTTTGTTAGTTGTTTTCAAGCTTATCATTTTCCTTTCAGTTGTAAAAGTAACACTGTTCCTATCCTTGAACATATAATCTTCAACCCTGAACATTTCTCTTCCCTTCTGTGTAGGGGTTTGAGAGTTTTATATGCACTGTATTCTAGTTTTTTTTTTTTTTTTTTTTTTTTTATTGGAGTTATTGATACTTGTCTTGATTGACCATAATATTTTTTCTCTGGTGAACTAGAAGATCTGGCTTATGTCAGCTTGGAGATATTCAATGTCCACAGTGGATTCCACCAAACATAGCTTAATGATTGTTGTGATATCTATCTATCTCTATATCTATCTATCTATATCTATCTATCTCTCTCTCTATCTCTATCTCTCTATCTCTCTCTATCTCTCTCTCTCTCTCTCTCTATCTCTATCTCTCTCTATCTCTCTCTATCTCTATCTCTCTCTATCTCTCTCTCTCTCTATCTCTATCTCTATCTCTATATCTCTATCTCTATCTCTATCTCTATCTCTATCTCTATCTCTCTCTATCTCTCTCTCTCTCTCTCTCTCTCTCTCTCTCTCTCTCTCTCTCTCTCTCTCTCTCTCTCTCTCTCTATCTCTCTCTCTATCTCTCTATCTCTCTCTCTCTCTCTCTCTCTCTCTCTCTCTATCTCTCTATCTCTCTATCTCTCTCTATCTCTCTCTCTCTCTATCTATCTATCTCTATCTATCTCTCTCTATCTATCCCTCTCTCTCTCTCTCTCTCTCTATCTCTATCTCTATCTATCTCTCTATCTATCTCTCTATCTCTCTCTCTCTCTCTCTCTCTCTCTCTCTCTCTCTCACTCACACTCTTATACTCTCACACTCACACACTCTTTCTCACACACTCACTCCAGCAATAGCATCAAGGGTGAAATTTAAAAGCAGTAAATGTGTGATAGCAGATCTTGAGTAAGAAATAGGTCAAAACTACCTTCTAAATTCATAGTGTGGAGAAAATATTTTCCAGTAATTATCAGATTGGAGGGAGAGAGTATGGAGGAGGTGAATGTGTTCAGATATTTGGGAGTGGACGTGTCAGCAGATGGATCTGTGAAGAATGAGGTGAATCATAGAATTGAGGGGAAAGAGGTGTGGTGCACCGAGGAGTCTTTGGGGACAAAGAACTTTATCCATGAAAGCAAAGAGGGGAATGTATGACAGTATAGTTATTCCAGCATTCTTGTATGGGTGTGAGGCATGGGTTGTGAATGTTGCAACAAGGAGAAGGCTGGAGGCAGTGGAGATGTCTTGCCTGAGGGCAATATGTTGTGTGAATATAATGCAGAGAATCCGTATTTTGGAGATTAGGAGGAGGTGTGGGATTACCAAAACTATTATCCAGAGGGCTGAGGAGGGGTTATTGAGATGGTTTGGACATGTAGAGAGGATGGAATGAAATAGAATGACTTGAGAGTATACAAATCTGTAGTGGAAGGAAAGCAGGTTTGGGGTTAGGGGTTGGCCTAGGAAAGGCTAGAGGGAGGGGGTTGTGTGTGAGGGGCTTGGACTTTCAGCGTGAGCGTGTTAGACAGGAGCGAATGGAGACAAATGGTTTTTAGGACTTGACGTGCTGTTGGGTTGTAAGCAAGGTAACATTTATGAAGGGATTCAGGAAAACCAGCAGGCCAGACTTGATTCCTGGAGATGGGAAGTAGAGTGTTTGCACTCTGTAGTGTAGGCATGCCTCTAGCAAGACAGTGATGGGGTGAATGATGAAAGTTTTTGTTTTTCAGGCCATCCTGCCTTAGTGGGGAAACAGCCGATGTGTTAATAAAAAAAAATATAATTTATAAATGTCTCTTCATTGCAGAATTTGGATCTTTTGTTAAAGCTAATTCAGGAAGTTGCAGACAAGCACAGCGATACAGAAGTTCTGGAGACTGCAGCAAAAACACTTGAACTTCTTTGTAATGACGATTATGCCATATACTCGCGTTGTGACATTGCTCGTTCTTCTTTGCTTGACATGGTTGTCAACAAATACCAAGAAGCCAATGATGAATACCTAACTCTTCTTGATGGTGTAAGTATACACAAATAACCCGCACATAAAAGAGAGAAGCTTACGACAACGTTTCGGTCCGACTTGGACCATTGACAACGTCATCGTAAGCTTCTCTCTTTTATGTGCGGGTTATTTGTGTATCGTTCCAGTCACGGTATTGTGCCTTTTTGTTATTTTGGTGTAAGTAATTTGAATATGTTGTAAGTAATGTTGAATATTATTTCTTCTTCTGGGTGGTGGAAGGAATTTAAATAAACTCAAAAGTAAATATTGTGCAGAAAAACTTTATAAAACTGGGATGCTTAAATGTGCGTGGATGTAGTGCGGATGACAAGAAACAGATGATTGCTGATGTTATGAATGAAAAGAAGTTGGATGTCCTGGCCCTAAGCGAAACAAAGCTGAAGGGGGTAGGGGAGTTTCGGTGGGGGGAAATAAATGGGATTAAATCTGGAGTATCTGAGAGAGTTAGAGCAAAGGAAGGGGTAGCAGTAATGTTGAATGATCAGTTATGGAAGGAGAAAAGAGAATATGAATGTGTAAATTCAAGAATTATGTGGATTAAAGTAAAGGTTGGATGCAAGAAGTGGGTCATAATAAGCGTGTATGCACCTGGAGAAGAGAGGAATGCAGAGGAGAGAGAGAGAGATTTTGGGAGATGTTAAGTGAATGTATAGGAGCCTTTGAACCAAGTGAGAGAGTAATTGTGGTAGGGGACCTGAATGCTAAAGTAGGAGAAACTTTTAGAGAGGGTGTGGCAGGTAAGTTTGGGGTGCCAGGTATAAATGATAATGGGAGCCCTTTGATTGAACTTTGTATAGAAAGGGGTTTAGTTATAGGTAATACATATTTTAAGAAAAAGAGGATAAATAAGTATACAAGATATGATGTAGGGCGAAATGACAGTAGTTTGTTGGATTATGTATTGGTAGATAAAAGACTGTTGAGTAGACTTCAGGATGTACATGTTTATAGAGGGGTCACAGATATATCAGATCACTTTCTAGTTGTAGCTACACTGAGAGTAAAAGGTAGATGGGATACAAGGAGAATAGAAGCATCAGGGAAGAGAGAGGTGAAGGTTTATAAACTAAAAGAGGAGGCAGTTAGGGTAAGATATGAACAGCTATTGGAGGATAGATGGGCTAATGAGAGCATAGGCAATGGGGTCGAAGAGGTATGGGGTAGGTTTAAAAATGTAGTGTTAGAGTGTTCAGCAGAAGTTTGTGGTTACAGGAAAGTGGGTGCGGGAGGGAAGAGGAGCGATTGGTGGAATGATGATGTGAAGAGAGTAGTAAGGGAGAAAAAGTTAGCATATGAGAAGTTTTTACAAAGTAGAAGTGATGCAAGGAGGGAAGAGTATATGGAGAAAAAGAGAGAGGTTAAGAGAGTGGTGAAGCAATGTAAAAAGAGAGCAAATGAGAGTGGGTGAGATGTTATCAACAAATTTTGTTGAAAATAAGAAAGTTTTGGAGTGAGATTAACAAGTTAAGAAAGCCTAGAGAACAAATGGATTTGTCAGTTAAAAATAGGAGAGGAGAGTTATTAAATGGAGAGTTAGAGGTATTGGGAAGATGGAGGGAATATTTTGAGGAATTGTTAAATGTTGATGAAGATAGGGAAGCTGTGATTTCGTGTATAGGGAAAGGAGGAACAACATCTTGTAGGAGTGAGGAAGAGCCAGTTGTGAGTGTGGGGGAAGTTCGTGAGGCAGTAGGTAAAATGAAAGGGGGTAAGGCAGCCGGGATTGATGGGATAAAGATAGAAATATTAAAAGCAGGTGGGGATATAGTTTTGGAGTGGTTGGTGCAATTATTTAATAAATGTATGGAAGAGGGTAAGGTACCTAGGGATTGGCAGAGAGCATGCATAGTTCCTTTGTATAAAGGCAAAGGGGATAAAAGAGAGTGCAAAAATTATAGGGGGATAAGTCTGTTGAGTGTACCTGGCAAAGTGTATGGTAGAGTTATTATTGAAAGAATTAAGAGTAAGACGGAGAATAGGATAGCAGATGAACAAGGAGGCTTTAGGAAAGGTAGGGGGTGTGTGGACCAGGTGTTTACAGTGAAACATATAAGTGAACAGTATTTAGATAAGGCTAAAGAGGTCTTTGTGGCATTTATGGATTTGGAAAAGGCGTATGACAGGGTGGATAGGGGGGCAATGTGGCAGATGTTGCAGGTGTATGGTGTAGGAGGTAGGTTACTGAAAGCAGTGAAGAGTTTTTACGAGGATAGTGAGGCTCAAGTTAGAGTATGTAGGAAAGAGGGAAATTATTTCCCAGTAAAAGTAGGCCTTAGACAAGGATGTGTGATGTCACCGTGGTTGTTTAATATATTTATAGATGGGGTTGTAAGAGAAGTAAATGCGAGGGTCTTGGCAAGAGGCGTGGAGTTAAAAGATAAAGAATCACACATAAAGTGGAAGTTGTCACTGTTGCTCTTTGCTGATGACACTGTGCTCTTGGGAGATTCTGAAGAGAAGTTGCAGAGATTGGTGGATGAATTTGGTAGGGTGTGCAAAAGAAGAAAATTGAAAGTGAATACAGGAAAGAGTAAGGTTATGAGGATAACAAGAAGATTAGGTGCCAGATAAGTGGAAAATGGCAAATGTAATACCTATTTACAAGGCAGGTGACAGGTCCTTAGCTTCGAACTATAGACCAATAAGCTTTACCTCCATAGTGGGAAAATTTATGGCATCAATAATTGCCAAGGCAATTCATAGCCATCTTGAAAGGCAAAAATTGATTAATGAATCTCAACACGGTTTTACAAAGGGGTGTTTCTGTCTTATGAATTTACTAACTTTTTTCACTAAGGTATTTGAGGAGGTAGATCATGGTATTGAATATGATAATGTGTATATGGACTTCAGTAAGGCTTTCGATAAAGTTCCACATCAGAGGCTATTGAGGAAACTTAAGGCATCCGGAATAGGAGGAAAATTTTTTTCCTGGGTAGAGGCATGGTTGACAAATAGGCAACAGAGTTTGCATAAATGGGGAAAAATCAGAATGGGGGCATGTCACAGTGTTCTATAGGGGTCAGTGTTGGGCCCCTTGTTGTTCACAATTTACATAAACGACATAGATGAGGGAATAAATAGCAACATAAGCAAATTTGCTGATGACACCAAAATAAGCCGTCCGATTCAATCTAATGAGGACATTAGAGTACTCCAGGATGATTTGAATAGACTGATGCAATGGTCAGAGAAGTGGCAGATGCAGTTCAATATAGACAAATGCAAAGTTCTAAATGTTGGAAAGGATAATAACCATGCCACATATAAACTTAATAATGTAGATCTTAATATTATTGATTGCAAAAAGGATTTAGGACTTCTGGCTAGCAGTAACCTGTAACCAAGACAACAGTGCATAAGCATATGCAATAAAGCTAACAGAATCCTTGGCTTCATATCAAGAAACATAAATAATAGAAATCCTCAGGTTGTTCTTCAACTATATATATCCTTGGTTAGACCTCATTTAGATTATGCTGCACAGTTCTGGTCACCGTATTACAGAATGGATATAAATGCACTGGAAAACATACAGAGGAGGATGACAAAGTTGATCCCATGTATCAGAAATCTTCCCTATGAGGATAGGCTGAGGGCCCTGAATCTGCATTCTCTAGAAGGGCGTAGAGTTAGGAGGGGATATGATTGGGGTGTATAAATGGAAAACAGGAATAAATAAAGGGGATGTAAATAGCATGCTAAAAATATCTAGCCTAGACAGGACTCGCAGGAATGGTTTTAAGCTGGAAACATTCAGATTCAGGAAGGATATGGGAAAGCACTAATTTGGTAATAGAGTTGTGGATGAGTGGAACAAAATCCCGAGTACTGTTATAGAAGCTAAGACGTTGTGTAGTTTTAAAAGTAGGTTAGATAAATACATGAGTGGGTGTGAGTTGGACGTGACTAGCTGGTGCTACTGGATCAGATGCCATACCCCTTTCTTAAGTGGAGGTGACCTGACTGGGTGGGCCATTGGTGTAAGCTGGGGGTTGACGTGGACCTGCCCCGCATGGGCCAGTAGGCCTGTTGGTGTTCCTTCTTTCTTTCGTTCTTATGTGCTAGTTTTTGTCCCTCGTATCTCAATGGGGAAGTAGAACAGAATTCTTGCTCCTTAAGCCATGTGTGTTGTAAGAGGCGACTAAAATGCCGGGAGCAAGATGCTAGTAACCCCTTCTCCTGTATATATAACTAAACACAACACACAAATAACCCGCACATAAAAGAGAGAAGCTTACGACGACGTTTCGGTCCGACTTGGACCATTGACAAAGTCACACTGTCACAGTGTGACTTTGTCAATGGTCCAAGTCAGACCGAAACGTCGTCGTAAGCTTCTCTCTTTTATGTGCGGGTTATTTGTGTATCGTTCCAGTCACGGTATTGTGCCTTTTTGTTATTTATATATTACTAAAGTTTAACCCCTTGACTGTCCCAACCCCAAACCCTGAGGTGTCTTCTGGTGTCACAAAAATTAAAAAAAAAAAATTATTTTTTTCTTATGAAATGATAGAGAATCTTTTCCTGATGGTAATGACACCAAAAGTACGAAATTTGATGTAAAACTTCTGGAATTACGCTCTCGCGAAGTTAGCGACCTCAACGATATTAACAAATCAGTTATTTCCCCCACTTGGAGCCCTATTTTCGGCTAATTCCATTGTTCCAGCCGACCAGACTCATAACTATTTCTTTAGAACTCCATTTGTTCTATTGATTGAGTAAAAGAAACTGCCCATTTACCGATTTCAACTACCCAATAAAGTGGTCAGACATTGGCAATTTGGCCAGTTTCATGCAAATTAAAAAATATGCCAATTTCAAAATAGGGTCCAGAATGAGCAATACAGACATTCTTGGCTCTAAAATAACATTTTCTTTGTTCATCAGTCACTTTTCCAGGCCCCTCTTGCTTTCCATTTTGAATTTTTATTCAATAGAAGATTTACTGTTATGCAGACTATTGCAATATTGTAATAATTGTATAAATAATGTCAACCCATTCATAACTGCATATTAGAATGGCTAGTTAGACATTTATTGGACAATAACATCATTTGTTTACTTTTGAACATTGGCAAAAATCAAACATTTCTCCTACTTGAGCTCCATTTCAAGGTTCTTTTCATAGTAAAACCAATCAAAATCATGTCTATTTCTATAATATGTTTTCCATTCTATCAAATGAGACCAAGAAAACGAGAATACAACCATAAATATTATACAAAAATAGACCACAAAGTCGGCGTTTTAATTAAAAAAAACTTTTTTTTCTCTCTCTCTCTCTCTCTCTCTCTCTCATTATGTACTGTGTGCTGCAGGATTTTTTTTATATGGTGCACTCTGACCACACAGACCCATTCTCTCACATGTGGGCCTACCAGCTTTCTCCTGCTTGATTTGAAGCCACTAGAATTTACGAGTATATATACATCAAACACAGTGGCTCATAAGACGTATATATACGACCGAAAGTCGAAGGGTTAAAAAGAGAAACTTTTGTTTTTCTCTTTTGGGTCATTCTGCCTTGGTGGTATACGGCCAGTGCATTGAAAGAAAGAAAGATATTTATTTTTAATTATTTATTTTACAAATTGACCGTCTCCCACTGAAGTAGAGTGACCCCAAAAAAGAAGAAACACTTTCACCATATGGCTTGCTGATACGTACTACTGTTCAGATGCCCCTCTAAAATTGCAAGTGGTTTTTGGGACCTGACAGTCTGGTAAAATATGAAGGGACTCAGGAAAACCAGTTGGCTATACTTGAGTCCTGGAGGTGAAAAGTGCAGTCTGCATTCTCAAGGAGGGGTGGGGATATTTGCAGTTTGGAGGAACATCTAAACTATATCTGTGCGCTTCTGGAAAAATGGTGGTGAAAGCATTTCTTTTTTGGGTCACCCTGCCTTGGTGGGAGACAGCCAGTGTGTTAAAAAAAAAAAAAGTTAGTCATAAACAAAAATCACGGCATCATGATTGGAAAACTGAGGCAACTCTTCAACTGTCGTATAGTGAAAATGTTGTAAAAGATCGTGTCTATTGTTTTTGTATATAATATATGAGGTATTGGGTAGATGGCGAGAATATTTTGAGGAACTTTGAAATGTTAAGGAAGAAACAGAGGCAGTAATTTCATGCACTGGTCAGGGAGGTATACCATCTTTTAGGAGTGAAGAAGAGCAGAATGTAAGTGTGGGGGAGGTACGTGAGGCATTACGTAAAATGAAAGGGGGTAAAGCAGCTGGAACTGATGGGATCATGACAGAAATGTTAAAAGCAGGGGGGGATATAGTGTTGGAGTGGTTGGTACTTTTGTTTAATAAATGTATGAAAGAGGGGAAGGTACCTAGGGATTGTCAGAGAGCATGTATAGTCCCTTTATATAAAGGGAAAGGGGACAAAAGAGACTGTAAAAATTATAGAGGAATAAGCTTACTGAGTATACCAGGAAAAGTGTATGGTAGGGTTATAATTGAAAGAATTAGAGGTAAGACAGAATGTAGGATTGCGGATGAGCAAGGAGGTTTTAGAGTGGGTAGGGGATGTGTAGATCAGGTGTTTACATTGAAGCATATATGTGAACAGTATTTAGATAAAGATAGGGAAGTTTTTATTGCATTTATGGATTTAGAAAAGGCATATGATAGAGTGGATAGAGGAGCAATGTGGCAGATGTTGCAAGTATATGGAATAGGTGGTAAGTTATTAAATGCTGTAAAGAGTTTTTATGAGGATAGTGAGGCTCAGGTTAGGGTGTGTAGAGATGAGGGAGACTACTTTCCGGTAAAAGTAGGTCTTAGACAGGGATGTGTAATGTCACCATGGTTGTTTAATATATTTATAGATGGGGTTGTAAAGGAAGTAAATGCTAGGGTGTTTGGGAGAGGGGTGGGATTAAATTATGGGGAATCAAATTCAAAATGGGAATTGACACAGTTACTTTTTGCTGATGATACTGTGCTTATGGGAGATTCTAAAGAAAAATTGCAAAGGTTAGTGGATGAGTTTGGGAATGTGTGTAAAGGTAGAAAGTTGAAAGTGAACATAGAAAAGAGTAAGGTGATGAGGGTGTCAAATGATTTAGACAAAGAAAAATTGGATATCAAATTGGGGAGGAGGAGTATGGAAGAAGTGAATGTTTTCAGATACTTGGGAGTTGATGTGTCGGCAGATGGATTTATGAAGGATGAGGTTAATCATAGAATTGATGAGGGAAAAAAGGTGAGTGGTGCGTTGAGGTATATGTGGAGTCAAAAAACGTTATCTATGGAGGCAAAGAAGGGAATGTATGAAAGTATAGTAGTACCAACACTCTTATATGGGTGTGAAGCTTGGGTGGTAAATGCAGCAGCGAGGAGACGGTTGGAGGCAGTGGAGATGTCCTGTTTAAGGGCAATGTGTGGTGTAAATATTATGCAGAAAATTCGGAGTGTGGAAATTAGGAGAAGGTGTGGAGTTAATAAAAGTATTAGTCAGAGGGCAGAAGAGGGGTTGTTGAGGTGGTTTGGTCATTTAGAGAGAATGGATCAAAGTAGAATGACATGGAAAGCATATAAATCTATAGGGGAAGGAAGGCGGGGTAGGGGTCGTCCTCGAAAGGGTTGGAGAGAGGGGGTAAAGGAGGTTTTGTGGGTAAGGGGCTTGGACTTCCAGCAAGCGTGCGTGAGCGTGTTAGATAGGAGTGAATGGAGACGAATGGTACTTGGGACCTGACGATCTGTTGGAGTGTGAGCAGGGTAATATTTAGTGAAGGGATTCAGGGAAACCGGTTATTTTCATATAGTCGGACTTGAGTCCTGGAAATGGGAAGTACAATGCCTGCACTTTAAAGGAGGGGTTTGGGATATTGGCAGTTTGGAGGGATATGTTGTGTATCTTTATATGTGTATGCTTCTAGACTGTTGTATTCTGAGCACCTCTGCAAAAACAGTGATAATGTGCAAGTGTGGTGAAAGTGTTGAATGATGAAAGTATTTTCTTTTTGGGGATTTTCTTTCTTTTTTGGGTCACCCTGCCTCGGTGGGAGACGGCCGACTTGTTGAAAAAAAAAAAATATATATAGGGAGCCACTGTAGCTGATGCAAAGAGAGATTGGTGGAAACTCTAGGTAGGAGCGGCCATAAGGCCACCCTGCAGATGCTTATTGATTTGCAGATACAGTATACTTGAGCATACTAGGGAGTTTAATTTTAATTAATTTTACTGTTGTTATTAATCTTTATACTGTTATTATTATTCTAGTATCATTAGTTCTGTTACTGTTTTCAGCATCTTTTTTTTTTTTCACTATATACCTACATTTAAAAAAGTGCCCAGTCAAATACAGATTCCAAGCACTCTCACTTATTAAAATAATTACCTTTTGATAATTAATAGTTGCAAGAATTCTATTTCCTGACACATTTGTTTAGTTTATTTGTTATAATTTATTTTTCAACAGGAGGAAGAGCCTGATGAAGATGAAACTTTTGCTCTGGTGTCATCAGTTAAGAAAGTTTCCATCTTTTATTCCTGCCATAACATGGGTCCTTGCAACATCTGGGACTCTCTCTATAAAAACATAATTTATGCTGTGGATAACAGCAAAGTGCTACCAGAAGAGGTACATAAAATTAAAGTATTTGAAATTGTATGTAGATAAATGAATGCTGTAGGAATGAACATTTTTCATGCATTTTTAGTAATTGCTTCCCTTGCCCACAAGGGGCTTGGATTTCCAGCAAGCGTGTGTGGGCGTGTTAGGAGTGAATGGAGGCAAATGGTTTTTGGGACCTGATGAGCTGTTGGAGCGTGAGCAGGGTAATATTTTGTCAAGGGATTCAGGGAGACCGGTTAACCGGACTTGAGTCCTGAAAATGGGAAGTACAATGCCTGCATTTTAAAGGAGAGGTTTGGGATATTGGCAGTTTGGAGTGAGTGACTAAACTGTCGTATCTGGGCGCTGCAAAGATAGTGATTATGTATGAGTGATGGGGAAAGTGTTGACTGATAATGAAAGTTTTTTCTTTCTTTTTGGGTTTTTCTTTCTTTTGGGTCACCCTGCCTTGGTGGGAGACAACAGTCATGTTTAAAAAAAAAAAAAGCGTCTTCAGTCAAAATTTTAATTAAATTATCTTGGCTTTGTTAAAATATCATGGAGATAAAGTACTAGTTAAGAGTGGTGAAGGGAAGTAGATTGTTCCAATGATTGTACCTTTGAATAACCAATTAATATGGTTGTTCAGGAAAAAAAGAAAAGATATTTTAATATTTAAAGATGTAAATGGTAAAGTTTTGAAGAGTAAATAAAATTGTTGGTTATTTGGTGGTGGTATAAATCCATATTTCAGATATTCCATGCTATATTGCCTGCACTTCTTTGTCTGCTGTGCTGTGGCCATATTTTATTCTGGAACAAATATACATGTATATGTTCTTTGTAAAAATCATGCCAGTCACAACAAAATGCAGCAGAAAAAATATAAGGAAATATTTAGCAATGCATTTACTAGGAAAAGTACATGACACAATAATAGAAGTATGAATCTTTCAACACACCAGCTGTATCCCACCGAGGCGGGGTCGCCCCAAGAGGAAAAACGAAAGTTTCTCCTTTTACATTTAGTAATATATACAGGAGAAGGAGTTACTAGCCCCTTGCTCCCGTCATTTTAGTCGCCTCTTACAACACACATGGCTTACGGAGGAAGAATTCTGTTCCACTTCCCCATGGAGGTAAGAGGAAATAAACAAGAACAAGAACTAGAAAGAAAATAGAAGAAAACCCAGAGGGGTGTGTGTATATATATGCTTGTACATGTATGTGTAGTGTGACCTAAGTGTAAGTAGAAGTAGCAAGACGTACCTGTAATCTTGCTTATTTGTGAGACAGACAAAAGACACAGCAATCCTACCATCATGTAAAACAATTACAGGCTTTCGTTTTACAGTCACTTGGCAGGACGGTAGTACCCCCCCTGGGTGGTTGCTGTCTGCCAACCTACTACTTAAAAGAAGTATGAATATTAATTTAAAAATCAAATACTTAAGAACTACAAATCACAGCCTTAGCACAGCAACACTTCCACGCCCTTTAGCATCCCTCTATCAGTACCACTCGATCATATTGTTATTATATTATACTTTAAAAGGAGCAAGGGGCTTGTAACCCCTTCTCCTGTATATATTACTAAATTTTAAAGGAGAAACTTTCATTTTTTCTTTTGGGCCACCCTGCCTCAGTAGGATATGGCTGGTTTGTTGAAAGAAGAAAGATGATTATACTTTAAAATGTACATTACAAGACTGAAGATAACTTGCAGTGCATACATACCTTGAGCCTTGGCCCCTGCAGACATGAAAATCCAGTCATTACCAGTACCCACTGCATCTGCTGTCTGATCTGGCTGGCGATTAGATATGTGGATAGATAATGGTAAAATATTACAAGTGGAAATAGATACAGCTGAGCTTTATCAAGTATGATAAATCCCAGCCTCGGGCAAAATATTGTATTTAAAGGATTGTCTGCTACCAGTTTCTTTATTGCTGTATATAGTAGTTCCCCATATCTGCAGGTGATACATTCCAGAAACTGCAGGTAGTAGTGAACCCTATGTACAAGTCTTTTTTGTTTACATACATACCTATGGCGAAGTTTAATTGATAAATTACACACAGTAAGGCATTACCAACATTAAAGAATAATAAAATGCATTGTTTTCTCACTTAACAACTGAGTTCCGTTCCTAAAAGTAGGTTTAAATGTTTATACAGTAGTGTACTGTATCTTTCTTTCAACACACCAGCCATATCCCACCGAAGTGGGGTGGTTCAAAAGGAAAAACGAAAGTTTCTCCTTTTACATTTAGTAATATATACAGGAGAAGGGGTTACTAGCCCCTTGCTCCTGGTATTTTAGTCGCCTCTTACAACACGCATGGCTTATGGAGGAAGAATTCTGTTCCACTTCTCCATGGAAGTAAGAGGAAATAAACAAGAACAAGAACTAGAAAGAAAAGAGAAGAAAACCCAGAGGGGTGTGTATATATATTCTCGTACATGTATGTGTAGTGTGACCTAAATGTAAGTAGAAGTAGCAAGACGTACCTGACATCTTGCATGTGTATGAGACAGAAAGAGAAGACACCAGAAATCCTACCATTGTGTAAAACAATTACAGGCTTCCGTTTTACACTCACTTGGCAGGACGGTAGTACCTCCCTGGGCGGTTGCTGTCTACCAGCCTACTACCTAGAAGTGTACTGTATATTGTAATAAAAGAATAGAGGAAATCAACACTAATATACATTACTTAAGTATGAATACTGGTCAGAGGGCTGATCGTAAGTCCGAGCGGTTGTTAAATTAAATAAATACGTCGTTAAGTGAGGAGAAATTGTACATTCCTCCTCCATCACCATCGCCTCCACCTCCTACTCTGCTGCCACCACCACCACCTTTTTTTTTTAATTTTGTGTAAAATTGGTCAAATTACTGACTTCTGTGCACTTTATAGCATGTTGTATTTTACAGCAAACAAGACGCTTAAGTGTTGAAAACAGCTACCCCGATTTTGACTAGCTAAATTTTGGAAAGAAAGATAAATGGTATCCATGGTAGCAACGTTATGTTAAGCTTGAGGTATTACGTATAAAAGCTCATGTTGATGGTTCATTCTGTGGTTGTTTACAACTGATTCAGCTGACTGGCAGGGTTGCCAAATGAAATTTTCAAATGGCACTAGACTCTTGCCTAAAATGGGCTTAAACACACTAAATTTATGTGAACAGCACTAAAAAAAAAAAACACCATTATACAGGTGATTATTCTATATTTGCTAAATCCTAGTCCTGAGCTTTAAAGGTTCTTATATCCAGAACTGTCAGCAAAATGTTCTTTGCAGAATAATGAACAATATTCAGCAATGAACAAAGACATACATATTTCCCTCTGTTCTTACAATATCACTTAGTTTTCTTGTGCTTGGCAGTATTTTTTTCTTTCAGTGTCACTCAGTTTAGCTGCTGTTGAACATTTGCAGGACATTATCACTCATATGAATCACGTACAATACATGAGCTGGACCTGACTGGCCATGTTCTCTTTCTACTCACTGTCTCGACGTGTGCAAGTGTATGTGGTGATGGCTAGGACTGCATGTTGATTTGTGATGGTTTTTCATGTGTTTTAAAATTATTTCATATTTGTTTTTAAGTTTATTGATTTTACTATTTAACCCATTAACTGTCCAAACGTAGATCTATGTTCTCTCGCCCAACGCCCTATTTTGAATTTTTATTCAAACAAAAAATAGAAGATTTACTGTTATGCAGACTACTACAATATTGTAATAATTGTATAAATAATGTCAACCCATTCATGACTGCATATTAGAATGGCTAGTTGGACATTTATTGGACAATGACATCATTTGTTTACTTTTGAACATTGGCAAAAATCAAACATTTCCCGTACTTTGAGCTCCCTTTCAAGGTTCTTTTCATAGTAAAACCAATCAAAATTACCTCTGTTTCTATATGTTTTGCATTCTATCAAATGAAACCAAGAAAACGAGAATACAACCATAAATACTATACGAAAATACACCACAAAGTCGGCATTTTAATAAAAAAAAAAACGGTTGGAGTTTTTTTTCTCGTTATGCACTGCGTGCTGCAGGATTTTTTTTATATGGTGCACACTGACCACACCGACCCATTCTCTCACATGTGAGCCTACCAGCTTTCTCCTGCTTGATTTGAAGCCACTAGAATTTGAGTATATATACGTCAAACACGGTGGCTCGTAAGACGTATATATATGACCGAAACAGTCAAAGGGTTAAAGAGGGCAATTTTCTGTGTGTAATAAGACCAAAAAAAAAAAATTTTTTTAGGACCAGTACTTACCAAGATATAAGACCGCGAAGTTGGTTCTGGATGCTCACCTGTTGGCAACATGGAGTCCTGGTGCGTGCAGAAGTATTGCCGATATACCTTTTTTTTTTTTTTTTTTTTCTAATTATTTTTATAATTTTTATGTACTGATAATTACAATTTATAGTAGTTCTTGTGATTTCATAGCCAATCTTAGTTCTGACAATAATATTAGGTACTGAAATTTTACTCAGTCACAAACACACTGACAGGTGAATATTTTCACCTGCCTTGGTCATTTACTATTGTCTAGAAATATATACCAAGTATTTATAGGTCCCACTAATGTTTTAGACATGTGGAAAGTATATATGAAACTCCTTGAAGCATGGTGTAAGACTGAGTGCCACTAAACTGCTGACAGTGCAGCAGTGGTTTGACACTTGATCGTGCATTGCTGCAGGGAACCCCTGGCTTTGTTTATTTTAACTGTTACACATAAACATATGTCTGCTTATCTTTCTGTCTGCCTGTGTGTCTGTCTTTCTGTCTGCTTGTCTCATAGAGCAGCTTCTAAACCAACAGGATGCAGAGTCGTCAGACTTGTCACGTCTGATTACTGATCAAGTGAAGTGCTTATTACTTGCCAGTCGTGCTTATTATGCCTTATATCTACAAGCACAGTATAACACTTTATCTGGATATTTTGGGTTATCCTAGGTAATTTACACTATGTATAATTGTATTTGTGTATCTGAGAGATAGAGACAAAGATAGATACAGACAGAGATAAAGAGAGAGAGTGACAGACAGACAGACAGAGATAGACAGCCAATCAACTAGCCAGCCAGTCGGCTAGTCAGTCAGCCTGCCGAACACATATTACGTGTTCCAGAATTTTCTTTTTACGTAGGGCATAGGTTACAGGACATTCTGGCAGGATGACACTACCAGTGGTATCGAAATTGAAAGAATGTTGCACATGGGTTATTATCGAGGTTTTTGATATTTCCTCGACCACTTGTGGCCACATCTACCTCAGAGCCACTAAACTCGGGGTCAACATCACTTTCCTCTTATAAGGGGAGCGTTAATACGACGGATGGATTTATGAAGGATGAGGTTAATCGTAGAATTGATGAGGGAAAAAAAGGTGAGTGGTGCGTTGAGGTATATGTGGAGTCAAAAAACGTTATCTATGGAGGCAAAGAAGGGAATGTATGAAAGTATAGTAGTACCAACACTCTT
This sequence comes from Cherax quadricarinatus, assembly GCF_038502225.1. Lineage (NCBI taxonomy): Eukaryota > Metazoa > Arthropoda > Malacostraca > Decapoda > Parastacidae > Cherax > Cherax quadricarinatus. Next base: position 6,803,502 of record NC_091305.1, read on the forward strand.
ATATGGGTGTGAAGCTTGGGTGGTAAATGCAGCAGCGAGGAGATGGTTGGAGGCAGTGGAGATGTCCTGTTTAAGGGCAACGTGTGGTGTAAATATTATGCAGAAAATTCGGAGTGTGGAAATTAGGAAAAGGTGTGGAGTTAATAAAAGTATTAGTCAGAGGGCAGAAGAGGGGTTGTTGAGGTGGTTTGGTCATTTAGAGAGAATGGATCAAAGTAGAATGACATGGAAAGCATATAAATCTATAGGGGAAGGAAGCCGGGGTAGGGGTCGTCCTCGAAAGGGTTGGAGAGAGGGGGTAAAGGAGGTTTTGTGGGCGAGGGGCTTGGACTTCCAGCAAGCGTGCGTGAGCGTGTTAGATAGGAGTGAATGGAGACGAATGGTACTTGGGACCTGACGATCTGTTGGAGTGTGAGCAGGGTAATATTTAGTGAAGGGATTCAGGGAAACCGGTTATTTTCATATAGTCGGACTTGAGTCCTGGAAATGGGAAGTACAATGCCTGCACTTTAAAGGAGGGGTTTGGGATATTGGCAGTTTGGAGGGATATGTTGTGTATCTTTATATGTGTATGCTTCTAAACTGTTGTATTCTGAGCACCTCTGCAAAAACAGTGATAATGTGCGAGTGTGGTGAAAGTGTTGAATGATAATGAAAGTATTTTCTTTTTGGAGATTTTCTTTCTTTTTTTTTGGGTCACCCTGCCTCGGTGGGAGACGGCCGACTTGTTGAAAAAAAAAAAATCAGTGAATCCCAGGTGTTTACTGTGCTGTTTGCTCTAACTGGTGCTCAGTTGAACTGGTGCTCTCACAAGGTACTAACTGGTCCCAAATTTTTTAATACTGCACACACTTAGTGTTAAGACCCATTCTATGCTAACCAGGCATCTCAGGCCAGTCGTGCCAAATTTGGAGGCAGGAAAAAATAAAACATAAATCTACGTTTGGACAGTTAATTCCTCGTCCTCGTCCTCGTCCTCGTCCTCGTCCTCGTCCTCGTCCTCGTCCTCGTCCTCGTCCTCGTCCTCGTCCTCGTCCTCGTCCTCGTCCTCGTCCTCGTCCTCGTCCTCGTCCTCGTCCTCGTCCTCGTCCTCGTCCTCGTCCTCCTCCTCCTCCAAATCATGAAATTGATCTTCACTGACACTTCCATCTGTGTTAGAGCATCACTTGGGAAGAGAAGAGTCCCAGATTTGCTGGGGAATCACATATTTCTTACCGCTAGACATGCTGAAAAATGACAACTGAAATGGCATTCCCACAACGCACCACTGGCTCCCCGATTTTTTTTATATGGTGCACACTGACCATGGAGACCCATTCTCTCACATGTGGGCCTACCAGCTTTCTCCTGCTTGATTTGAAGCTGCTAGAATTTATGCGTATAAATACGTCAGAAACATTGGCTCGTAAGACGTATTTATACGTCGGAAACAGTCAAAGGGTTAATGGGTTAATACATTTGTACTACAGCATGACCAAAACAAACCTACAGCATGCAAATGGTGGCTTTTGTGTATTACTGCCGTATGCTACTATGTATCATGATTTGAACCCCTTTTAACATAACACAGTTTTACTTTTGTTTTTTATATCTGATGTTCCTTTAATATCAGGATCGTTTGAAGTGAGTAAAAATGTTATAACTGGGTGGTTTGATGGTAAACATGCGAATTAGCCTATTGATACTACCCATAGGCCATCCAACTCCATCGCCTGGTTTACCTTAACCTACCGCTGCTAAGAGACAACGAATTTTTCAATTATTTAGGATTATTTTTATTCATTATTTTATTCAAAATAGTTTACACGATTCATTATAAGAAGCTTAGATTACTATCTAGTATCAGAACACTTCTCTAGTCTTAGGTTGGGGGTGATGAGCAACATAAAATTTGGCCTCCAAGATGCTGGGTAAATTTTCTATACTTGAGAAAAAATGTCTTCGATGCCATAAAATACAGTAATTGAAATAGTTGAATGGAGCAATGGAATTGGCTTAAAATAACACTCAAAGTAGGTAAAATAGCCAATGCGTAAATTGCACTGCGACTGCTAACTTTGTGCCTGTATATTTCCATAAGTTTCCCATCAGATTTTGCACTTTAGTGTCGTTACCTTTAGAAAATGATTCTCTACCATTTTCGAAGAAAAATAATTTTTTTTTTAAAGTGGACACTGAGAGCAATGTTAATTTTGGAGGCCTGGATAGTGAAAGGGCTGTTTAGGTTATTTGTGATATATTACTCTGATTTTTGCTCTATTTAATATATATTTTATCAGTTTTTCGTTCTTTTTAATATAAATTTCATCTGATTTTTGTTCTTTTTAATATATATTTCTTCTTAATTTCAACAGGCCACCAAATATTGCATATCCTCTTGCTTCTTTGGAGTAATGTGGGAGTTGCATCAAATAGAAGACATGAATGAGAAAAGAGCAATTACACATGATGCTGTTGAAGCTCTTCGGATGAGACTCAATCAGTTCCTAGAGGCATGCAAACATCTGCTGGCAAACTCCAATAATTCTGTCTTCCGAGAGGAGGTAAGCATGCCTTTAAAATATTAATGATGGCTTGTCCTCCTCCACTACAGAAGAGAATAACTCTTTGCTTTCTATATTTGGTTTCTGGACAGCTAACAAGGTGTTCAAATCCCACAGTGAACCCCTACAACACCTGCTAAGACGAATTGTGAACACCATACAGCAAGCAGAGTGTAAACAATATACAGTCAGCGTAGTATAAACACCATACAGTCAGCACAGTGTAAACACCATACAGTTAGCAGAGTATGAGAGTAAACACCATCCAGTCATGACAGTACATATTCAAACTCCATATGGTCAGTAGAAGATGAATATAAACACCATCCAGTCAGCATAGTATGAGTGAACACCATTTAATCAGTAGAGATAGTGTAATGTTCCTGGGATAAAGGACAGGAATTTCATGAGCTGGGCTTAATTTCTTATTAATGTCATGAGACAAAGGGAATTGCAGCAGTCATAGTAGTGCTGAAAATGTAAATGTTAATATATCACATACATAAAATGGTAGCATCTCTCTGAATGACTACTGTGTACCAGCTTCCTGCCTGTTAAATTCAGCACTGTATTTAGCACTTCATTTAATTATATTATTACCTGTTAAAGCACACATTTACTGAGGTCAGGTGAGAGGGGCTTATTATCTACTTTATCAATCATATTTGAAGAAAATAACCAATGAAATATAGTGTGCTATTTAGGTTTTTTGCTGCACTTGTTTGTGATTTACTGGTCATTTCAACTTGCATATACTAATACCACACAAGATAATATCACAGTTGTGCATTAATTTAATCAATGCATTTATTCCAGGCCTATGTGACTATTTGTGACTTGTTAATCATCTTCAGCAGGCAATTGACGTCAAATAATGCACTAGCATCTCTTGTCTATGAGCCTGACCGTGGACTTCAGCATCTCCTTAACCACTTTATCCAAACTTATGTTTTTATTGATGATGAAGATGGTAAGTTGGATTAAATCTTTTCTGTAATTAAAGATTTATCATAATTCTTTTGTTTTGTTGAAAACTGAAACTATTTCAGAAGTTCAGATAGCATTACTAAATGATATAATTAAGGAAAAAAGGTGAGTGGTGCGTTGAGGTACAGTGGACCCCCACATAACGATATTAATCCGTTCTGAGAGCTCATTGTTATGTGAAATTATCGTTATGCGAATGAATTTTCCCCATAAGAAATAATGGAAATCAAATTAATCCGTGCAAGACACCCAAAAGTATGAAAAAAAAAATTTTACCACATGAAATATACATTTTCCTACACACAAAGAGAAGGATACATGCACAATAGTAGAGTAGTACATGCACAATATATATTGTGCATGTACTACTCTACTAAATGAAGAATAAATGACACTTACCTTTATTGAAGATGCAGCAATGACTGATGAGACAGTGTGTCCTGGGAGTGCCTTTTCCTCCTGAGTACTGTAGGTCCTGTTTGGCATTTTCTTCCAGAACAGGCCTTATCACACTGTGTATGCCACTACGATTCTTAAATCTCTCAAACCAACCTTTGCTGGCTTTAAATTCACCAATATGAGCACTAGTTCCAGGCATTTTTCCCTGTTCACCTGGGTGTTAGTCGACTGGTGTGGGTTGCATCCTGGGAGACAAGATTAAGAACCCCAATGAAAATAAGTTAGACAGTCTTCGATGACACTGACTTTTTTATGTTATCCTGGGTGGCTAACCCTCTGGGGTTAATTGTTTCTTGGTATTCTCAATAAGCCACACCAACAACGGTGCTACAGCAGCAGCAGCAGCTGACAGTGCTACAGCAGCAGCAGCTGACAGTGCTACAGCAGCAGCTGACAGTGCTACAGCAGCAGCAGACATTGCTACAGCAGCAGCAGCTGACAGTGCAGCAGCAGCTGACAGTGCTACAGCAGCAGCAGCTGACAGTGCAGCAGCAGCAGCAGTAGCTGACAGTGCTTCAGCAGCAGCTGACAGTGCTTCAGCAGCAGCTGACAGTGCTTCAGCAGCAGCTGACAGTGCTACAGCAGCAGCAGACGGTGCTACAGCAGCAGCAGACGGTACTACAGCAGCAGCAGCAGCTGATGGTGGTACAGCAGCAGCAGCAGCTGACTGTGCTACAGCAGCAGCAGCAGCAGCTGACAGTGCTACAGCAGCAGCAGCAGCTGACAGTGCAGCAGCAGCAGCAGCTGACAGTGCTACAGCAGCAGCAGCTGACAGTGCTACAGCAGCAGCAGCATCAGCAGTTGACCATGGTACCACAGTATTTCGATAATATTTCTCACCCTTTTTACAGGGTTGGCATTAGAAGCTTTCTTGGGGCCCATGGTCACTTATTTTGCAGATAAAATCACCAAAAACACTGTAATAATACGAAATGTTCCGATTGTATGCTTGGATGTTACCGCGGAGGCTGGCTTGTAAACAATGCCACCGGCGGAACATGTGAGGCTGGCTCAGGCCGCACATTAGACGCATCTCGGACGAATAGCGTTGAGCGGGTTTTTTAGCGGTATGCGAGGCAAAATCTTAGCGATAAAATGTATCGGTATGCGGATTTAACGTTACGTGATGCCAACGGTATGCTAGGGTCCACTGTATATGTGGAGTCAAAAAACGTTATCTATGGAGGCAAAGAAGGGAATGTATGAAAGGATAATAGTACCAACACTCATATATGGGTGTGAAGCTTGGGTGGTAAATGCAGCAGCGAGGAGACGGTTGGAGGCAGTGGAGATGTCCTGTTTAAGGGCAATGTGTGGTGTAAATATTATGCAGAAAATTCGGAGTGTGGAAATTAGGAGAAGGTGTGGAGTTAATAAAAGCATTAGTCAGAGGGCAGAAGAGGGGTTGTTGAGGTGGTTTGGTCATTTAGAGAGAATGGATCAAAGTAGAATGACATGGAAAGCATATAAATCTATAGGGGAAGGAAAGAGGGGTAGGGGTCGTCCTCGAAAGGGTTGGAAAGAGGGGGTAGAGGAGGTTTTGTGGGCGAGCGGCTTGGACTTCCAGCAAGCGTGCATGAGCGTGTTAGATAGGAGTGAATGGAGACGAATGATACTTGGGACCTGACGATCTGTTGGAGTGTGAGCAGGGTAATATTTAGTGAAGGGATTCAGGGAAACCGGTTATTTTCATATAGTCGGACTTGAGTCCTGGAAATGGGAAGTACAATGCCTGCACTTTAAAGGAGGGGTTTGGGATATTGGCAGTTTGGAGGGATATATTGTGTATCTTTATACGTATATACTTCTAAACTGTTGTATTCTGAGCACCTGTGCAAAAGCAGTGATAATGTGTGAGTGTGGTGAAAGTGTTGAATGATGATGAAAGTATTTTCTTTTTGGGGATTTTCTTTCTTTTTTGGGTCACCCTGCCTCGGTGGGAGACGACCGACTTGTTGAAAAAAAAAAAAATTCAGGGAAACCGGTTATTTTCATATAGTCGGACTTGAGTCCTGGAAATGGGAAGTACAATGCCTGCACTTTAAAGGAGGGGTTTGGGATATTGGCAGTTTGGAGGGATATGTTGTGTATCTTTATACGTATATGCTTCTAAACTGTTGTATTCTGAGCACCTCTGCAAAAGCAGTGATAATGTGTGAGTGTGGTGAAAGTGTTGAATGATTATGAAAGTATTTTCTTTTTGGGGATTTTCTTTCTTTTTTGGTTCACCCTGCCTCGGTGGGAGACTGCCGACTTGTTGAAAAAAAAAAAAAGTTTACTGAGTATACCAGGAAAAGTGTACGGTAGGGTTATAATTGAAAGAATTAGAGGTAAGACAGAATGTAGAATTGCGGATGAGCAAGGAGGTTTTAGAGTAGGAAGGGGATGTGTAGATCAAGTGTTTACATTGAAGCATATATGTGAACAGTATTTAGATAAAGGAAGGGAAGTTTTTATTGCATTTATGGATTTAGAAAAGGCATATGATAGAGTGGATAGGGGAGCAATGGAATAGGTGGTAAGTTACTAAATGCTGTAAAGAGTTTTTATGAGGATATTGAGGCTCAGGTTAGGGTGTGTAGAAGAGAGGGAGAATACTTCCCGGTAAAAGTAGATCTTAGACAGGGATGTGTAATGTCACCATGGTTGTTTAATATATTTATGGATGGGGTTGTAAAAGAAGTAAATGCTAGGGTATTCGGGAGAGGGGTGGGATTAAATTATGGGAAATCAAATTCAAAATGGGAATTGACACAGTTGCTTTTTGCTGATGATACTGTGCTTATGGGAGATTCTAAAGAAAAATTACATAGGTTAGTGGACAAGTTTGGGAGTGTGAGTAAAGGTAGAAAGTTGAAAGTGAACATAGAAAAGAGTAAGGTGATGAGAGTATCAAATGATTTAGATAAAGAAAAATTGGATATCAAATTGGGGAGGAGGAGTATGGAAGAAGTGAACGTTTTCAGATACTTGGGAGTTGACATGTCGGCGGATGGATTTATGAAGGATGAGGTTAATCATAGAATTGACGAGGAAAAAAAGGTGAGTGGTGCGTTGAGGTATATGTGGAGACAAAAAACATTATCCATGGAGGCAAAGAAGGGAATGTATGAAAGTATAGTTGTACCAACACTCTTATATGGGTGTGAAGCTTGGGTTGTGAATGTAGCAGTGAGGAGGCGGATGGAGGCATTGGAGATGTCCTATCTAAGTGCAATGTGTGGTGTAAATATTTCGCAGAAAATTAAGAGCATGGAAATTAGGAGAACGTGTGGAGTTAATAAAAGTATTAGTCAGAGGGCTGAAGAGGGTTTGTTGAGGTGGTTTCGTCGTTTAGAGAGAATGGATCAAAGTAGAATGACATGGAGAGCATTTAAATTTGTAGGAGAAGGAAGGCGGGGTAGGGGTCGTCCTCAAAAAGGTTGGAAGAAAAGGGTAAGGGAGGTTTTATGGGCGAGGGTCTTGGACTTCCAGCAGGTGTGCGTGAGCATGTTCGATAGGAGTGAATGTAGACGAATGGTATTTGGGACCTGACGATCTGTTGGAGTGTGAGCAGGGTAATTAGTGAAGGGATTCAGGGAAACCAGTTATTTTTATATAGCTGGACTTGAGTCCTGGAAATGGGAAGTACAATGCCTGCACTCTAAAGGAGGGGTTCAGGATATTGGCACTTTGGAGGGATATGTTGTGTATCTTTATACATATATGCTTCTAAGCTGTTGTGTTCTGAGCACCTCTGCAAAAACAGTGATTATGTGTGAGTGAGGTGAAAGAGTTGAATGATGGTGAAAGTATTTTCTTTTTGGGGATTTTCTTTCTTTTTGGGTGACCCTGCCTCAGTGGGAGACGGCCAACCTGTGAAAAAAAAAAAAAAGGTGGGTAACGTGCTTGTATGTCATGTTTCTTCTTTACTCCAGACACACCAGTGAGTCTAAAGTATGGTCTCCAACTATTTCATTCTCCTGTATGTTCTTTGTATATACTTTTGCTTGTTTCTGTAAGGTGTAGAGTATAGTATCTCTCATGAAGTTAAAACATACAGGAGTAGAATGAAATAGTTGGAAACCATGCCTGAGGCTCGCGTGTGCACAGTGTTAGGAAGAAACATGATTTGCAAGCAGACTTCTTAATGTTTTAAGGCATCTGTAGCTGAGTGCTTTAAGGTATAGTGTTGGGAGCTATGCTACACTTGTGAACAACGGCCAGTGTGGGCTTGAATCTTGCTGGCTTCGATATTTGTATGTGTGCACATGCATTCATACGTGTAGGTGTGTGTATATGTGCATGTGTGAGTGTATTCACCTGTGAGATTGTTGGGGTTGAGCCACAGCTCCTGGCCCCACCACTTTGCTGGCCACTACTATGTCCACTCTCCTTGCTCTGAAAGCTTATTATACGTCTTCTGATAGATATGTATAGATCTCTCTTCTATTACTTTACTCTCTAGATTGTTTCTCTTCCTGACAACCCTAAGACTGAAGAAATACTTCCTAACATCACTCTGACATATCTGAGTTTTCAACTTCCAGTTGTGCCCTCTTTTCTCTGTATCCCATCTCTGAAACATTGCCCCTGTTCACTTTGTCAATTCTTTCAGTATTTTGTACATCGTTATCATATTTTCCATAGCTCTTGTGTCCTCCAGTGTCATCAGGTTGAGTTTAATTAATCTCTCCTCATAGGGCATACCCCTTAGTTCCGGGACTAGTCTTGTTGCAAACCTCTGATGTATTTGACTGGGTGTGGGTTCCATACTGGTGCTGCATCCTCCAAAATGGGCAAGTGTGTGACTGAACTTGCCTACCTCACCTAATTGTGGTTGCAGGTGTCAAGTCACAGCTCCTGGCTCTGCGTCTTGACTGGTCACTACTAGGTCCTCTCCCTGCTCCATAAGCTTTATCATACCTCTTCTTGAAGCTATGTATGGATCCTGCCTCTATTACATCACTGCGTGTGTGTGTGTGTGTGTGTGCGCGCGCATGCATACAAGTTGTGTGGTGTAAATATGCATAGAATTCGCAGTGTTTAAATTAGGTGGTGTGGAGTTATGAAAAGTATTATTCAGAGGAGTGAAGAGGGGTTATTGAGGTGGTTTGGTCATTTAGAGAGGGTGGAGCAAAATAGGATGACTTGGAGGGTGTATAAATCTGTAATGGAGGGGAGGAGGGGTAGGGGTCATCTTAGGGAAGGATGGAGGGAGGGTAAAAGGTTTTGTGCGCAAGAGGCTTGGACATGCAGCATGCTTATGTGAGCGTGTTGGGGGTGGAGATTAATGTTTTTGGGACTTGATGAGCTGTTGGAGTGTGAGCAGGGTAATATTTTGTGAAGGGATTCAGGGAAACCAGTTAGCTGGACTTGTCCTGGAACTGGGAATTACAATGCCTGCACTTTAAAGGAGGGGTTTGGAATATTGGCTGTTTGGAGTGACATCTAAACTGTCATATCTGAGCACCTCTGCAAAGACAGTGATTGTGTGAATGATGTTGAAAGTGTTGCTTTCCTGTTTGGGTCACCCTGACTCGGTGGGATATGGCTGGTTTGTTGAAAGAAGAAGAAAATTAGTTAACTAGTTATTATACATCCATACTGTATATACATATATATATATTTTTTTTTTTTTACAGAGGAACAGGATGAGCATGTCAAGATTGAGGAATTGCACAAGCGCAGGAATTTCTTGGCTACATTTTGCAAGCTAATTGTGTATAATGTGCTTCCTACAAAGGTTGCTGCAGATGTTTTTAAACATTATGTCAGAGTAAGTTCCAGTTATTAAAGAAAGCCTGAATATGATTTAGTGTTGTTGAACTCTTCAGAGAGTCAGAGAAACCAGTTAGCCAGACTTGAGTCCTGGAGGTAGGAAATACAGTGCCTACACTCTGAAAGAGGTGTAGGGATATTTGCAGTTTGGAGGGACATTTGAACTGTAGTGTCTATGTACCTCTGGCAAGGCAGTCTTGGAGTGAATGATGGTGAAAGCGTTTCAATTTCAAGTTACCCTACCTCGGTGGGAGATCGCCAGAGAGATATTGAAATTGTGTGTGCACGTGTTGTGTGTGTGCGTGTTGTGTTTTTGTGTATTATATTGTGTTTGTGTTGTGCATGTGTGTGTTGTGTATGTGTATTTTGTTGTTTTTGTGTTATGTTGTGTGTGTATTGTGTATGTGTTGTGTGTCCTGTGTTGTGCATGCGTGCGTTCGTGCGTGCATACACTCGCGCACACCACATACACCATGCATGCACCCCCACACATGCATACATATATACACTATGTGTATATATAAAATTCTCTTTTCAAGTACTATGATGACTATGGTGATATCATCAAGGCAACTTTAGGCAAGGCTCGTGAAATAAACAAGGTCAACTCTGCAAGAACAATGGCTCTGGCTCTCACAATGATCTTCAGAGACCTTCAGAAGGATAATGTTAGAATCAACAGGCAAAGTTCAGACTTCATCAGTCTAAAGGTGAGAAACATTGTTGTTGTTATTTCATGTATTATTATGCATTCCTTCTCTTAACTACCTTTCTGTTGCTAGGTTTCTGAATGCTGTCTTTTAAATGGTTCTTCATATTTAGTTGAGACTTACAGTGCTTTCATATGTTAAAGTAAATATTTTTCTTGAATTTGGGTAGTGTTGCCTCGTGGTAACTATTTGGAAACCTGTTAGTCGTTTCACCACATTTACGGATTCCATATTCATGATAATTGATTCAGAATTTTTGCTGATAGATAACCAGTGAAAAACTTCATTTATCTATATAGATCTTGACTTTCCTTGTCAGGGGGCTCTAAATAAAATCCCCCCCCCCCCCCAGTGTCACATTTAACCCTTTCACTGTTCAGACCCCCAATCTTTGAAACTTGTCCACATGTCCAAAATTAAAAAAGAAAAAATTATTTTTTTTTTTTATGAAATGATAGATAATCTTTTTCTGAAGGTAATAAAACAAAAAGTATGAAATTTGATAGAAAATTGACAAAATTATGCTTTCACAAATTTTGCTGCATCAGCGATATTTACGCATCGGTGATTTTGCTCACTTTGAGTCCTATTTTAGGTGAATTACAGCCTCTCTTCACTTAGCGACATATTCATTTACCAACCGCTTGGACTTACGACCAGCTCCCCAACCAGTATGCAAACCTAAGTAATGTATATTAGAACTGATTTCCTCTATTCTGTTTATTACAGTATACAGTACACTATTGTTTAAACATTTAAAAATATACTAGAAATGTTATAAATGGTGCAAAGGTGATATTAAAAAAATATCTAAAGATGGTTGACACAAACCCACTACCAGTATAGTATACTCCACGCTTTATGACCAATTCGCTCACCAACCTACTCTTAGGAATGGAACCCTGTCATTAAGTGAGGAGAGGCTGTACATTGTTCCAGTCAACGAAATTCTTAACTATTTTGCTAGTATATCTCCAATCAACTATTTCAACTACCCAATAATGTGATCAGAAATTGGTAATTTGGCCAATTTCAGACAAATTTCAAAATATTCCAATTTCAAAATAGGGTTTAGAATTAACAGTGTGGGCATTCCAGGCACTAAAATAACATTTCCTCTGTTCATTAGTTGCATTCCCAGGCTTAATACATGATTTTATTTTTTTTATCCAGAAAATCATCAATATCCCACTGTCGCAGTGTCACCTAAAAAGAAAAACAAAAGTTTCTCTTTATAGCATTAGTAATATACAATAGACCATAGTTTAATATGGTTTTGTTTGGCACGTTTTGGTTACAGCACCATTGAAAAATTGCGGCTTATTTTTGTGTAACCCTCAATATACACACTGCTTGGCTGTGGGTTAGGTCATTGAGTCAATGGGGGAGACTTACTGCCACCCTTTGCCACCCCCACCACCCTTATCCCAGCCTTCAGTTCATACGTGTGTAGTACATACCAACCTCTGCTAGGAGTTAATATCTTATAATTGCCATGTCTTAAATCTGCCAAGCAATCATGGCACCCAGTAGGCATACAAGTGTTGTGAAAGTGGCAAGAAAAGGTTTAAGTGTTAAAGTCTTAGAATTAACGAAAAAAAATTGAGATATTAGACAAGACTCGACTCGGTGGTGTGGTTTATTAGACAAGAGATAGCCTGTGGCCCTAATGAAGCGTCACTTTGTGCACGTAAAAATAATGAGGTAGATATGAGTTTGTGTGATGACTGACTTGACTGATTTACTGACACTGACTGTATTACTGATTTGACTGATTGACTTACTGACTTAACTGACTGATTTACTGACTTGACTGATTTACTGACTTGACTGACTGATTTATTGACCTGATTGACTGATTTACTTACTGACTTAAACTTTTTCACTGAAGAGGACCCTGAAACTGTGTCTAGAGCAGCTGATGTCTTACTGTCAGTTACATAATGTACTGAAGGGTAAAATAGAACAGAAATTAACTTTAGTACCATTACCTCTGCCATCTACCTCAGGCCAGTAGGGCCACAGCATAACTCTCCACAGTCGTCCACAAACACCAGCACCCACAATTAACTGCAATTACATATTCACTTTTATTTTTGTAAGATCTGGAGGTCTAAAAAAAAAAGTTGTTTGACTTTTTTGGGGCTCCCAGGAATGTAACCCTATTTTTCCCATAAGTTCTTCAGTTTGTCTAACACGGTTTTAACTAAAACGGTGTTTTCAGGAATCTAACTACCGTGTTAACCCTTTGAAGGTCGCCAGGCCCTCTCAGAGACTTGTTCTCAGGGTCGACAAAATTTAAAAAAAAAAAAATTATTTTTTCTTATGAAAAGATAGAGAATCTTTTCCCGATCATAATGACACCAAAAGTATGAAATTTGATGGAAAACTTACGGAATTATGCTCTCACGAAGTTAGCGGTCTCGATGATGATCATGCATCGGCGATTTTGCCCACTTTGAGCCCTATTTTCGGCCAATTCCAGTTTACTAGTCAACAAAAATCATAATATTTCGCTAGAACTCCGTTTTTTCTATCGAATGAGTACAAGAAACCACCCATCTACCTATTTCAACTATCCAATAAAGTGGTCAGAATTTAGCAATTTTGCCAATTTCACACAAATTTCAAAAGATGCCAATTTCGAAATAGGGTCCAGAATAAACAAGAAAGACATTCCTAGCACTAAAATAACATTTCCTCTGTTCATTAGCCACATCCCCAGGCCCCTCTTACATTTCTTTTGCTTTCCACTTTGATCTTTTATTCTCACAAAAATAATAAGATTTGCTGTTATGCAGACTACTGCATTATCGTAGAAATGGTATAAATAATATTGGCACACTTGTGAAAGAATATTAGACTCGCCAGTTGACGTGTATTGGACGCTTGGCATGATTTGTTTACTTTTGAACTTTGGTAAAAATCGAACATTTTTGCTACTTTGAGCTCAATTTCAAGGTACTTTTCATTGTAAAACCAGTCAAAATCATCTCAATTTCTGTAATATGTCTTCCATTCTATACAATGAGACCAGGAAAACTAGAATACAACAATAAATACCATACGAAAATACAGTGCAAAGTCGCTGTTTTAAACCAAAAACACTGTCAGTTTTTTTATCATTACGCACTGTGTGCTGCAGGATTTTTTTATACTGCGCACACTGACCACATAGACCCATTCTTTCATATGTAGGCCTACCAGCTTTCTCTTGCTAGATTTGAGGGCGCTAGAATTTATGCGTACAAGTACGTCAAAAACCCTGGCGCGTAAGCCATACTAGTATGGCTGAAACCCCGAAAGGGTTAAACGACGATCTACTGTATACAGAAGGGGTTACTAGCCCCTTGCTCCTGGCATTTTAGTCACCTCTTACAACACACATGGCTTATGGAGGAAGAATTCTGTTCTACTTCCCCATGGAGATTATAATACAGCTTCTCCTCACTTAATGACGGAGTTCCGTTCCTAAGACTACATCATTAAACGAATTCATCGCTAAGTGAGGGGCATCAATCTTGAATAGATTGATGGACTGACCACATCGACTCAAGGTTGAGGGACTGATTACCTCATTCTCCTCCTGTTCTTCAAGATTCTCCTTTGTATGGACTGATGAAGCCACTGTGTGGCGAAACGTTTCCTCAATAAAGATACCCAAGAGTTGCACACGTGTCTAATTTATCAACATGTCGGTTCTCTGAACCATTCATCTATTGAAAGGGTTAATTCAGTTTACTGTGTTATCTGTACTTATATGATGTTTGTATTGACATGAGCCTTATTTAGTAGTAAAGTTAGTATAATTTTCATTTCAGGAGTTGGCAAAGAGATTTGCTTTGTCGTTTGGTCTTGATGCTGTAAAGAATCGTGAAGCCATCACTGCTCTTCATCGTGAGGGTATACTGTTTGCTGTTAATCCACTGGAGAATCCAGCAGATCCTACAGGCCCTCCACCAAATTTGGCTTTTCTTGAAATACTGACAGAGTTCACAAATAAACTTCTTAAACAAGACAAGAGAGTTGTGTAAGTATTTACTAACCATTACCAGATTCCTTGGCTTTGCATGACTGCAAGATAAGTTTGCTGGTATGCAGTTTTGGCTTCAGATGGAAGTAGCCAACAGCTCACCATACTAGGGAATATGCAGAGATGCAGAGTATCAGTATTGTTAAGTATCCTCTGTTTTTATGGTATCAATACCGGTCAAAAAGACAATACGTTTAAAAAATACAGTAGAACCTAGTTTTAACGGACTCCCATTGAATGGATTTTGGATTTAATAGGCAAAAAGTTTGGTATAAATTCAGTGGACAAAATGAGAAAAGTCTGTTTCATTCACTTGTAATTTGAATATAGTTACCATAGTTTAAAAAATAAAAATACTGCAAAAGGTTCATTATCTGCATTGGTTTAAAGCTTAGCAATGAGATTGGTAAAATTTTGGTACAGTCCCATCCCTACACCATAGTAATCAGTAAGATGAATGAATTTCATGGGAAACTCTTTTTAAATATATAATTCTAAAGTATGTTTTGGGAATAATACTGGGGTGAGGTTCCTTTTAGCCAGTGCTGCTGATTTTTTTGTTAATAAACATGTCGGGGGACAAGTTTAGAATGATAGTTATAGCCAAGTTTTTTTTTTTTTTTAACTAGTTCCTTGAGTTTGTATTTCTTTCTCAATGTGATTTATCTTGTCTCTTTTGCATTTTTACCAGCTTTATGATGTTTATGTATAGAAAGTGATGGTAGGGTAAATGAATTCATGGTTAACCTCTTCGGGGATTTGGACGTACTAGTACGGCTTATGCACCAGGGTTTTTGATGAACTAGTACGCATAAATTCTAGCGCCCTCAAATCTAGCAAGAGAAGGCTGGTAGGCCTACATATGAAAGAATGGGTCTATGTGGTCAGTGTGCGCAGTATAAAAAAAATCCTGCAGCACACAGTGCGTAATGAGAAAAAAAAATTGACCGTGTTTTTGGTTTAAAACAGCGACTTTGCACTGTATTTTCATATGGTATTTATGGTTATACAGTGGACCCCCGCATAATGATCACCTCCGAATGCGACCAATTATGTAAGTGTAATTATGTAAGTGCGTTTGCACGTGTATGTTTGGGGGTCTGAAATGGACTAATCTACTTCACAATATTCCTTATGGGAACAAATTCGGTCAGTACTGGCACCTGAACATACTTCTGGAGAGGAAAAATATCGTTAACCGGGGGTCCACTGTATTCTAGTTTTCCTGGTCTCATTGTATAGAATGGAAGACATATTACGGAAGTGGAGATGATTTTGATTGGTTTTACAATGAAAAGTACCTTGAAATTGAGCTCAAAGTAGCAGAAATGTTCAGTTTTTGCCAAAGTTCAAAAGTAAACAAATCATGCCAAGCGTCCAATACACGTCAACTGGTGAATCTAATATTCTTTCACAAGTGTGCTGGTATTATTTATACCATTTCTACACTAATACAGTAGTCTACATAACAGTAAATCTTCTATTTTTTGTGAGAATAAAAATTCAAAGTGGAAATCAAAAGAAATGTAAGAGGGGCGTGGGGATGTGACTAATATTAGAACAGAGGAAATGTTATTTTAGTGCCAGGAATGTCTTTATTGTTTATTCTGGACCCTATTTGGAAATTGGCATCTTTTGAAATTTGTGTGAAATTGGCAAAATTGCTAAATTCTGACCACTTTATTGGATAGTTGAAATAGGTAAATGGGTGGTTTCTTGTACTCATTCGATAGAAAAAACGGAGTTCTAACAAAATAGTTATGATTTTTGTCGACTAGTAAACTGGAATTGGCCAAAAATAGGGCTCAAAGTGGGCAAAATCGCTGATGCGTAAACATCATCGAGACCACTAACTTCGCAAGAGCATAATTCCGTAAGTTTTCCATCAAATTTCAAACTTTTGGTGTCATTATGATCAGGAAAAGCATCTCTATCTTTTCATAAGAAAAAATAATTTTTTTTTTTGGCAACCCTGAGAACAAGTCTCTGAGAGGGCCTGGCAACACTCAAAGGGTTAAGTAGCACTGGAATAATATAGCATGTATGTGCATTGTATTCAAGATTAGGTGATACCATTTCCCACTGTAACTCATCATTCAGTTCCCTAAGGCACAAATAGCAATTAGTCTTAAGACTCATTCCTGATAGAATTTCAGTTTTCATGTAGGCATTTTGTGTGTTGTGTAGGGGGCACTTTTACTTCAAAGTAAAGTAATTAAATTTTTCTAACATGTTTTACTCCCTTTCAGTCTTGCATACTTGGATCGCCGCATTGCTGCTGGGATGCCTAGTTCACGTGGTGAAGATTGGCAGCCTCTTCTTATGTACCGTAATTCCTTGGTGCATGGAGAGGGTGATCAGCCACCGCAAACTTCTAAACGTGCATATACACGGAAACGCAAACATGGTTAGTTATTTGTATATGCATACAGCTTGGGGGGGATGGCGTCACAGTAGAATAGGGTTTTTGTTGAGTGTCTTAAGTTTTACGTGATCTGGTTGTATTTCAAATATTGAAATTATTTTCTTGCCTAATTGGCTGTCAGTGGTAAATGCAGAATTACCCAAAGAAGAAAACACATTGACCATCATTCATTCAGTCATTGTTTTGTTATAAGTGTGCTGATATCACAATTCAGATTACCCTCTGACTTGAATATCCACACCCCTCTTTCAGAGTGGAGGCACTGTCCTTCCCCACCCTCAGAACCCAAATGTAGCTAATCGGTTTCCTTTAATATCTATCTAAATGTTACCTTATTCACTCTCCAGTGGCACATGCATTAAAAACCACCTGTCTTCATTCACTTTTATCACACTCGCACAAGTTTGCTTGATGCTGAACCTATATGTGTATATTAGGACATTTTTTTTTATCAAAATCTTATATAAATACTCTGCACCTCTAATAAATGTGTAAGTAAATTTTACCTATATTTTTTTTTCCTCTTTTTTTTAAGAGGTTCACCACATTTAAAATCTTCCTCAAGAGGAATCTATCTGTAATTTTTAAAAGGCTTTCAAAAATGAATTTTACAATAGTCCATCCCCGTATAGTGGGTGATATGTTCCAAGATCTACCACAAATGCCCAAAACAGTGGATAGTTGTGAAACCTATGTATAAATTGTTTTTATTTGCACATATACCAGTGTTAAAGTTTAATTGATAAATTGCACACAAAATGACATTTCGACATTGATGGTTGGGGATTGTTGATATTGTACACGGTGTGTTTTTCAACCTTTTGGAAAACATCATATTAGGAAGTTGTATCTTTTTACCTCATTAAACACTTGCTGGAGAAGTTCTAATGCTTCAGTGATTATTTATTATTTTTTTTTTTTTTTTTTATTATCACACCGGCCGATTCCCACCAAGGCAGGGTGGCCCGAAAAAGAAAAACTTTCACCATCATTCACTCCATCACTGTCTTGCCAGAAGGGTGCTTTACACTACAGTTTTTAAACTGCAACATTAACACCCCTCCTTCAGAGTGCAGGCACTGTACTTCCCATCTCCAGGACTCAAGTCCGGCCTGCCGGTTTCCCTGAATCCCTTCATAAATGTTACTTTGCTCACACTCCAACAGCACGTCAAGTATTAAAAACCATTTGTCTCCATTCACTCCTATCAAACACGCTCACGCATGCCTGCTGGAAGTCCAAGCCCCTCGCACACAAAACCTCCTTTACCCCCTCCCTCCAACCCTTCCTAGGCCGACCCCTACCCCGCCTTCCTTCCACTACAGACTGATACACTCTTGAAGTCATTCTGTTTCGCTCCATTCTCTCTACATGTCCGAACCACCTCAACAACCCTTCCTCAGCCCTCTGGACAACAGTTTTGGTAATCCCGCACCTCCTCCTAACTTCCAAACTACGAATTCTCTGCATTATATTCACACCACACATTGCCCTCAGACATGACATCTCCACTGCCTCCAGCCTTCTCCTCGCTGCAACATTCATCACCCACGCTTCACACCCATATAAGAGCGTTGGTAAAACTATACTCTCATACATTCCCCTCTTTGCCTCCAAGGACAAAGTTCTTTGTCTCCACAGACTCCTAAGTGCACCACTCACTCTTTTTCCCTCATCAATTCTATGATTCACCTCATCTTTCATAGACCCATCCGCTGACACGTCCACTCCCAAATATCTGAATACGTTCACCTCCTCCATACTCTCTCCCTCCAATCTGATATTCAATCTTTCATCACCTAATCTTTTTGTTATCCTCATAACCTTACTCTTTCCTGTATTCACCTTTAATTTTCTTCTTTTGCACACCCTACCAAATTCATCCACCAATCTCTGCAACTTCTCTTCAGAATCTCCCAAGAGCACAGTGTCATCGGCAAAGAGCAGCTGTGACAACTCCCACTTTGTGTGTGATTCTTTATCTTTTAACTCCACGCCTCTTGCCAAGACCCTCGCATTTACTTCTCTTACAACCCCATCTATAAATATATTAAACAACCACGGTGACATCACACATCCTTGTCTAAGGCCTACTTTTACTGGGAAAAAATTTCCCTCTTTCCTACATACTCTAACTTGAGCCTCACTATCCTCGTAAAAACTCTTCACTGCTTTCAGTAACCTACCTCCTACACCATACACTTGCAACATCTGCCACATTGCCCCCCTATCCACCCTGTCATACGCCTTTTCCAAATCCATAAATGCCACAAAGACCTCTTTAGCCTTATCTAAATACTGTTCACTTATATGTTTCACTGTAAACACCTGGTCCACACACCCCCTACCTTTCCTAAAGCCTCCTTGTTCATCTGCTATCCTATTCTCCGTCTTACTCTTAATTCTTTCAATTATAACTCTACCATACACTTTACCAGGTACACTCAACAGACTTATCCCCCTATAATTTTTGCACTCTCTTTTATCCCCTTTGCCTTTATACAAAGGAACTATGCATGCTCTCTGCCAATCCCTAGGTACCTTACCCTCTTCCATACATTTATTAAATAATTGCACCAACCACTCCAAAACTATATCCCCACCTGCTTTTAACATTTCTATCTTTATCCCATCAATCCCGGCTGCCTTACCCCCTTTCATTTTACCTACTGCCTCACGAACTTCCCCCACACTCACAACTGGCTCTTCCTCACTCCTACAAGATGTTATTCCTCCTTGCCCTATACACGAAATCACAGCTTCCCTATCTTCATCAACATTTAACAATTCCTCAAAATATTCCTTCCATCTTCCCAATACCTCTACCTCTCCATTTAATAACTCTCCTCTCCTATTTTTAACTGACAAATCCATTTGTTCTCTAGGCTTTCTTAACTTGTTAATCTCACTCCAAAACTTTTTCTTATTTTCAACAAAATTTGTTGATAACATCTCACCCACTCTCTCATTTGCTCTCTTTTTACATTGCTTCACCACTCTCTTAACTTCTCTCTTTTTCTCCATATACTCTTCCCTCCTTGCATCACTTCTACTTTGTAAAAACTTCTCATATGCTAACTTTTTCTCCCTTACTACTCTCTTTACATCATCATTCCACCAATCGCTCCTCTTCCCTCCTGCACCCACTTTCCTGTAACCACAAACTTCTGCTGAACACTCTAACACTACATTTTTAAACCTACCCCATACCTCTTCGACCCCATTGCCTATGCTCTCATTAGCCCATCTATCCTCCAATA
This sequence comes from Cherax quadricarinatus, assembly GCF_038502225.1. Taxonomy (NCBI): domain Eukaryota; kingdom Metazoa; phylum Arthropoda; class Malacostraca; order Decapoda; family Parastacidae; genus Cherax; species Cherax quadricarinatus. The sequence goes on from NC_091305.1 coordinate 6,823,679, forward strand.
GCTGTTTATATCTTACCCTAACTGCCTCCTCTTTTAGTTTATAAACCTTCACCTCTCTCTTCCCTGATGCTTCTATTCTCCTTGTATCCCATCTACCTTTTACTCTCAGTGTAGCTACAACTAGAAAGTGATCTGATATATCTGTGGCCCCTCTATAAACATGTACATCCTGAAGTCTACTCAACAGTCTTTTATCTACCAATACATAATCCAACAAACTACTGTCATTTCGCCCTACATCATATCGTGTATACTTATTTATCCTCTTTTTCTTAAAATATGTATTACCTATAACTAAACCCCTTTCTATACAAAGTTCAATCAAAGGGCTCCCATTATCATTTACACCTGGCACCCCAAACTTACCTACCACACCCTCTCTAAAAGTTTCTCCTACTTTAGCATTCAAGTCCCCTACCACAATTACTCTCTCACTTGGTTCAAAGGCTCCTATACATTCACTTAACATCTCCCAAAATCTCTCTCTCTCCTCTGCATTCCTCTCTTCTCCAGGTGCATACACGCTTATTATGACCCACTTCTCGCATCCAACCTTTACTTTAATCCACATAATTCTTGAATTTACACATTCATATTCTCTTTTCTCCTTCCATAACTGATCATTTAACATTACTGCTACCCCTTCCTTTGCTCTAACTCTCTCAGATACTCCAGATTTAATCCCATTTATTTCCCCCCACTGAAACTCTCCTACCCCCTTCAGCTTTGTTTCGCTTAGGGCCAGGACATCCAACTTCTTTTCATTCATAACATCAGCAATCATCTGTTTCTTGTCATCCGCACTACATCCACGCACATTTAAGCAACCCAGTTTTATAAAGTTTTTCTTCTTCTCTTTTTTAGTAATTGTATACAGGAGAAGGGGTTACTAGCCCATTGCTCCCGGCATTTTAGTCGCCTCATACGACACGCATGGCTTACGGAGGAAAGATTCTTTTCCACTTCCCCATGGACAATAGAAGAAATAAAAAAGAACAAGAGCTATTTAGAAAAAGGAGAAAAACCTAGATGTATGTATATATATATATGCATGTGCGTGTCTGTGAAGTGTGACCAAAGTGTAAGTAGGAGTAGCAAGATATCCCTGTTATCTTAGCGTGTTTATGAGACAGAAAAAGAAACCAGCAATCCTACCATCATGCAAAACAGTTACAGGTTTTTGTTTCACAGTCATCTGGCAGGACGGTAGTACTTCCCTGGGTGGTTGCTGTCTGGGCAACATTAATGCTGCATTCCATCATAGGATCGTAATCCATGATTTCTTTTCCTTTAAAGTCTGTACAATCCGAAACACTTAACCAAAGTTTTCCAGTGTCTACATTGCTGGTTCTTTTTCCTCTATCTCTGTTGATGGCTTGACAGGTTCTTCTAATTCCTCGTTTGTCAACACTTTTTGATGTTCTATCGTGTGTTCTTCCACTTCTTCTTCAATCATATTGATGACTCCCTCATTGTTTATTTCTGGAATTTTCCAGTGTTTTAAGGCCACGGTAAACTGCGGAAACCGAATCCACAGATACAGGATTTCTACTGTAATTAATTGATTAAAAATATAACAATTTGCTTTTACGACTTGACAGAGGTCCAAGTCAGACAGAAATGTCACAAGTTTCCTCGCCTAAGTGTTTACTATTTGTGAATTACATTCTGCATTTGCTTTTACATAGTGAAACTGATTGTTTGCACAGAGAATGAAAACTACATTATTAGGATTGCCTCAAAAAGCATATTATAATAGAGAATAGATGGAAAGAAGTAAACTCAGGAAAAAGTAGAAAAAATAAAGAAAAATTAGTAGTAACTTAACACGGTTGCTGCAGCAGGCTGTCAGTGAGAGGGTTATGTGCCCATGCAAACAAGTGTCCTGACATGACCATTTAGTAGCATTGTGCTGTTACGGATATATAACCTAATCTTGTAATATCCAGCTATTCATATGAATTGCCCAGCAGGATATTATAAAATTAAGATCTATATCAAGAGATTTACAGTAACTTGTAGCAGATTCATTCTACTTTAAATTGTTTATATGTAGAATAGAGACCAGGGCTTCAGAATGAAATGATTCCTAGAAGCATTAACAGATTTTCCTTCATTACCTTAATGGCCATCACCCACCATAACAGGATGACCCAGAAAAGGAAACAATTCTCCCATATTCATCACAGTTCAGATAAACATCCAACTTCAGCATCACCAGGCTTTTCTACAAAGTGCAAATACTACCATTCCTACTCCTAAGACTCAAGTCCAGTTAACTGTTTTAATCTGAATCCTTTCATAAATGTTACCTTGCTCATACACCAGCAGCATATGCATTAATAACCACTTGGCTCCCTTCACTGTCTAGTGATCTCACATAAGCATGCTGGATGCTTAATCCCCTTGATAATCAAAATATTTACCCTTCTTCCTCCAGCTGTTCTTGGAACAACCCAAACCCATGCCTTCCACCCCAGATATATGCCCCTTTGTCATTCTATTACACTCCCTCTCTAAATTCTCTAACCATTTAGCATCATTCCTCCAGCCCTCTGAATTTTACCCTTGATCTCGCATTTTAATTTCTCTCCTCCATTCCCTCTGCACAATATTCATACTACATATTACTGAGAGGTTGTTGAGGTGGTTCGAACATTTAGAGAGGATGGAACAAAATAGAATGAATTGGAGAGCATATAAATCTGTAGTGGAAGGAATGTAGGCTAGGGGTTAGCCAAGGAATGGTTGGAGGGAGGGGGTAAAAGAGGTTTTGTGTGGAACGGCCTGGACGTCAAGCAAGTCTGTGTGAGCGTGTTAGATAGGAGCTAGTGGAGACAAATGGTTTTTATGACTTGATATGCTGTTGGAGTGTGAGCAGCAAAGTAACATTTAAGAAGGGATTCTTTTTCGGGCCACCCTGCCTTGGTGGGAATAGGCCAGTGTGATAATAAAAAAATAATATTCAGGGAAACCGGTTAGCCGGACTTGAGTTCTCGAGGTGGGAAGTACAGTGCCTGCACTCTAGAGGAGGGCTATTGATGTTGCACTATTTTAACTGTAGTGTAAGCATGCCTCTGGCAAGACAGTGATGGAGTGAATGATGATGAAAGTGTTTCTTCTTTTTTGAGTCGCCCTGTCTTGGTGGGAAATGGCAAATGTGTTAATAAAAAAAAATTGCTCTCCGACATAACATCACCATTACCTCTAGGCTCCTTGCTGCAACATCAAAGCCTGTGCCTCACACTTGTATAAAAGTGTTGGTGTCACAATACTCTTGTATGTTCTCTTATAACTCCATAGGTAAGCTTCTTTCTTTGCGCATATTCTTCATCACATTACCTACATTTTTCCCCTCATCTATTATATGATTCACTTCATCTTTCATAGCATTATCTGCTGACATGTCCATTCCCAGATATCTCAATACATCTACTTCTTCCATATTCCCTTCAATTAGATATTTAATCAGTCATTGCCTAGTTTTTTTTATTACCCACCATCATCATTTTTTGTGTATGCTTTAAATTTCCTATTTTTATATACCCTTCCAAATCTGTCTACAAACCCTTGCAACTTGTCTTCAGAAACTTTCAAATAGCAACTGTGACAACTCACACTTTTACAACTACATCTAGATTTTTTTTTTTTTTTTTTTTTTTTTTTTAAAAATTCGGCCGTCTCCCACTGAGGCAGGGTGACCCAAAAAAGAAAGAAAATCCCCAAAAAGAAAATACTTTCATCATCATTCAACACTTTCACCTCACTCACACATAATCACTGTTTTTGCAGAGGTGCTCAGAGCACAACAGCTTAGAAGCATATACCTATAAAGATACACAAACATATCCCTCCAAACTGCTAATATCCTGAACCCCTCCTTTAGAGTGCAGGCATTGTACTTCCCATTTCCAGGACTCATGTTCGGCAATGTAAAAATAACCGGTTTCCCTGAATCCCTTCACTAAATATTACCCTGCTCACACTCCAACAGATCGTCAGGTCCTAAATACCATTCGTCTCCATTCACTCCTATCTAACACACTCACGCACGCTTGCTGGAAGTTCAAGCCCCTTGCTCACAAAACCTCCTTTACCCCCTCCCTCCAACCTTTTTCAGGATGACCCCTACCCCGCCTTCCTTCCCCTACAGATTTATACACTCTCCATGTCATTCCACTTTGATCCATTCTTTCTAAATGACCAAACCACCTCAACAACCCCTCTTCAGCTCTCTGACTAATACTTTTATTAACTCCACACCTCTTAATTTCCACACTCCGAATTTGTATTTATGACACAGAAAAAAAAAGACACCAGCAATCCTACCATTGTGTAAAACAACTACAGGTTTCCATTTCACACTCATTTGGAAGAATAGTAGTACCCCCCTGGGTGATTTGTCTACCAACCTACTGCCTAATTGCTCAAGTTCTTAAAGGGACAAATTGCTATAATCATTTTTTTTTACAGTGGATGATGATGACGACGAAGATGAAGAGGATGATGCTCCATTCCAGTAAGTATAAATAGTGTTTTTGTTCACAACACTTGTTTTTTTGTGCTGTCTCAAACCTTGGACATTTGTTGATGGTATTTTACTCTTTATGTATAAAGTAGTGATACATTTTGCTTTATTTTGCTTTTTAACTTGTATTCTCTGTCCTTTTTTCATTTTATCTTGCTCTGATGTCTTTTAGAAAAAATACCAGTAATTATACTAGGTAGACTAATTGTTTTTTCAAGATTTTATTTTCATGAAAATTACCATATTAGATTTTTACTTGAAGATATATATTACTGGCAGTGAAGGCATTCATGACATATCATATGTGGACTAAAAAATTTTGCTTGTTAGTTAACCCTTTCACTGTCCATCACGTAGATCTGGATAATTGATGCCAGGTACATACTTGAAATTGGCCTCAAAATAGCAGAACTATTTGATTTTTGCCAATTTTCCTGAGGATGGGCAAGGATTGCATTACACCCCCTGGCTTGTTGTATGGGCTTTTACTAGGTCTGATTCCATTATTACGATGCCATAAACCATGATCAATCACTCCTGGTTATATTATCCAAGAAATAGGGTAATTCTTCTATTTTTTGTGTGTGATGGTGAATTCAGAGTGGAAGGAAAGTGTAATATAGGAGAAGCCTTTAGTGTCTGGAATGTCTACATTGTTTATTTTGGACTTTTTAAATTTTTTTTTTTTTTTTTTTTTTTTTTTTTTTTTTTCATACCAGTGAAAAAGCTAAAAATTGGATTGAATTGAACAATGGAATGGGCTTCAAATTGGACTTTAACCCTTTCAGGGTTGAGAGGCCCTCTCCTGAACTTGTTCTCAGGGTCGAAAATTTTTGGAAAAAAAAAAAATTTTCTTGTGAAATGATAGAGAATCTTTTCTCGATCATAATGACACCAAAAGTATGAAATTTGATGGAAAACATACAGAATTATGCTCTCGCAAAGTTAGCAGTCTTGACGATGTTGACGCATCAGCGATTTCGCCGACTTTGAGCCCTACTTTCGGCCAATTCCAATGTACCAGTCGACAGATATCATAACTATTTCACTAAAACTTCATTTTTTCTATCGAATGAGTACAAGAAACCACCCATTTACCGATTTCAACTATCCAATAAAGTGGTCAGAAATTGGCAATTTTGCCAATTCACACATATTTCAAAAGATGCCAATTTCCAAATAGGGTCCAGAATAAAGAAGACAGACATTCCTGGCACTAAAATAACATTTCCTCTCTTCATTACTCACATCCCCAGGCCTTGGTTACATTTCTTTTGCTTTTCACTTTGAATTTTTATTCTCACAAAAAATAGATTTATGTTATGCAGACTACTGCATTAGTGTAGAAGTGGTGTAGAAATGGTATAAATAATATCAGTGTACTTGTGAAAAATTATGAGACTCACCAGTTGACGTGTATTGGACGCTGGGCACGATTTGTTTACTTTTAAAATTTGGTAAAAATCAAACAATTCTGCTACTTTGAGCTCAGTTTCAAGATACTTTTCATTATGAAACCAATCAAAATCATCTCACTTTCTGTAATATGTCTTCCATTCTATAAAATGAGACCAGGAAAACTAGAATACAACCATAAATACCATACGAAAATACACTGCAAAGTCGCTGTTTTAAACCAAAAACACGATCGGAGTTTTCTTTCTCATGCACTGTGTGCTGCAGGATTTTTTTTATACTGTGCACACTGACCACATAGACCTATTCTTTCATATCTAGGCCTAGCAGCTTTCTCTCCCTAGATTTGAAGGCGCTAGAATTTAGGCGTTCTAGTACGTCAATAATTCTGGTGCGTAAGCCGTACTAGTAAGTCGGAAACCCTGAAAGGGTTAAAGTTGGAACAATCACTGATGCATAAATTGTGCCTAGACCTCTAACTTTGTGCCTGTGTAATTCCACAAAGTTTTCCACCAAATTTAGTAATTTTGGTGTCATTACCTTCAGAAAAAGGTTTTCTACCATTTCATTTTTTTTTTTTTAATATGGCCACAGTAAGCACTTTTAATTCAGGAGTTTGGACAGTGAAAGAGTTAAGGAGAAATAGTCACAACTAACTTACAGTATGGAGAGGAAACTAGGCAACATTTTGGTACACATACTAAAATTCATCTAAAGTTTTCTCTCAGAGTTGTAACTGCAGCTGCAGTTTTGACTTACTCTTTGGCAGAAATATTAATGAAAAATATGTAGATGAAATCTTGTAAAAATAATAAACATTAGCAGCTACAACACCAACATTGTACAGTATCAGTAATATACTATTTTACTAATGATTAGATATTATTCAGTAAAAAATTCATTGAGATAACAATGTAATGTATACCACTGGTAGTCAATGTAAAATATGCACTTTAGCAAGGAAGTAGTGGTCAATATTTTTACTAAATTTTTTCAGTTACCCAGCTGTCCCTAGGGTAAGGCATGTTTTATTTTTTTCACATCCTTAATTGTTTTTTTGCTCCTTCACTAAAGGCCAGCTATTGAAGAACCAAGAGAAACTGGCCGTCCCCGCCGCCGCCGCCGCTTGGAGCAAGTTCATGCAGATATTATTGGTCGTGTGGTTCGTCACAAGTGGTACATTGATGGAGAGGGGGTATATTGTACAGGTACTGTCTTGGGTATTTCTGCCCCAGGTACAGTGCCAGAGGAATCAGATGATGGCCAGTTCATTAATGGAACATGTTATGACATCCAATATGATGATGAAGATTTTGTGAGGCATTTGATTTTGGAAGGAGACTGGCAGCGAGGAGATGTCCAGGTCTTGGGCAGGGCCCCTAACCTATAATTATGTCAGACTTCACTCTTTTCTTTACAGTATAGTACATGTAGAGTGGCCAAAAATATTCTCTCACTTCTTAGTTCTCCATATATTTTACTGTAGTACTTAGAATTAAATCTTGGGTGGTAGACTTCATGTATGTTGGATAGTGTTTAACTATCATTTAGTATCAATTCTTAAAAATGTTTATTAATAAATTCCGTATTTTAGTTTGTTTAATAAATATAAAAATTAGAGCTTCAAATTATATATAAAAAGCAGAAATTTCTGTATTTACTAAGATAACTGAATCTTTGAAAATATTAAGAATTTTTTAGAAATTTTTAAATTTAAAATTTCTAAAAATGTTCTCATTTAGGAAAGTCTTGAAGTTTTGAAGGTCTTCCCAAATTTGAAATTTTCTGAATGTAGAATTCTGAATAAAAGGAGTATCTGATTGAATCAACACTATTAATTTTTATGAAGAATATTTAACAGCACTTACTTTGTCATAATGTTTTAGATATTTAAATTTTATATTTATGTATAGATTGTCTTTTATATTGTATATGTAGGTATAGTCAAGCATTTATCAAGGGTGAAAGAAGCTAAAATAAAATTTATGGAAATATTTAGGAGGGAGCCTCCCTATCAGATATACCAGAGGATGATTTGTACAAATGTGTAAATAAATATTTTTACATTTGCAGTATTTATTTTTATGACTACCTAAATGCAAAATGTACATAAAAAAAAGCTCTTCCTGCAAGAAACAAAAAACAAATTGCAGTATGTATACAGTACATAACTCGTGCAGCACATTAAATTTTATTTACAGTGGATCTCTGGATAACGTAATTAATCCGTTCCAGAGAGTGTGTCTTATACCGAATCTGACTTAATCTGAATTAATTTTCCCCATAAGAAATAATGGAAATCCAATTAATCCGTTCCAGACACCCAAAAGTATTAAACAAATTTTTTTTACTTGAAATATACATTTCCCTACACAGAAAACAATGAGACATGAAGAGTAAAACATTACTAAAATGACACTTAATTTTATTGAAGACTTATTGATAGTGATGAGATGGGAGGAGGGGAGAGGATGGAGGTGTACTATTGTTTGGAAGGGGAATCCTCTTCCAGAAAGACTTCAAGTACCAAGTCCTTTTCTGGGATTACTTCCCTTCTTTGTTTTGTAATGCCACTAGGACCAACTTGAGAGTCACTGCACACCTATAGCACTAAATATCTGTCCAGAGAGGTCTGTTTCTGGCATCTCTTTAAGATTTCCCTAAAATGGGACACAACATTGTCACTACAGATGTTGCCAGCACGGCCTGCAACAGCTCTGTCACCTGTTGGCCCATACTAGGCACATCCTTCACAAACCATCCCACTAACAGAATCGTATTTGCCCAACCCAATTTTCAATGCTTCCCAAGCTATAAGTTTTGATAATTCTATTCACTTATGCGCAAGTCCCACCCAGATCAAATCGTGTGTGGGGGAGTACCCTGGCAGGTGTGTGGAGAAGTGCCCTGGCTGGTGTGCAGGGAAGTACCCTGGCTGGTATGTAGGGAAGTATCCTGGCTGGTGTGTGGGGAAGTATCCTGGCTGGTGTACCACCATTACTACCACCCTCTACCACCACCACTTCCGTACCACAAACTTTTTTCTTGAATTTTAGTGTTTCTCTCCCTCTTTACCAAAGAGCTGGCACTAGAAGCTTTCTTTGGGCCCATGGTGGCTTATTTAGCAGTTACAAGCACTAAAAACAGTGGGATAATACAAAATGTATCGCATGTATGCGTGGAATCGTTTTCACTGGCTGGTAAACAATGGCACACTGGCTGTACATGGAGTGTCCGGGCCACTCACAGCGTGTGGACGCATTCGGGACAAATGACTAACCGAGTTCAGTCTCGTTAACCGAGCCAATATTTTGACATGAAAACGTTACTTAACCCTTTGACTGTCGAAGGGCCCAATCCTGAAGTGTCTCCTGGTGTTGCAAAATATTCAAAAAAAAAAAAATTATTTTTTCTTATGAAAATGTTAAGATTATTTTTCTGATTGTTTTAGTCCCCAAAAAAAAAAAATTTCCCATGAGTACTTACCGAGATATAGAGTCCTGAAGTTTGCTGAAATTGATCTGCCAGCGGCGACTGCCGGTCACCCGGTAAACTTTGATTTACTTGTATTCGATGGTTTCTTGCTTTTTTCACTATTTTATTTTTTCACATAACTTTTGTGGCCTGTGAGACCAAATTATTGTACAATGTTCAAATATACACTCGTTGAATGTAACACAATTATAGCAAAAACACTCGTATCATTATAATGTTGCTAAAGCTTGTTTACACAAACAATGTAAACAAATGTTTATTATGATTGTTTTATAATATATATACATATGTACAATCACTGGACACTTTTCTAGAAGTGCTGCAGCTTGTGGAATTCTTTGAAACATGGGTATAAGCACAATGGTGTCTTACACTCCTCACACATAAAACGAGTGTCTCTGCGTTTTTGTGGGCGTTTTGTGGTATGTCCACAGACAAAACACCTCTTCTGAGCATTTTTCTTGGCAGTAGTAGCAGGCAGTGGTATGGGGTAGTGATCACCAGGCCTTAGACGAGAGGACATGTGTTGATAATTTTGTGGGCGCTGGTCTATTGCAGGTGTTGTTTCTTGGTACTTGAATATTATTTGTCTGATGACTGACAAACAAAATTCACCATATTTGGGTTTGTTCTTGGTCTTCAACTTATACATATTATAAGCATTCAGCATGGAAATGTCAAGAAGATGGAAAAACAGTTTTATATACCACTTATAACTCTTGCGAACACAGTCAGCAAACCCAATCTGCATGTCACATTTGTCCACTAAGCGCATATTGAGGTTATAATCCATCACAGTTGCAGGTTTTACAATAGGTTCATTGATCTCTCTATTCTGCTTGCCAGTGTCTACCATTTCGTGTCGGTGAACTGATGTCAGCAGTGTGACATCACGTTTGTCATGCCACCGAAATGCCATGATGTCATTGGCAGCAAACATCTGCACTTCACCTCTACGACTGCCAGCATCGAACCTAGGCATATGTTTATGATTTCTACGCACTGTGCCACACACATCTGTCATGTTCACTCGCAAGAAATCACTGAGTATAGGGCTTGTGTACCAGTTGTCAGTATATAAAATATGCCCCTTACCAAGATATGGCTCCATCATTGTTCTAACCACATCACCAGAGATATCCAGTAACTTCCTGGTATCTTCCATTGTTTTACCTTCAGTGTACACAATTATATCCAAAACCAGACCAGTTTTGCAATCACACAGAACAAATAACTTTATACCAAAGCGTTTCCACTTTGTCCTCCATCAAAGTCATGGGGATTGGGAACAAACTCGTCATCTTGCTGCCAATCCCAGATACGGTCAGCTGGTGCGTTCTGGATATTGTAATGTGGTTGTGCAGGTTGTGGTTGTGGTTGTAGGAGTGTGGGGTCGGGCGAGGCTGGTTGTAGTTGTGCAGAGTCAGCAGCGCGGGTAGTAGCGTGGCCCGCTGCTGGTGTCACATGACTCATGCCACCATCACTATCACCACCACCGCCTGCTGCCTCACTCACATCATTTATACCCATCGTAACAATATCGTCATCTTCACTATCAGGACGTGGTGTAGGGCCACGGGATGTGCTCCGAGATGTACTCCTTCCTCTTGGAAGAGCATATGGCACACTACCAGACCGCATGCGACGTCGTACATACTGCCGCTTCACTGGGGAATATTCACCCTCACTGTCACAACTAGAACTGCTTTCAATAACCTTGAAATCACTATCACTATCACTTGCACTGCTCACATCTGAGTCTTGTACACGGGCAAATAGTTTCCTCTTTCGTCCTGGTACAGGAGAACATGAACGAGCCGGCCCAGCACCAGAGGTGGAAGGTTGTGGGTCATCTGGGTTTTCATCACCAATTATGTTATCCTGGGTAATTTTCTCGGTCACACCCGCTTCAAAACCAGGGAATTCACTTTCACTGACACTATCATCACTGTTTGAGCTATCACTTGGGAACAAAAGACCTCCAATCCGCCGAGGAGTGAGGAACTTCTTACCGCGAGGCATGGTGAAAATGGACTACCAACAAGGCGTTCCCACAATGCACCGCTGAGTCCCAGATTTTTTTCACAGGGTGCACACCGACCACTGAGACCCATTCTCTCTCGTGTAGGCCTACCAGCCCTCTCCCGCTTGATTTGAAGCCAGCCGCTAGAATTTATGCGTATAGATACGTCAAACACGGTATCTCCCATGACGTATATATACAACCGCGACAGTCAAAGGGTTAGGGTTAATCCGATTGTTGCTTAATCCAATGACATCCTGGGGTCCACTGTATTTTATAAATTTTGAAATCCACTAAAATTTATTCATGTAAGCTATGAAAATTGGAGGGAAGTAGGGTAAAAGGTATTTGAATGTCCAACAGGCTGGTGTGAGCATATTAATTTGAAGTGAGTATAAATAAGTTTTTTTTATGGTTTGATGCGATGTTGAAATGTGAGTAGGGTATCCTTTGTGATGGGATTCAGGGGACATCGGTTAGCCAGACTTGAGTCTTGGAAGTGGGAAGTACACCACCTACTAAAGGAAGGATAAGGATGTTGCAGTTTGGAGGGTCATTTGAACTGTGATGTCAGCACAGTTATTGCAAAACAGTTGAATGAATGATGGTGAACGTATAGTATTTCCCCTTTTTTTTTTGAGGGGAGGGTTACCCTACTTAAATGGGATGCAGCTGCTGTGTTAAAAAGGTATTATCAGTAGTTTTATATAGATTCAAGCGCTGTATAGCCCTTGTGGCTTAGCGCTTCTTTTTGATTATAATAATAATAATAATATATAGATTCAAGCAATGGGTGTGTGAAAGAATGTATGTGAAATTACCCATACCTATTTATAGCTACAGGTATAGTACTGTTCTCTTTTTTTTTACCAGCTGTCTCCCACTGAAGTAAGGTGACCCAAAAAAAAGAAGAAACACTTTCACCATCAGTCACTCCATCACTTTCTTGCCCGAGGGGCACCATCACTACAGTTCAAAGCTGCAGATATCCCCACCCTTCATTCAGAGTGCAGGTTCTGTAATTCCCACCTCCAGGACTCATGTCTTGCTAACTGGTTGATTCCTATGTTACACGCTCATACAAGCCTCCTGGATGCTCAAGCTCCAAAAACTCAAAGCTTCTTTTATTCCCTTCTTCCAACAATTCCTGGAAGGATCCATACCCCTTCTGCCTTCCACCCAATATTTATACACCCTCTTTTTTATGTTATTCCTCTCCATCCTCTCTACATACCCTAACCAACAAACCCTTCTTAGTCCTCTGACTTAAACCCTAGGTGACCCCTCACTGTTTTTCTAATAATCTATGCCTTGAGTTCTCTTCATGTTATTCACACTGCACATTGGTCTCCAACACGACATTACTTCTTGCTGCTGCCTTCTCACGGCATCATTCAAAAACTCATGCCTCACACCCATATAACAGTGTCGGTACCCTTATACTTTGTTTAAGTACATTTCATTTTTTTCTGCCATAGATAAACTTTTCTTTTCATAGATTCCTCAATACACTACTCGTTTTTTTCTCCATCTGCTCTTTGGTTCATTTTGTGTTTCATAGAACCATCTGCTCATATGTCTACTCCCAAATATCTAACTACGTCCACTTCCTCCATATTCCCTCCCTTCAGTCTGAAATTCAGTGTGTCATTGCCAGTACTTTTTTGATTCCCTCATCACCTTGCTTTTTTTTTTTCTACATTCACTTTATTTCCTTCTTTAACGTAGCTTCCTAAATTTGTCCAACTTTTGCAGTTTTACTTCAGAATCCCCCTAAAAAACTGCCAACAGCAAAGAGCAACTGAAAACTCCTGCTTTGCGTTTGCTATTCTGTCATTGTTTAAAGCAAACTTATTTTTAAATTTTGTCATCTTCACAAACCAGAGTACATGCTCCACAACTTGATAATTGTCATATGTTCTCGTGTGTGCGTGCGTGCGTGCGTGCGTGCGTGCGTGTGTGTGTGTGTGTGTGTGTGTGTGTGTGTGTGTGTGTGTGTGTGTGTGTGTGTGTGTGTGTGTGTGTGTGTGTGTGTGTGTGTGTGTGTGTGTACTCACCTATTTGTACTCACCTATTTGTGGTTGCAGGGGTCGAGTCCTAGCTCCTGGCCCCGCCTCTTCACCGGTTGCTACTAGGCCCTCTCTCTCCCCGCTCCATGAGCTTTATCAAACCTCGTCTTAAAACTGTGTATGGTTCCTGCCTCCACTACGTCATTTTCTAGGCTATTCCACTGCCTTACAACTCTATGACTGAAGAAATACTTCCTACTATCTCTCTGACTCATTTGTGTCTTCAACTTCCAATTGTGGCCTCTTGTTTCTGTGTCCCCTCCCTGGAACATCCTGTCTTTGTCCACCTTGTCTATTCCACGCAGTATTTTATATGTCGTTATCATGTCTCCCCTGACCCTCCTGTCCTCCAGTGTCGTCAGGCCGATTTCCCTTAATCTTTCTTCATAGGACATTCCCCTTAGCTCTGGAACTAACCTTGTCGCAAACCTTTGTACTTTCTCTAGTTTCTTGACGTGCTTTATCAAGTGCGGGTTCCAAACAGGTGCTGCATACTCCAGTATGGGCCTGACATACACGGTGTACAGTGTCTTGAATGATTCCTTACTAAGGTATCGGAATGCTGTTCTCAGGTTTGCCAGGCGCCCATATGCTGCAGCAGTTATCTGATTGATGTGTGCTTCCGGAGACATGCTCGGTGTTATACTCACCCCAAGAATTAAATTCGAGAAGCCATTTGCTGGACCAGGTGTCCAGTCTGTCCAGGTCTCTTTGAAGTCCTGCCTGGTCTTCATCAGATTTAATTCTCCTCATTAACTTCACATCATCTGCAAACAGGGACACTTCTGAGTCTAACCCTTCCATCATGTCGTTCACATATACCAAAAATAGCACTGGTCCTAGGACCGACCCCTGTGGGACCCCGCTCGTCACAGGTGCCCACTGTGATACATCATTACGTACCATGACTCGTTGTTGCCTCCCTGTCAGGTATTCTCTGATCCATTGCAGTGCCCTTCCTGTTATATGCGCCTGATGCTCTAGCTTCTGCACTAATCTCTTGTGAGGAACTGTGTCAAAGGCCTTCTTGCAGTCCAAGAAGATGCAATCAACCCACCCCTCTCTCTCTTGTCTTACTTCTGTTATTTTATCATAAAACTCCAGAAGGTTTGTGACACAGGATTTGCCTTCCGTGAATCCGTGCTGGTTGGCATTTATACTCCTGTTCCGTTCCAGGTGCTCCACCACTCTCCTCCTGATAATCTTCTCCATAATTTTGCATACTATGCACGTCAATGACACAGGTCTATAGTTTAGTGCCTCTTTTCTGTCTCCTTTTTTAAAAATGGGAACTACATTTGCCATCTTCCATACCTCAGGTAGTTGCCCAGTTTCCAGGGATGTGTTGAAGATTGTGGTAAGTGGCACGCACAACATATCTGCTCCCTCTCTAAGGACCCACGGGGAGATGTTGTCCGGTCCCATTGCCTTTGAGGTATCGATGTCCCTTAGCAGTTTCTTCACCTCCTCCTCATCTGTATGTATGTCGTCCAACACTTGTTGGTGTATTCCTTGCTGGTGTCCCCATCTGGTCTGTCCCCCCAGAGTCCTTCCTGTCTCTACTGTAAATACTTCCTTAAATCTCGTGTTGAGCTCCTCACATACCTCTTGATCGTTTCTTGTGAGTTCTCCACCTTCTTTCCTCAGCCTTATCACCTGGTCCTTGACTGTTGTCTTCCTCCTAATGTGGCTATACAGCAGTTTCGGGTCAGATTTGACTTTCGATGCTATGTCGTTTTCATACTGTCGCTGGGCCTCCCTCCTTATCTGTGCATACTCGTTTCTGGCTCTTCTACTAATCTCCTTGTTTTCCTGGGTCCTATGCCTCCTGTACCTTTTCCATTCTCTGTTGCACTTAGTTTTTGCCTCCCTACACCTTCGGGTAAACCAAGGACTCGTTTTGGTCTTCCTATTATTTCTGTTTCCCTTGGGAACAAAACTTTCCTCTGCCTCCTTGAACTTTGTTGCCACATATTCCATCATCTCGTTTACTGATTTTCCTACCATTTCTCTGTCCCACTGAACCTCCTGCAGGAAGTTTCTCATACCTGTGTAGTCCTCCCTTTTATAGTTTGGCCTGTCCCCTTCAGTTCCTGTTACCTTCTCCACTTGTAACTCTACTATATAGTCAAAACTCAGAACCACATGATCGCTAGCTCCAAGGGGCCTCTCGTAAGTGATGTCCTCAATGTCTGAACTGCTCAGGGTGAACACAAGATCCAGTCTTGCTGGCTCATCCTCCCCTCTCTCTCTGGTTGTGTCCCTGACATGTTGATGCATGAGGTTTTCAAGTACCACATCCATCATCTTGGCTCTCCATGTTTCGGGACCCCCATGTGGCTCCAGGTTTTCCCAGTCGATCTCCCTGTGGTTGAAATCGCCCATTACCAGTAACTTTGCTCTGCTCGAGTGAGCTCTTCTTGCCACCTCAGCCAGTGTGTCCACCATCACCCTGTTGTTTACTCCTCTCTTGGCCTCCTGCAGTTCTGTGGTGGGTTATACATCACTCCAATGACTACTTTATGTTCTCCGGACTGAATTGTACCTACAATGTAGTCTCTTTCTCCAATCATGTCCATGCCTTCCATTTCCTCAAATCCCCATCGGTGTTTTATGAGCAGTGCAACCCCTCCTCCCCCTCTACTCCTTCTATCTTTCCTCAGGATCTGATATCCTGTTGGGAAGATTGTGTCTGTTATTGTCTCAGCGAGTTTTGTTTCTGTGACTGCTATGATGTCTGGGGATTTTTCACTGATTCTTTCATTCCACTCCTCATGTTTATTCGTTATTCCATCCGCGTTTGTGTACCAAACCTTTAGTTTCTTTTCTATCATTGTGGTCATGCAAGAATATTGGGGTTGGGGGAGCGAGAGCCTTGGTGGGGGCCTATATGGGGCTGTGGTGTAGGTGGGGTTTGTGTTGATGGGGGTGGGGTCAGAATGCCCATAAGGGACAGCTGTTGGGGTGAGGTTTGTGATATGGGGGTTGGTGGCAGAGGGAACAGTGAGTGGGTTGTAGTATAGGTTGCTCAGTTGCGTTGGGAATGTCGCGGGTGGAGTCTTTTGGTGGGAGATTCTGTGGGGTGTGTTTGCCCTTCCTCCTGTGTCTGGGTCCTGCTCATTTTCATTGCTTCTCGTTCCTCCTTGCGTCTCTGTACCCTCTCTTTCAGTGTAGTCCTTTCTTCTTGTGTTCTGTCGCGGTCGAGGTATACTCTCTGGTACCCCTCTTTGTCCCTCAGTCTTGCTTTCTCTTGCAGAATCCTGGTTCGAACTGATTCTTCCTTGAAAGTTACTCTGACAGGCCGTATCCTTCCACTCGCAAACCACCCAATTCTCTGAAAATTTGTCACCTGGGTCATATTGCCCTCCCCTATTGTTTTCATGATGCCTTCAATCATTTTTTTCTCCTCCTGTTTTATTTTTTCAAAGTTGGCCCCCTTGGCTTCTTGGAGCCCGTACACAAAAACTGACCTCGCCCTTTCCTCCTCCCACTAAGTCTCCATCTGCGTCCTCTGAGGCATTTTATTTCCTTCCATTGACATGTTCTTGCCTTCAGTCCCTGTCATATCTGAAACTTCTATTCTCAGTGAACTGTCTTTCCTGACCAGCTGTCCCTTGCTACTGCAATTGGCTGTTAGAATCTCTGCATATAGCATACCTTCATTGTCTTCGGACCTGTCGTTTGATCTTAGTGTGCTCGTCGTCTTTTCCCTGGCCCCACGTGGGTCTGATAGGGCCTTCGTGTACGGCATGTCTCCGTTGTTGCTTACCATCCCCTTGTCTGCCCATGACTTTGAATTTCCTGATGTCACATCTGAATTGTCATTTGTCTCTCTAATCTGTTTCAGGCTTTGCAGTTTCTCTTCTAAGCACTGTATCCTAGCTTCTGCTGCTAAGACCTGTACTTCCCACTTCCTGCACTCTTCAGCTATCCGCTCCTCCATTTTCTTACCAAGCTCTACTATCTTTCTTCCCCACTCTTCCTCCCTTTTTTGGAGCTCTAACTCCCAGTCTTTCCTCCCTGGTTCGTCTACCAGATCTCTGGTTTTCCGTCCTCTAAGGCCACCGTTTTTTTTTTTTTTTTTTTTTTTTTTTTTTTCACAGACAGAAGGCTAGAGGAGGGAGAGGGTGTGGGGGGGAGAGAGAAAGGGTAGAAAGAGGGAGAGAGAGGAGAGAGAAAGGGTAGAAAGAGGGAGAGAGAGGAGAGAGTATGGGGGTGAGGGATAAGACCAAGGGGGAGAGAGAGAAATGTGAGGGGGGAGAGAAAGGGTAGAGAGAGGGAGAAAGAGAGGGAGAGGGAGAGAAAGAGAGAGACAGGGAGAAAGGAGGGCGAGGGAAAAGGCTATGAGAGAGAGAAATGGAGAGATGGAGAGAGAAGCCTATAGAGAGAGAGGAGGGTGAGAGATTGGGTTATGGGAGTGAGGGAGAGAGGGAGAGAGAGAGAGAGAGGGAGAGAGAGAGGGAGGGAGGGAGAGAGAGAGGGAGAGGAAGAGGGAGAGAGAGAGGGAGAGAGAGAGGGAGAGAAGGAGGGAGAGGAGGGAGAGAGAGAGGGAGAGAGAGAGGGGGGGAGGGAGAGAGAGAGGGAGAGAGAGAGAGAGGGAGAGAGAGAGGGAGAGAGAGAGAGAGAGGGAGAGAGAGAGAGAGAGAGTGAGTAGGGGGAATGGGAGGGAAAAAGGCTATGAGAGAGAGAAACGCGAGGGAGGGAAAAGGTAAGAGGGAGTGAAGGTCTGTGGGGGAGGCGGTCAAATTCCAAGGATCAGCTGTGTGTACTCACCTAGTTGTGGTTTCTGGGGTCGAGACCCATCTCCTGGCCCCGAGTGTGTATGTGTGTGCGCGCGCGTGTGTGTGTGTGTGTGAGCACGTCAGTTGTTTATATGTCCCAGAAATACAATTCACTTCTGTGTATCCGTAATACTAATGAGATACCATTAACACTGAGAGTAGTTCTAATAATTATAATACTAGCGTGTGTTAACAAGTCATTCTTTCACCCAGTTATGTACTACCTTTTACTACATGTGTACCCAATACTTGCTTCTCAGATTGTACTGTCTTTGTGTCCTAGAACATTATCTCTCGAAACTGTTGTCAGGGCTGTAGTCCCATTAGCCACGACTTAATCCTCCTGCTTAATCCTTGCTCCTACAAAGTTTATCTTCCTACTAGTGCTAGGTGTTGTGTGTATGATAATCGCTCTGGAGCAGGGTTTAGATAGCGAGCCACCAGTGACCGCAGGGCCGGCTGTACCACTCAAACTTCCCGCCACCCACAAACAGGTGATTTGTACGTTACTGGTCAGAGGGGACGTCCATCCAAATGCCTGATGTACGATGCTCGCTGTACGATGACTCGTGCACCTCGCCCTTCCGCTGCTGACTTCTTCGGCTATTCTTTTCTCGTTGCCCTTTTGAGTCCTCATTTACCACACTTATCAGTTGTATACTGCTACTTTTATAATTTACACTTCACTTTGGGTAAGTACACTACTTATTTGTGATGACACCCAGCCTGTTATGGCGGTGCTACTCCCTCAGGCCTACTGCTGCCACCACCTCTGCTTATATATATTTATGTATATGTATGTGTATATATATATATATATATATATATATATATATATATATATATATATATATATATATATATATATATATATATATATATATATATATATATATATATATATATATATATATATATATATATATATATATATATATATATATATATATATATATCCCCTTTCTGGCTAGCTTGTTCACGCTGTGTCTACATCACATTTTGTCGTTAGCCACCCTCTCTTAATTCTATTTGGTCTTTTCTCTTTAGTCACTCGCTTTGTACTTTGTATATGTGTAACAATGTGGCAACAGTGCCAACTAGGCCTCAACGAACTGGCACTTTGAAATTTTGTTGTATAATTTCAGGCTTTCTCTCGCCTTTACTTAATTTATTTTTGCTAATACATTGGTTATCACTTGTAGGGTTGTTCACTGACGTTGTCACTAACACTGGTTGCTTCTAGCTGCTAAAACACGCCCTAAAAGCACTAAGATTCTCGGAGCCTGGCGCTTGTGACCCACTACACTGTCTCCACTGTGTGTGTGTGTGTGTGTGTGTGTTTGTGTTTGTGCATGTGTGTGTTTGTGCATGTGTGTGTTGTGTACTCACCTATTTGTACTCGCCTATTTGTGGTTGCAGGGGTCGAGTCATAGCTCCTGGCCCCGCCTCTTCACTGATTGCTACTAGGTCCTCTCTCTCCCTGCCCCATGAGCTTTATCATACCTCGCCTTAAAACTATGTATGGTTCCCGCCTCCACTACGTCACTTTCTAGGCTATTCCACGGCCTGACTACTCTATGACTGAAGAAATACTTCCTAACATCCCTTTGATTCATCTGAGTCTTCACCTTCCAATTGTGACCTCTTGTGTCTGTGTCCCTTCTCTGGAACATCCCGTCTTTGTCCACCTTGTCTATTCCGTGCAGTATTTTATATGTCGTTATCATGTCTCCCCTGACCCTCCTGTCCTCCAGTGTCGTCAGGCTGATTTCCCTCAACCTTTCTTCGTAGGACAATCCCCGTAGCTCTGGGACTAGTCTTGTTGTAAACCTTTGCACTTTCTCTAATTTCTTGACGTGCTTGACTAGGTGTGGATTCCAAACTGGTGCTGCATACTCCAGTATGGGCCTGACGTAAATGGTATACAGAGTCTTGAACGAATCCTTGCTGAGGTATCGGAACGCTATCCGTAGGTTTGCCAGGCGCCCGTATGCTGCAGCAGTTATCTGATTGATGTGCGCCTCAGGAGATATGCTCGGTGTTATACTCGCCCTCAGATCTTTTTCCTTGAGTGAGGTTTGCAGTCTTTGGCCATCTAAACTATATTGTGTCTGCGGTCTTCTTTGCCCTTCCCCAATCTTCATGACTTTGCATTTGGCAGGGTTAAACTCAAGGAGCCAGTTACTGGACCAGGCTTGTAGCCTGTCCAGGTCTCTTTGTAGTCCTGCCTGATCCTCATCTGATTTGATTCTTCTCATTAACTTCACATCATCTGCAAACAAGGACACTTCTGAGTCTATCCCTTCCGTTATGTCGTTCACATATACCAAGAACAGCACAGGTCCTAGGACTGACCCCTGTAGAACCCCGCTTGTCACAGGCGCCCACTCTGACACCTCGTCACGTACCATGACTTGTTGTTGCCTCCCTGTCAGGTATTCTCTGATCCATTGCAGAGCCTTTCCTGTTATGTGTGCCTGATCCTCTAGCTTTTGCAGTAACCTCTTGTGAGGAACTGTGTCGAAGGCCTTCTTTCAGTCCAAAAAAATGCAATCAATCCACCCCTCTCTCTCTTGCCTTACTTCTGTCACCTTGTCATAAAACTCTAGTAGGTTTGTGACACAGGATTTTCCTTCCCTGAAACCGTGCTGGTTGTCAATTATACACTTGTTTCTTTCCAGGTGCTCCACCACTCTTCTCCTGATGATCTTCTCCATGACCTTGCATACTATACACGTTAGTGATACAGGTCTGTAGTTTAGTGCCTCATGTCTGTCTCCCTTTTTAAAAATTGGGACTACATTTGCCATCTTCCATACCTCGGGGAGTTGCCCAGTTTCAAATGATGTGTTGAAGATCTTTGTTAATGGTACACACAATATCTCTGCTCCCTCTTTAAGGACCCACGGAGAGATGTTCGGTTCCACCGCCTTTGAGGTGTCAAGTTCGCATAGCAGCTTCTTCACCTCCTCCTTGGTTATATGTATTTCATCCAGCACTTGCTGGTGCACCCCCCTGTTCTGATTTCCTGGAGTCCTACTGGTTTCCACTGTAAATACTTCTTTAAATCTTGTGTTGAGCTCCTGACATACCTCCCAGTCGTTTCTTGTGAATTCCCCATCACCTTTCCTCAGTCTGATTACATGGTCCTTGACTGTTGTTTTCCTCCTGATGTGGCTGTACAACAGCTTCGGGTCAGTCTTGACTTTTGATGCTATGTCATTTTCATATTGTCGCTGAGCCTCCCTTCTTATCTGTGCATATTCGTTTCTGGCTCTTTGGCTAATCTCTTTATTTTCCTGAGTTCTCTGTCTTCTGTACCTTTTCCATTCTCTAGTACACCTAGTTTTTGCCTCCCTACACCTTTGGGTGAACCAAGGACTCATTCTGTTCTTCCCATTATTTCTGTTTCCCTTGGGAACAAACCTCTCCTCTGCCTCCTTGCATTTTGTTGCCACATAGTCCATCATTTCTTGTACTGGTTTTCCTGTCAGTTCCCTCTCCCACTGAATGTCTTGAAGGAAGTTACTCATGCCAGAGTAGTTCCCCCTTTTGTAGTTAGGTTTTTTCCACCCTATTCCTGCTACTCTCTCCACTTGGAGCTCAACTATGTAGTCAATGCACAGAACCACATGATCACTAGCTCCCAGGGGCCTTTCATACATGATATCCTCAATGTCCGAACTACTCAAGGTGAATGCAAGGTCCAGTCTTGCTGGTTCATCCTCTCCTCTCTCTCTGGTAGTGTCTCTAACATGTTGATGCATGAGGTTTTCCAGTACCACATCCATCATCTTGGCTCTCCATGTTTTGGGACCCCCATGGGGCTCCAGGTTTTCCCAGTCAATCTCCTTGTGTTTGAAATCACCCATAACTAGTAACTTTGCTCCCCCCATGTGTGCTCTCCTGGCCACCTCGGCTAGTGTGTCAACCATTGCTCTGTTGCTCTCATCGTATTCTTCTCTTGGCCTTCTGCAGTTCTGTGGTGGGTTGTACATTACTGCAATTATCACCTTATGCCCCTCAGACTGGATTGTTCCTACTAAGTAGTCCCTTTCGCCTGTGCCATCCATTCCTTCCATTTTCTCAAAACCCCACTGGTTTTTAATGAGCAGTGCAACTCCTCCTCCCCCTCTCCTCCCTCTGTCTTTCCTGAGGATTTGATATCTGGATGGAAAGAGAGTGTGTGTGTGTGTGTGTGTGTGTGTGTGTGTGTGTGTGTGTGTGTGTGTGTGTGTGTGTGTGTGTGTGTGTGTGTGTGTGTGTGTGTGTGTGTGTGTGTGCATGTGCGCGTGCGTGCGTGCGCGCATATATATATATTTTTTTTTTCAACAAATTGGCCGTCTCCCACCGAGGCAGGGTGACCCAAAGAGAAAGAAAATCCCAAAAAAAGAAAATACTTTCCTCATCATTCAACATTTTCACCTCACTCACACATAATCACTGTTTTTGCAGAGGTGCTCAGAACACAACAGTTTAGAAGCATATATGTATAAAGATACACGACATATCCCTCCAAACTGCTAATATCCCGAACCCCTCCTTTAGAGTGCAGGCACTGTACTTCCCGTTTCCAGGACTCGAGTCCAGCTATATAAAAATAACCGGTTTCCCTGAATCCCTTCACTAAATATTACCCTGCTCACACTCCAACAGATAGTCAGGTCCCAAATACCATTCGTCTCCATTCACTCCTATTGAACACACTCATGCACGCCTGCTGGAAGTCCAAGCCCCTCGCCCACAAGACCTCCCTTACCCCTTCCTTCCAAACTTTTCGAGGACGACCCCTATCCCGCCTTCCTTCCCCTATAGATTTATACGCTCTCCATGTCATTCTACTTTGATCCATTCTCTCTAAATGACCAAACCACCTCAACAAACCCTCTTCAGCCCTCTGACTAATACTTTTATTACCTCCACACCTTCTCCTAATTTCCACACACCGAATTTTCTGCATAATATTTACACCACACATTGCCCTTAGACAGGACATCTCCACTGCACTGCCTCCAACCGCCTCATCGCTGCTGCATTCACAACCCAAGCTTCACACCCATATAAGAGTGTTGGTACTACTATACTTTCATACGTTCCCTTCTTTGCCTCCATAAATAGCGTTTTTTGTCTCCACATATACCCCAACGTACCACTCGCCTTTTTTTCCTCATCAATTCTATAAATCCATCCGCCGACACGTCAACTCCCAAGTATCTGAAAACATTCACGTCTTCCATACTCCTCCCCAATTTGATATCCAATTTTTCTTTATCTAAATCATTTGACACCCTCATCACCTTACTCTTTTCTATGTTCACTTTCAACTTTCTACCTTTACACACACACCCAAACTCATCCACTAACCTTTGGAATTTTTCTTTAGAATCTCCCATAAGCACAGTATCATCATCAAAAAGCAACTGTGTCAATTCCCATTTTGTATTTAATTCCCCATAATTAATCCCACCCCTCTCCTGAACTCCCTAGTATTTACTTCTTTTACAACCCCATCTATAAATATATTAAACATCCATGGTGACATTACACATCCCTGTCTAAGACCTACTTTTACTGGGAAGTATTCTCCCTCTCTTCTACACACCCTAACCTGAGCCTCACTATCCTCATAAAAACTCTTTACAGCATTTAGTAACTTACCACCTATTCCATACACTTGCAACATCTGCCACATTGCTCCCCTATCCACTCTATCATATGCCTTTTCTAAATCCATAAATGCAATAAAAACTTCCCTACCCTTATCTAAATACTGTTCACATATATGTTTCAATGTAAACACTTGATCTACACATCCCCTACCCACTCTGAAACCTCCTTGCTCATCCGCAATCCTACATTCTGTCTTACCTCTTAATTATTTAAATTATAACCCTACCGTACACTTTTCCTGGTATACTCAGTAAACTTATTCCTTTATAATTTTTGCAATCTCTTTTGTCCCCCTTCCCTTTATGTAATGGGACTATACATGCTCTCTGCCAATCCCTAGGTACCTTTCCCTCTTTCATACATTTATTAAACAAAAATACCAACCACTCTAACACTATATCCTCCCCTGCTTTTAACATTTCTGTCATGATCCCGTCAGTTCCAACTGCTTTCATTCTACATAATGCCTCATGCACCTCCCCCATTGCTTGTTGTTTAGAATGTTAATTACTTTAATTTCTTTTAGACATCTCTTAAGTCAAGTACATATATCATGTATTTGTTTTGTGTTGATATCAAGACATTGACAAATTCTAGGATACCAAATGGTAAGTAAGTTTTTTTTTTTTTTTTTTTTTTTTTTGGGGGGGGGGGGTTAATTTGTGCATATAGTAAACAGATTTTTTTGCTAATTCATATTTGTTGTCCTTAGTTTTTTATCATTCTATTTTTAATTATTCTTTTGAATGCAATTATCACATTATGAAACAAATGAAAATTTCCTTGCAATTTGAGAATGGTATGTATATTATCTTTTTAAAAATTTTCTTATCAAAAGTCAAAGCTCTATAAATGGACCAGTTGGCATCATGGTTTATAGCTCTTGTTAACTCAAAAATATCAAGATTGTTTTTGTTAACTGCTTCTGTTTTAGACATGACCTCTACTGATTTTAAAAGATATAATCCTCCTTTTATTTGTCTTTGTAATGAAATCTTAAAATTAATTTATTATGGTTGACTTGGAAATTTGTAACCCTGCCTAGTCTGTTTGGTAGTTCAAAATTATTAGTCAAATCTAACCAGAGCATGTATCTTAGTTGTTAATATTTGTTAGTGTATGGATGCTCTTAAGTTCAAAATATCTTGTGGTTCTAGTTGTATAACCTGTACTTCTGTAACATAGTGCCAGTTTCTTAGGGCATCTCAATGAACATTTTGTTATTTAATGTTTTTCATTATTGGTGTCTAGGAATAACTGGGAGTCAACAGTAGTTTGTCTCTACTGCTGTTGTATCATAGAGCATTTAGGAAAATTGGCCCTTCACTACTACTTTGTGTAAATATAAATAATTTGCTAGTTCTAGCATCTCAGCATGCTAGTGTGTCTAGGAGAATTGATTCTATACCTCATCTTGGTTAAATCTAAAGGGGTTAGCTAGTTCCTAGTATATTGCTGTTAAAGAGTCTTTACTTTAATATTTATGCTTTACACATGAAGTAATATAATGCTTTCTTGGTTTTATTTTATTTTTTAATAGATGTACTAAGGTACTTGTCACTGGATTTCAGGCAATGTTGGTATTTCTTCCTGAGTGATGGTTTCCTTTTCAGCTATTGTTCCTTACTGTAGTCTCTGACCTCCGTTCTGGCTGTAATAATTTTCTCGTTAATTTTTGTATCACCATGAACTATTTATACAGATCCAGTTGAAGATTTCAAACTTTTTAGATACAATACTTATATTTTTTTGCAGTTATTACATTAATTCATTTAAGAAATTTCCCAGTTGAATTTAAACCTGCTGAATAGTGCATTCTGTAACCTTTTCATCCTTACAACTTTGAGATAGGTTGATTTGGTTTTTGGAAGCCCCAATGTTTTCTTATCTTTAGACCCATCTGTTAAAACTTTATATAATTAGATTCCACAAACAAGGAGTCCTGCAAATTTCTGAAGATGACTATTTTAACCCTTTCAGGGTCCAAGGCCAAAATCTGAAGTCACGCACCAGTGTCCAAGAAATTTTGAAAAAAAAAAAATTATTTTTTCTTACAGAATTAAAGAGCATATTTTTGTGAAGGTAATAAAACAAAAAAAATTAGAATCTGATCAGTACTTACCGAGATACAGTGCCAAGAAGTTTGTAGAAAATGATGTGGTGGCGGCAACATCGACGAATTCCACATACGCGTATTATATTATTTTGTTGTTTTAGTTGTTTTTTCTTTTCTTTTCCAATTTTTTTCTATTCCTACTAACATTTGGGGCCTGAGAGACCAATACTGTATATAATTTATATATATAAACTCACTGTATTGAACACAATAACCGCACTAAAGTTATTATCATATTATTGTTTACCACTGTTGTTTATTACAATAAACATGCACAAATATTGTATAATACTAATGTTCTATCATATATTTACATATTTACAATCACTGGACATGGTTTTAGAACTGCTGGAGCTTGTGGAACTCCTTGAAACAAGGCACCATGCACAGAAGCACCTTACATTCCTCACACATAAACCGAGTGTCTTTGCGTCTTTGTTGCCGTCGTTTTGTTTGTGCACAGACAATGCATCTCTTCTGAGCAAATTTCTTTTGAGTTGAAGGAAGCTGTATTATGAAATGATCACCTTCTCTTCTCAAACGCTTGGGTATATTGTGATGAATTCGAGGACCATGTTGTATTGCAGGTGTTGTTACCTGGTACTTCATTATGAGTTGTCTGACAACAGACAAACAAAATTCACCATACGGTGGTCTGTTACCAGTCTTTATTTGGTACATATTATATGCATTCAGCATTGAAATGTCCATGAGATGGAAGAAAAGTTTCATGTACCACTTGTAACTCTTACGAACACAGTCAACAAAACCAATCTGCATGTCACACTTGTCAACCAAGCGCATGTTTTGTGTATAATCAATCACTGTCACTGGTTTTCGAATACGTTCATTAGTCACTCGATCAACTTTGCCACTGTCTTGCATTTCATTACGGTGAATGGTTGTCAACAATGTGACATCTCGTTTGTCATGCCACCGTAATGCCATGATGTCATTGGCAGTAAACACCTGCACGTCATCACCACGAACACCTGCGTTGAGCCTGGGCATATGTTTACGATTAGAACGCACTGTGCCACACACATCTGTCTTGTTCACTCGCATGAAATCACTGAGTAATGGGCTTGTGTACCAGTTATCGGTATATAATGTATGGCCCTTACCAAGATAAGGTGCCATCATGTTTCTCACTACGTCACCTGATATACCCAATAACATCTTGGTATCTTTCAATGTTTTACTACCCGTGTATACAACAATATCCAACACCAGGCCACTGTCACAATCACAGAGTACAAACAATTTTATACCAAAGCGGTTCCTCTTGCTCGGTATATACTGCTTGAATGACAGTCTACCTTTGAACAAAATCAAAGACTCGTCAATTACAAGATTCTTGAATGGATAAAAGTATATCCTGAACTTTTGTTTGAGATACATGAAAACATTTCTAATCTTGTATAACCTGTCACTTCTGTCAGGCCTGGTTTTGTCAGAGAAGTGCAACATACGTAAGAGTAAGATAAACCTGTTCACTGGTATTATTTCACTGAAGGATGGGGTACAAATTAGCCGATCTGTGGACCAGTATGCTTTTATATTATGCTTATAGACGTGAGGCATAAGCATTATTGTTGCAAAAAGCAAATACATTTCTGCAACAGTCGTCTCTTTCCACCTGTGTAGTCTTGACTGTGGTGATAAGATCGTATTTGCCATGGTGTACTGAAAATACTTATTACTTTCCCTGACAATAGTTTCCATCAATGGCTGGTCAAAGAATAATTCAAAGAATTCCAGTTCATTGGCCGTGGTTCCAAGGGGACAGGTAGGTAGAATTCCACTTTGCGAGTCATCAAAGTGGTGAGGGCTGGGAACAAAATTGGGATTTTGCTGCCAATCCCAGATACGGTTTGCTGGTGGATACTGGACATCATAGGCTGGTTGTACGGGTGGTTGTGGTGGGCTGGTGGGTGACGCTCCGCTTTGTCCTTGAACTGACGAGTCAGCAGCGTGGGTTCCCGCGTGGCACAGCGAGTCACGCATGGCGGTGCCACTACCACCACCAGCCCCACTAACACCATCCACTGATGTCTGTGGCCCATCCATGCCAAGTGTAGCCACATCATCCTCACTATCACTACCTAAAACGGGTGTAGGGCCACGGGATGTACTCCGGGATGTACTACGGGATGTACTCCGTCCCCTGGGCATAGCATAGGGTACACTACCCGAGCGCATGCGGCGGCGCACATACCGACGCTTCACTGGTGAATATGTTTCCTCACTATCACTACTCGAATGATCGTCGAGCGCAATAAAATCACAATCCACGTCAGAATCATCGTCATTACTGAAGTCAGAGGCCAGGCCACGGGAAAATATTAGTTTTCTCTTACGTTTAGGAACAACCGACCGTGAGTCACGAGTGCCCACACCAGAGGTAGAAGGTGGAGGATCGTCGGGGTTTTCTGCACTATTATCGATATCCTGGTCATTATTTTCGGTCACTAACTCATCAAAGCCGTAGAATTCGTCTTCATTTCCACTTCCATCAGTGTCAGAACTATCAGACAGGAAGAGGAGAGTCCCAATTTTCCGGGGAGTCAGAGCTGACTTGCGACGAGACATGGTGAACAAGGGTGACTGAGCCAGCGTTCCCACAATGCTATGCAGGCGCCTAGATTTTTTGTTTACGGCGCACACCCACCGCGCAGACCCATTCTCTCATATGTAGGCCTATGAGCGCTTTCGCGCTAAATTTGACGGCGCTAGAATTTTGGCGTAGATCTACGGTTTGGACACTCACCGACCAGCCGTAGATCTACGGGACGGACCCTGAAAGGGTTAAATGACTGGGTTACAAGAGTTCACTCATATAAACCCTTGTTTGTAAATGATGGCAAAATAATGAAGAGAATAGAAAGTTAAGAGGAGTAAATAAGGCTGCAGGTAGATCTGGATAGGCTTCAAGATGTACTAATACTATTTTGATTGTTAGATTAGTTCATCTGTTGTACTACTACTATTGGCCAAGCAAAAGTAAAGTTGGGAAGGTGGAAAAAGTTCACAGAAACAGATAAAGAAAAAGATTTTGGATTACCTCTTAAGTTCAGTCCAGTTTAGGGATAAAATTGGCCTTACTGTGAAATAATTCCCAAGAAGGGAAAACTGCATGTTTCTAGTCCCATGTTATATAAAAAATCAACTCATACATGCTGTGTTATAGCCACCATCTTGAAGAATGATGATCATTTTTTTGTAATTCTTGAAATGTTGAAGATAGCAGAAAATGTTTTAAGCAAAAATTATGAACATCTTAAAGATAGACATTTATAGTCATTGCTATTTTTATTGTAAGTGCAATGAGAAGTGAGCTACAGCTTATATAAAAGTTAGTTTTTATGCATTTCAATTTTCCATCAAAAAAATACTTGGTTGAGGTGTAATAGGAAGGAATCAATTATTAATGTATGGCCTCTTCACCTAGAAGACTTCTTATGAGGGAATTAAGGGGTTTTGTAAGATTATCAGATAAACCTGTATAATCTGCCTGTCACACCCATTCTGCCCCTCTCATACCCACCCTGCCTCTCTCTCACCCACCCTGCTTCTCACACCTACTCTGCCTTGGTCTTACCCTCCCTGTCTCTTGCTGCCTCCCTCACTACCTCCCTCCCTTACTGCCACTCTCGCTGATTCTCTGCCTCACTGACAACCTCCCTCACAAATTCATTGTCTCACTATCTACCTCCCTTCCTTGCTGTTTTACTGGGTGATCACATGTGAGTGAAAACACAGAGACCGCCTACTCAAGCAATCACACGAGAATGAATTTTTGCCGCATATAGTGAATTCTTAGTAGAAATAGGATTACTGCATATAAATGAAATTGCACATAGCAGTTCCGCATAAAATGAGGAACAGCTGTACATTATTTGTATTGTAATTAACCCTTTGAGGGTTTCGGACGTACTAGTACGGCTTACGACCCAGGGTTTTTGACGTACTAGTACACCTAAATTCTAGCGCCCTCAAATCTAGTGGGAGAAAGCTGGTAGGCCTTCATATGAAAGAATGGGTCTATGTGGTCAGTGTGCACAGTCTAAAAAAAATCCTGCAGCACACAGTGCATAATGAGAGAAAAAAAACTTTGACCGTTTTTTTGGAATAAAACAGCGACTTTGCACTGTATTTTCGTATGGTATTTATTGTTGTATTCTAGTTTTCTTGGTCTCATTTTATAGAATGGACGACATAATACAGAAATTGAGATGATTTTGACTGGTTTTACAATGAAAGATACCTTGAAATTAAGCTCAAAGTAGCAGAAATGTTCGATTTTTACCAAATTTCAAAAGTAAACAAATCGTGCCAAGCGTGCAATACACGTCAACTGGTGAGTCTAATATTCTTTCACAAGTGCGCCAATAATATTTATACCATTTTTTACACTAATGCAGTAGTCTGCATAACAGTAAATCTTATATTTTTTTGTGAGAATAAAAATTCAAAGTGGAAAGCAAAAGAATATAAGAGGGGCCTTGAGACATGACTGATGACCAGAGGAAATGTCATTTTAGTGCCAGGAATGTCTTTCTTGTTTATTCTGGACCCTATTCGGAAATTGGCATCTTTTGAAATTTGTATGAAATTGGCAAAATTGCTAAATTCTGACCACTGTACTGGATAGTTGAATTTCATAAATGGATGGTTTCTTGCACCCATTCGATAGAAAAAATGGAGTTCTAGCGAAATATTCATGTTTTTTGTCGACTAGTACAGTGGAATTGGCCGAAAATGGGGCTCAAAGTGGGCAAAATCGCTGATGCGTAAATATCCCGAGACCGCTAACTTCGTGAGAGCATAATTCCGTAAGTTTTCCATCAAATTTCAAACTTTTGGTGTCCTTATGATCGGGAAAAGATTCTCTATCTTTTCATAAGAGAATTTTTTTTTTTTTTTTTTTAAATTTGGCCGACCCTGAGAACGAGTTTCGGAGAGGGCCTGTCGACCCTCAAAGGGTTAATAATTGTTTGCTAGCATAATACTGCTACATAATAACATTTTAAGTATTTAATATAAATTATTGCTTGGAGATGTAAGGAACATATGCATTCAAACAGACATCTCACATTTTCATGATTAGCAAATTGTATAAACAAGATATCATGGGTACAAACCCAGGTTGGCCTTTTTGGTGTAGGGGTAAAATTGTGGGCATGTTACATGAATAACAAGGATTTTGGGGCACCTAAAATGGACTGTAGAGAAACTATTACATCCCCCCCCCCAACAAACTGGTCGTATCCCACCAAGGCAGGGTGGCCCAAAAAAATAAACAAAAGTTTCTCTTTTTAAATTTAGTAATTTATATACTGAAGGGGTTACTAGCCCCTTGCCCTGGCATTTTAGTCGCCTCTTACAACACACATGGCTTACGGAGGAAGAATTCTGTTTCACTTCCCCATGGAGATAAGAGGAAATAAACAACAAGAACTAGAAAGAAAATAGCAGAAAACCCGGAGGGGGGTGTATATACTTGTATATGCTTGTACATGTATGTGTGGTGTGATCTAAGCGTAAGTAGAAGTAGCAAGACGTACCTGAAATCTTGCATGTTCATGAGACCGAAAAAAGGACACCAGCAATCCTACCATCATGTAAAACAATTACAGGCTTTCGTTTTACACTCACTTGGCAGGATGGTAGTACCTCCCTGGGCGGTTGCTGTCTACCAACCTAAAACTATTACATATATGCTACATATTTTATATAGAGCAATGATGGTACTAACAACTGGAAAAGTACATCATAGAAAAAACATTTCACAGTACTTTAATAGAAATTCGACATGATACAAAAGCTAGGGTTAACTAATACAGTAATTAAAAATAGAATACTGTAATCATAAGATCATGCTAGGGGTGGACCAGAGCTCCACTTTGTCACCAAGCTTGTTAGCCATTTACCCCTAAAGATCAATTTTTAGATCTGGAGCCTGTTGAGTTTTAAGATTTGTATACTGCACAAGTCTCAGTGTGATAACTTCAGGATTTCCAAATACAGTATTTTATTTTATGGGAGATTCTAAAGAAAAATTGCAAAGTTTAGTGGACGAGTTTGGGAGTGTGTGTAAAGGTAGAAAGTTGAAAGTGAACATAGAAAAGGTAAGGTGATGAGGGTATCAAATGATTTAGATAAAGAAAAATTGGATATCAAATTGGGGAGGAAGAGTATGGAAGAAGTGAATGTTTTCAGATACTTGGGAGTTGACGTGTCAGAGGATGGATTTATGAAGGATGAGGTTAATCATAGAATTGATGAGGGGAAAAAAGGCGAGTGGTGTGTTGAGGTATATGTGGAGACAAAAAACATTATCTATGGAGGCAAAGAAGGGAATGTATGAAAGTATAGTAGTACCAACACTCTTATATGGGTGTGAAGCTTGGGTTGTGAATGCAGCAGCGAGGAGGCGGTTGGAGGCAGTGGAGATGTCCTGTCTAAGGGCAATGTGTGATGTAAATATTATGCAGAAAATTCAGAGTGTGGAAATTAGGAGAAGGTGTGGAGTTAATAAAAGTATTAGTCAGAGGGCTGAAGAGGGGTTGAGGTGGTTTGGTCATTTAGAGAGAATGGATCAAAGTAGAATGACATGGAGAGCGTATAAATCTATAGGGTAAGGAAGGCGGGGTAGGGGTTGTCCTCGAAAAGTTTGGAAGGAAGGGGTAAGGGAGGTCTTTTGGGTGAGGGGCTTGGACTTCCAGCAGGCGTGCGTGAGCGTGTTCGATAGGTGTGAATGGAGACAAATGGTATTTGGGACCTGACGATCTGTTGGAGTGTGAGCAGGGTAATATTTAGTGAAGGGATTCAGGGAAACCGGTTATTTTTATATAGCCGGACTTGAGTCCTGGAAATGGGAAGTACAATGCCTGCACTTTAAAGGAGGGGTTCGGGATATTGGCAGTTTAGAGGGATATGTTATGTATCTTTAAACATATATGTTTCTAAGCTGTTGTGTTCTGAGCACCTCTGCAAAAACAGTGATTATGTGTGAGTGAGGTGAAAGAGTTGAATGGTGATGAAAGTATTTTCTTTTTGGGTCACCCTGCCTCGGTGGGAGACGGCCTACTTGTTAAAAAAAAAAAAGTACAGGGATTTTATTTACTGAAATATTGACAAATAAAAATAGCTTGATGTACATGTACTTTGCAAAATTTTTCACATTGAATATGCAGTAAATACACAGTAAAACCTCAAATTAACAAGGCTTATATTCCTATGATATACTGTATCTGTGATTGGTTTTGAGAGTTTATCAACTCCCACTTCCTGGCCTGGGGCCAGGTTTTTCTGTTGATTGGCTGATCAACCAAGGTATTGCTGTTAGTGACCTGCTGGCCTGCATAGTCTTCACACACATTGCTTGATCTGGCACTTAGGCAAGGTAGTAGTCCTGTTTCCTGTTGAAGATTTTACACTTGTTCTGACAAGATTTCTGGTGGTAGTAGGCTGAATAGTCATGGATCATGGATGTTGTGCCCATGGCATAACATCCTGCTTTTCACTCGGTTTATTTTAAACTTCCTGCATCTCTCTCCACCACCACCACCCACCACCACCACCACCCACCACCACCACCACCACCCACCACCACCACCACCCACCACCACCACCACCCACCACCACCACCACCACCACCACCACCACCACCAACCACCAACCACCAACCACCACCACCACCACCACCCCCAACCACCACCACCACCATCACCACCACCACCACCACCACCCCCACCACCACCACCACCCACCACCACCACCACCACCACCACCACCACCACCACCACCGACCACTACCACCCACCACCACCCACCACCACCCACCACCACCCACCACCACCACACCACCACCACCACCACCACCCACCACCACCACCCACCACCACCACCCACCACCACCCACCCACCACCACCCACCACCACCCACCACCACCACCACCACCACCCACCACCACCACCACCCACCACCACCACCACCACCCACCACCACCACCACCACCACCACCACCCACCACCACCACCACCACCCCACCACCACCACCACCCACCACCACCCACCACCACCACCCACCACCACCACCCACCACCACCACCAACCACCCACTACTACTACTACTACCTCTTCCTCTTCCTTCCTCTCCCTCCTCCTCCTTCATCTTCTTTTTATAAATGCATATAAATACTTGATAAGTTTACACTAACATACATTAAGTTAGCAATAGAACTAGGCATTAAAAAATAAAAAAGTAAAATACACATACGTATATTACACTCATTACTTTCCTTAAAATAGTTGTAGTCTTAATGTAGAGCGAGATGAATAGTATTTCTTTCTTTCTTTCAACACACCGGCCATATCCCACCAAGGCAGGGTGGCCCAAAAAGAAAAACAAAACTTTCTCTTTTAAATTTAGTAATTTATACGGGAGAAGGGGTTACTAGCCCCTTGCTCCTGGCATTTTAGTCGCCTCTTACAACACGCATGGCTTACGAAGGAAGAATTCTGTTCCACTTACCCATGGAGAATGAGTAGTATTTATTGTAAGAAATCAAGTGTGGTATGTATGGTTGCTAGCCAGGCAACCCCCACCCACACAATATTTTATGACATTTAAAGATTCCCAGAGCGATAAAATGCATATACAGTTCACTCATTACTTACCTTAAAATATTTGTAGCCTTAATGTAGGGTCAGAGGTGAGTAAATGAGATAAAATGAATAAACGAGAGAGAGAATGAGTACGAGAGAGGACATGCGCGGAGTTTTGTAAACAAACCAAGTATACGCGCCAGGTCTGTTTACAAGTTGTCTCCACATTGATACAGTAGAATACATAAAGAGCAACACTCCCATTCTCATGTAACACCATTTTTAGAAAAAATTACGCCCTGAGTAAAGGTATACGAAAGGAATAATTTTTTACTGTTATCCCCAGTAACACATTTTCTCTGGTGTTGGACTAGAGAAAACATTATTCTTGCCGTCACTCGTACGTGTTGTCTGCCTACCGCATCTCATGTTTATGTTAGTTTATTCTACTGTGAAGTGTATTGATCATGTTTATATGTTACGTATCATGTTTATTATATAATTTTGAAAAAATATCATAAATGGATTAACGAAAATTTATACTGTATATACTATTAACGTAATATACAACATTTAACCCTTAAACTGTCCAAGCAGATCTATGTTCACATGCATAGTGCTTCAAAAGTAGATCTATGTTTTTTTACATATTTTCAAATATAACAAAAAAAAAGTAGATCAAAGTTTTTTTTTACACATTTTCAAATGTAAAAAGAAAAGAAGATCTACTTTTTTACATACTTTCAAATGTTGAAAAAACGTAGATCTACGTTTGGACAGTTTAAGGGTTAATGAGACTCGGTGATTATTATTAATATCATCATCATTACCAATTTGGCATCTCAAGACGTAAGACACTCTTACTGATTTTTATTTGTACCTGCATGCCAACACAGTGTGTAAGTTTATTTAGATACAGGTATACATAAGTACATATAATTATCAGAGTATAGTATATAAAATATGCAATGACTTTTAAAACACTTGAAATTTTGGAGTTTCCAGACAACAGAGAGACGCGGTGCTCACAGAGATTTGTAAACAAACTGGGTTGGGCGCGGTGACCATATCAGAAAGTCAGTTGGGGGGAGCCATATAACAAGTTTTGGTCATAATTTGAAATGTCTGTATTAGCGGAACACTGTAAAGCGGGGCCCTACTGTTGTATATTATCAGGTAGATCTCTCTTCTGCTCCAGAGAATAGTAGAATTCACATACACAAAATTTTGAAGGAAATCATATTGTCAGCTATCAATTTACGATGATTAGCTAAGCTACAACTTACTGGTCATTGCCACAACTCTCACGTGATGTAAGCAGTTTTATGAGATTTCCTTCCCTAAAATCATTGTACACTGTTGCAAAATGGTGCTGCATACAAACTTTTGAAAATGTGATTATTAATACTGTTAAAAGGCTAAGCTTGTCAAATGCTTTACAATTCTATATTTTGTATTTAAATTTTCTGAAATTTTAAGAAATGTGTAATTCTTTTCTAGATGTCAGGTCAGTGACAAAAGTACCCTTAAAGAAACTATATAAAAACTAAGGGAAGGTGGAGTAGGGGGTCACCCTAGGAAAGGTTGGAGGGAGGGGTTAAAGGAGATTTTGTGTGCAAGGGGCAATGACTTCCTGCAAGCATGTGTGAGCATGTTAGATAGGAGCAAATGGAGACCAAGGGTTTTTAGGACTTGATGTGCTGTTGGAGTGTGAAGGGAGTCATGGAAACTGGCAGATTGGACTTGAGTCATGGAGATGGGAAGTACAGTGTTTGCACCCTGAAGGAGGGGTGTTAATGTTGCAGTTTTATAACTGTAATGTAAGCGTGCCTCTGGTAAGACAGTGATGGAGTGAATGATGAGTTTTTCTTTTCCGGGCCACCCTGCCTTAGTGGGAGAAGGCCGATGTGTTGTGTATCTTTATACGTATATGCTTCTAAACTGTTGTGTTCTGAGCACCTCTGCAAAAACAGTGATTGTGTGAGTGAGGTGAAAGTGTTGAATGATGAAAGTATTTTCTTTTTCGGGATTTTCTTTCTTTTTGGGTCACCCTGCCTCGGTGGGAGACGGCCGACTCGTTGAAAAAAATAAAAAAAAATATATATATATACACACATATATATATACAATATATATATATATATATATATACATATATATATATATATATATACATATATATATATATATATATATACACATAAAGTGGGAGTTGTCACAGTTGCTCTTTGCTGATGACACTGTGCTCTTGGGAGATTCTGAAGAGAAGTTGCAGAGATTGGTGGATGAATTTGGTAGGGTGTGCAAAAGAAGAAAATTGAAAGTGAATACAGGAAAGAGTAAGGTTATGAGGATAACAAAAAGATTAGGTGATGAAAGATTGGATATCAGATTGGAGGGAGAGAGTATGGAGGAGGTGAATGTATTCAGATATTTGGGAGTGGACGTGTCAGCGGATGGGTCTATGAAAGATGAGGTGAATCATAGAATTGATGAGGGGAAAAGGGTGAGTGGTGCACTTAGGAGTCTGTGGAGACAAAGAACTTTGTCCTTGGAGGCAAAGAGGGGAATGTATGAGAGTATAGTTTTACCAACGCTCTTATATGGGTGTGAAACATGGGTGATGAATGTTGCAGCGAGGAGAAAGCTGGAGGCAGTGGAGATGTCATGTCTGAGAGCAATGTGTGGTGTGAATATAATGCAGAGAATTCGTAGTTTGGAAGTTAGGAGGAGGTGCGGGATTACCAAAACTGTTGTCCAGAGGGCTGAGGAAGGGTTGTTGAGGTGGTTCGGACATGTGGAGAGAATGGAGCGAAACAATAACTTCAAGAGTGTATCAGTCTGTAGTGGAAGGAAGGCGGGGTAGGGGTCGGCCTAGGAAAGGTTGGAGGGAGGGGGTAAAGGAGGTTTTGTGTGCGAGGGGCTTGGACTTCCAGCAGGCATGCGTGAACGTGTTTGATAGGAGTGAATGGAGACAAATGGTTTTTAATACTTGACGTGCTGTTGGAGTGTGAGCAAAGTAACATTTATGAAGGGGTTCAGGGAAAACGGCAGGCCGGACTTGAGTCCTGGAGATGGGAAGTACAGTGCCTGCACTCTGAAGGAGGGGTGTTAATGTTGCAGTTTAAAAACTGTAGTGTAAAGCACCCTTCTGGCAAGACAGTGATGGAGTGAATGATGGTGAAAGTTTTTCATTTTCGGGCCACCCTGCCTTGGTGGGAATCGGCCAGTGTGATAATAAAAAAAAATATAATACACCTACCATCCGACTTACAACCGAGTTCGGTTCCGAGAAACCGGTCGTAAGTCGAACTTTACTACTGAATATCAACAAAACATTTTTGTAATGACTTTATTTTATTGTTTTATTTTGGTATTTCATGTTTTACTTTTTTATGCTGTTAGTACTGTATTTTATACTGTAAGGTTTAGGATAAACACTGTGTACAACACAAATACTTGTTTATTTCCCAGAAATTTGGCATATATATATATATATATATATATATATATATATATATATATATATATATATATATATATTATATATATTATATATATATTATATATATTATATATATATATATATATATATATATATATATATATATATATATATAT
The DNA here is from genome assembly GCF_038502225.1 of Cherax quadricarinatus. Classification (NCBI taxonomy): domain Eukaryota; kingdom Metazoa; phylum Arthropoda; class Malacostraca; order Decapoda; family Parastacidae; genus Cherax; species Cherax quadricarinatus. The sequence continues at coordinate 6,862,012 of NC_091305.1, forward strand.
ATAAAACTTTAATAATGATGTTTTGCATTTAACCCTTTCAGGGTCCAAGGCCCAAATCTGGAGTCACGCACCAGTGTCCAAGATATTTCAAAAAAAAAATTTGTTATTTTTTCTTATGAAATCGTAGAGAATCTTTTTGTGAAGGTAATAAAACAAAAAGTACGAAAATTGGTGGAAAATTGACGAAATTATGCTCTCGCGAATTTTGATGTGTCAGCGATATTTACAAATCGGCGAGTTTGCCGACTTTGACTCCCATTTTAGGCCAATTACATTATTCCAATCAACCAAATTCTTAGCTATTTCACTAGTATTACTTCTATTCTATCGATTGAGCACAAGAAATCGCCAAGTCAACTGTTTCAACTACAAAATAAAGTGATCGGAAATTGTTAATTTGGCCAATTTAACACAAAGTTCAAAATATTCCAATTTCAAAATAGGCTCCAGAATAAACAATGTAGGTATTCCTGGCACTAAACTAACATTTCCTCTGTTCATTAGTTATGTTTTGAGGCTTTACAAATAAATTCCATTTTCATTTTTTATTCACATAATGAATTTTTATTCACACCAAAAAATAGAAGATTTACTGTTATGCAATACTGTAATAATTGTATAAATATCATCACCATATTTGTGAATGTATATTAGACCCACCAGCTGATGTGTATTAGACGTGTGAGGTCGTTTGTTTAATCTTGAATATCGGCAAAAAATTAACATTTCCGCTACTTTGAGCTCAGTTTCAAGCCATTTCCAATGCTAAAACCAATCAAAATCATCTCTATTTCTGTAATATGTCTTCCATTCTATCAAATGAGACCAAGAAATCGCAAATACAACTATAAAAAACATACGAAAAAACACTGCAAAGTTGCTGTTTTAATCGAAAAATCATGATTTCATTTTTTTTCTCTCATTATGCACAGTGTGCTGCAGGATCTGTTTTATGTGGTGCACACATACCACATAGATGTATTCTCTCATATCTAGGCCCAAATGTACCACTCACAGTTTATCAGAGTGAGCTGAGCTCATGGCGTAGATCTACGGTTTGGACCCTGAACATAAAGCCGTAGATCTACGGGACGGACCCTGAAAGGGTTAAAATTTAATTTCATAGATAAATTAGGCACATGTAATACTGGGTACATCAGTAAGACAAGACACAGGCAGTGAAGTTTTTTTTTAATGTTGATTTAGAGATAAATGCATAAACAATTTGAATACTATTAATATCTTTACAACTCTTCCCTCTAGTCCGAAGCCAAAAAGAGGACAGCCTCAGGGGCGTGGTAGAAAAAAGTCATGGTAAGTATGTGTAGACCATTGTAGTAATGGGACTGTTAAAAAGCTGTAACAAGTGTGTGTGTGTAAATTACAGTAGTTAGTCAAGAGATTATTAAAAGCCATGATAAGTGTGTGTAAACTACTATAGTAGTTGAGAGACTTTAAAAGCAATCGAAAGTGTGTGTGTGTGTGTGTAAACTACAGTACTGTAGTAGGTATGAGATAACATTGTAAAGAAATGCCAAATGTGGGCCAACAGTGAATAACAAATATAAACATTGGAATGAAGTTGAATACTATAAGTTAAGATCAATTGGAGCTGAAGGTATTCTGAAGTTTGGGTACATCTGATCTGTCTCATCCTTAAAATCTAAGGGAAAGTTTCAGAGGAACAATTCTGAAAGATTATTGTACTAATCAAATAAAAATTGGCACTCAGGAATGCCTGTAGCCTGTTAACCTTACTCCTCTGATACACGTACAGTATAGCATGTAAGTTATGTTTTGGATAAAGTTATCAGGTCAAGTATTGGTGTTAAACACAGAGATTACTTAAAGATTTTGATAGAAATTGCCCTCATCACATGGCACCAGTTAAACCCATATGATCACTCGCTAGTAAGAATTCATTTGTGACTCGTTTCATTGCACTCTTGTAATTAAGTGCATTACTTTGCACCAGCATAAACACAAGGCTTATGGTTATAAATATTGCCATAATTATACTTTGCACTTTCTGTCAAATGAGTGAAATACTGCGTACAAGGAAAGACTCAGAGGTGGATAATGACATTTGCATTCTGATTCAAATGACTATTGGTGCCCATGTCATTTTCTGAGTAAGAAAACTAACAGTCCAATTTTCCAAGGAATCGGTTGCAAAGCTTTAGACTTTGACAGTAGTAGTAGTAGCAGTAGTGTAGACAAAAGTTGTTTACAAGGTGTTAGTAGGTAGAAGAGTGATGAGATATGATGCAAGTGCAGTATTCTAAAAGGAAAAAATCAATAAAAAAATTATGTACAAAGTATATAATATTTTTTTTTTTTTTATTATCACACTGGCCGATTCCCACCAATGCAGGGTGGCCCGAAAAAGAAAAACTTTCACCATCATTCACTCCATCACTGTCTTGCCAGAAGGGTGCTTTACACTATAGTTTTTAAACTGCAACATTAACACCCCTCCTTCAGAGTGCAGGCACTGTACTTCCCATCTCCAGGACTCAAGTCCGGCCTGCCGGTTTCCCTGAATCCCTTCATAAATGTTACTTTGCTCACACTCCAACAGCACGTCAAGTATTAAAAACCATTTGTCTCCATTCACTCCTATCAAACACGCTCATGCATGCCTCCTGGAAGTCCAAGCCCCTCGCACACAAAACCTCCTTTACCCCCTCCCTCCAACCTTTCCTAGGCCGACCCCTACCCCGCCTTCCTTCCACTACAGACTGATACACTCTTGAAGTCATTCTGTTTCGCTCCATTCTCTCTACATGTCCGAACCACCTCAACAACCCTTCCTCAGCCCTCTGGACAACAGTTTTGGTAATCCCGCACCTCCTCCTAACTTCCAAACTACGAATTCTCTGCATTATATTCACACCACACATTGCCCTCAGACATGACATCTCCACTGCCTCCAGCCTTCTCCTCGCTGCAACATTCATCACCCACGCTTCACACCCATATAAGAGCGTTGGTAAAACTATACTCTCATACATTCCCCTCTTTGCCTCCAAGGACAAAGTTCTTTGTCTCCACAGACTCCTAAGTGTACCACTCACTCTTTTTCCCTCATCAATTCTATGATTCACCTCATCTTTCATAGACCCATCCGCTGACACGTCCACTCCCAAATATCTGAATACGTTCACCTCCTCCATACTCTCTCCCTCCAATCTGATATTCAATCTTTCATCACCTAATCTTTTTGTTATCCTCATAACCTTACTCTTTCCTGTATTCACCTTTAATTTTCTTCTTTTGCACACCCTACCAAATTCATCCACCAATCTCTGCAACTTCTCTTCAGAATCTCCCAAGAGCACAGTGTCATCAGCAAAGAGCAGCTGTGACAACTCCCACTTTGTGTGTGATTCTTTATCTTTTAACTCCACGCCTCTTGCCAAAACCCTCGCATTTACTTCTCTTACAACCCCATCTATAAATATATTAAACAACCACGATGACATCACACATCCTTGTCTAAGGCCTACTTTTACTGGGAAAAAAATTTCCCTCTTTCCTACATACTCTAACTTGAGCCTCACTATCCTCGTAAAAACTCTTCACTGCTTTCAGTAACCTACCTCCTACACCATACACTTGCAACATCTGCCACATTGCCCCCCTATCCACCCTGTCATACGCCTTTTCCAAATCCATAAATGCCACAAAGACCTCTTTAGCCTTATCTAAATACTGTTCACTTATATGTTTCACTGTAAACACCTGGTCCACACACCCCCTACCTTTCCTAAAGCCTCCTTGTTCATCTGCTATCCTATTCTCCGTCTTACTCTTAATTCTTTCAATTATAACTCTACCATACACTTTACCAGGTATACTCAAAAGACTTTTTTATCACACTGGCCGATTCCCACCAAGGCAGGGTGGCCCGAAAAAGAAAAACTTTCACCATCATTCACTCCATCACTGTCTTGCCAGAAGGGTGCTTTACACTACAGTTTTTAAACTGCAACATTAACACCAACATTATCCCCCTATATTTTTTGAACTCTCTTTTGTCCCCTTTGCCTTTATACAAAGGAACTATGCATGCTCTCTGCCAATCCCTAGGTACCTTACCCTCTTCCATACATTTATTAAATAATTGCACCAACCACTCCAAAACTATATCCCCACCTGCTTTTAACATTTGTCTTTATCCCATCAATCCTGGCTGCATTACCCCCTTTCATTTTACCTACTGCCTCATGAACTTCCCCCACACTCACAACTGGCTCTTCCTCACTCCTACAAGATGTTATTCCTCCTTGCCCTATACACGAAATCACAGCTTCCCTATCTTCATCAACATTTAACAATTCCTCAAAATATTCCCTCCAACTTCCCAATACCTCTAACTCTCCATTTTTAACTGACAAATCCATTTGTTCTCTAGGCTTCCTTAACTTGTTAATCTCACTCCAAAACTTTTTCTTATTTTCAACAAAATTTGTTGATAACATCTCACCCACTCTCTCATTTGCTCTCTTTTTACATTGCTTCACCACTCTCTTAACCTCTCTCTTTTTCTCCATATACTCTTCCTTCCTTGCATCACTTCTACTTTGTAAAAACTTCTCATATGCTAACTTTTTCTCCCTTACTACTCTCTTTACATCATCATTCCACCAATCGCTCCTCTTCTCTCCCGCACCCACTTTCCTGTAACCACAAACACTACATTTTTAAACCTACCCCATACCTCTTCGACCCATCTATCCTCCAATAGCTGTTTATGTCTTACCCTAACTGCCTCCTCTTTTAGTTTATAAACCTTCACCTCTCTCTTCCCTGATGCTTCTATTCTCCTTGTATCCCATCTACCTTTTACTCTCAGTGTAGCTACAACTAAAAAGTGATCTGATGTATCTGTGGCCCCTCTATAAACATGTACATCCTGAAGTCTACTCAACAGTCTTTTATCTTTTTATTTATTTATTTATTTATTATAAATTTGTGCACACATACAGAGGTACAAAAAAAATACAGATAAGAGCAGTATGCCAAAGCCACTTATACTATGCATAGCATTACGGGCTGGCTTAAAATTAACTTAAGATTAATTAAGCAATGATGAAGTCAGTGATAAAACATTAATGTAAACAGATTACTATAAAGCACAAGTGAGTATTACAAAGACAGGTCATATGAAGGATTCTGTTAGGTAGTGTATTTAAAAAATAATAAAGTTAGATTGGGTTTTAGGTTTAACATTTATGTGATATAATTGTGAGAAACATTTAAGATATACAATTTATAAGGTTCAGTTATTCAGTATTTATTTGGTTTTGGGTGAGTAAGTGATCTTTGAGTAGAGACTTGAATTTATAAACAGGTAGTGTTTCTTTTATATTTACAGGTAATGAATTCCAGATTTTAGGGCCTTTTATGTGCATTGAGTTTTTGCATAGTGTGAGATGAACACGAGGAACATCAAAGAGTGATCTGTGCCTTGTGTTATGGTCATGTGTTCTGTTGAGGTTGGCAAGGAGATGTTTGAGGGGAGGGTTAATATCAGAGTTAAGTGTTCTATGTATGTAATAGGTGCAGTAATAAGTATGGATGTTTTGTATGGTGAGTAGGTTTAGTGTATTGAATATTGGTGGAGTGTGCTGCCTGTAGTGAGAATTTGTTATCATTCTAACTGCAGCCTTTTGTTGGGTAATTAGTGGTCTGAGATGGTTAACTGTTGTTGAGCCCCATGCACAAATTCCATAGGTGAGATAGGGGTAAATAAGAGAGTGATATAGGGCCAGGAGGGCTGACTGTGGAACATAGTACCGTATCTTCGATAGTATGCCTACAGTCTTGGAAATTTTCTTAGAAATTTGTTGTATATGTGTATGAAATTTGAGTCTATTATCAAGGTGGATTCCTAAGAATTTTCCCTCTGTTAGCTTTGTGATAGGTGATCCGTTTATCATTATGTTAAGAGGGACATCTGTAGCTCTGTTACCAAACTGAATGAAGTAGGTTTTGTCAATGTTTAGTGTAAGTTTGTTAGTCCTCATCCAGGTAGATATTTTCTGTAATTCGGTATTTACAGTATTGGCTAGTGTGACTGGGCTCGGGTGAGAGAAGACGTATGTAGTGTCATCTGCAAATAGTGTGGGTTTGAGTAATTGCGAAGCATTTGGAAGGTCATTTATGTATAGGAGAAAGAGAAGAGGGCCAAGGACACTTCCCTGTGGGACACCAACTGTAATTGGTTGCGCAGAAGAGTTTGCCCCATTTGCGTACACATATTGGCTTCTGTTGCTGAGGTATGACTTGAGGTAATTGAGGGAGTGCCCTCTTATACCATAGTGTGACAATTTTACGTGGAGCAAGTCATGGTCAACTGTATCAAAAGCTTTACGTAAGTCAATGAAGATCCCCAGTGGGACTTCTTTTTTCTCTATTGCAGTGTATATATGTTCTAGCATGTGTATAATAGCATCATTAGTATTTTTATTAGGCCTGAATCCAAATTGGCAGGGGTTGAGTATGTTTTGGGAGATAAGGTAGGAGTAGATTCGTTTATGAATTAGTTTTTCAAAGATTTTTGAGAGAGGGTGTAAGTTGGATATTGGCCTATAGTTATTCAACTCTGTTTGGTCTCCTCCTTTGTGGATCGGGGTGACCCTTGCTATTTTGAGTACTGTAGGGAAGGTGGAGGATTCAATGGATTTGTTAAAGAGTGTTGCAATGATTGGAGATAGCACTTGTGACACTTTTTTATATATAAAGGGTGGTAAGGTACTTAAATCTCCTGCCTTGTTTTTTAGTGCATTGATAATAAGGGAGACTTCGTATGGGTTAGTCGGAGCTAGGAACAGTGTGTTCGGGTAGTTGCCGGTGAGGTAGTTATTTGGTGGGGTATCTGAGCTTGGGATTTTATGGGCAAGGTTTTGTCCTATAGTGGAGAAGAAATCATTGAGTCTGTTTGCTGTTTCTGTTGGTGGGAGTTGGGGTTCATCTGATTTTGCTAATTTTATTTCGCTATTTCGTGATATCTTTTTTGTTCCCAGAATTTCAGATAGTGTTTTCCAGGTCTTTTTTATATCACCTCGTAAGTTGGATAATCTGTTCTCATAATACAATTTTTTTGCCCTTCTTATCAGGCTGGTTAGGATTGACGAGTAACGTTTTGTTTGGTCTCTGGTTATGTGACCCATTCTGTACTGTTTTTCATATTGGTGTTTTGTATTGGTGTTTTGTATCTACCAATACATAATCCAACAAACTATTGTCATTTCGCCCTACATCATATCTTGTATACTTATTTATCCTCTTTTTCTTAAAATATGTATTACCTATAACTAAACCCCTTTCCATACAAAGTTCAATCAAAGGGCTCCCATTATCATTTGCACCTGGCACCCCAAACTTACCTACCACACCCTTTCTAAAAGTTTCTCCTACTTTAGCATTCAGGTCCTCTACCACAATTGCTCTCTCACTTGGTTCAAAGGTTCCTATACATACACTTAACATCTCCCAAAATTTCTCTCTCCTCTCTACATTCCTCTCTTCTCCAGGTGCATACACGCTTATTATGACCCACTTTTCGCATCCAACCTTTACTTTAATCCACATAATCCTTGAATTTACACATTTATATTCACTTTTCTCCTTCCATAACTGATCCTTCAACATTACTGCTACCCCTTCCTTAGCTCTAACTCTCTCAGATACTCCAGATTTAATCCCATTTATTTCTCCACACCGAAACTCTCCTACCCCTTTCAGCTTTGTTTCACTTAGGGCCAGGACATCCAACTTCTTTTCATTCATAACATCAGCAATCATCTGTTTCTTGCCATCTGCACTACATCCATGCACATTCAAGCATCCCAGTTTTATAAAGTTTTTCTTCTTCTCTTTTTTAGTAAATGTCTACAGAAGGGGTTACTAGCCCATCACTCCCGGCATTTTAGTCGCCTCATACGACACGCATAGCTTACGGAGGAAAGATTCTTTTCCACTTCCCCATGGACAATAGAAGAAATAAAGAAGAACAAGAGCTATTTAGAAAAAAGGAGAAAAACCTAGATGTATGTATATATATATATGCATGTGCGTGTCTGTGAAGTGTGACCAAAGTGTAAGTAGGAGTAGCAAGATATGCCTGTTATCTAGCATGTTTATGAGATAGAAAAAGACACCAGCAATCCTACCATCATGCAAAACAGTTACAGGTTTCTGTTTCACAGTCATCTGGCAGGACGGTAGTACTTTCCTGGGTGGTTGCTGTCTACCAACCTACTACCTGATTTAAATATATTTGCCATACTGTATGTGAGCAAAAGGCACTGTAATTTTTCAGAAAGTAAAGAAGTCTTTAGGTTAAGATTGAGTGTTTTATAAATATCCAGCAATTTTGTTTGTCTCTCTCTTCAGGAATGTCAGGATATGGGTCGGGTTATTGGCCACTGAAAAGCTTTGCCAACTTCATGGCATTCAAATTTATCTTTTTAACTTTGGTTTTAGACAAAATATCGAGCTATTTGATCTCGGTTAAAGAATAACTTACAGTTGTAATATTGTGTTGGTTTAAGCATACAAATATGAAGTATGTACTTAGGCATGCAAATATGAAGTACACCTACCATCCGACTTACGACCTGCTCGACATACGACCATTCGACTTACGACCGTGTTTTCTATGCCAAATTTCTGAGAAATAAACAACTGTTTGTGTTGTACACAGTGTTTATCCTAAACCTTACAGTATAAAATACAGTACTAACAGCATAAAAAGTAAAGTATAAAATGAAATACCAAAATAAAACGATAAAATAAAGTCATTACAAAAATGTGATGTTGATATTCAGTAGTAAGGTTCGACTTACACCGGTTTGTCGGAACCAAACTCAGTCGTAAGTCGGATGGTACCTGTACTTGCTTTTATGTTGATAACATTACTGATTTTACTAATGATATTTTCCTGTTTAATATGATGTATGCAATCTGTGATTGTATGAATGTATATCAGCACCAGATGTCTAAAAAAAAAAGTGATGGGTGTGACTATGCTGAAGACATAGAGACACATGCATATTGTAAGGATTCCTGAGTAAAGGCCATGTCTTTAGGAATGAGGGAGGGTGAGCTTATTTGTATTATTCATAGGTAATTTGTTTTATTGTCCATTTACATTTACTTCTAGGGATTTCTCACCAATTAATATAATGCTCATTGATTTTCACCAGTCTCCAGATAGAGTCCAGGAAAACTCATTATACTAGAAAGGATAAGCCAGCACCACATCCACGTAAGGATAAGGTAGCACCTCGAGTTACTAAGGATAAGCCAGAATCTTTTTCTTCATCGTCAGCAAGTGCCTCCCAGTTGATTGAGCAATTCAGTAGTCATTTAAGCCTTGACTTCCACATTCATGCACCACAGCATCGTTCTACTCCTCAGGTAAGATACTATAATAGATTCAGTATTCTCTTAGCCATTGTGTTTCGTTCAAAAGTAAGCTTACTAAACCTGAGTAAAGGCCATATCTTTAAGAATGAGGGAGGGTAAAATCAAGGAAGGCTGGCAGGAGAGGGAGGAAGATGGTACATGTATGAGGTGTGGGTGGTGGAAGGCTGTGACAAGTGTAAGTATCAAATCTACAGTTCTTTACCAGTCTCTGCCCTGTCCTGCCCTCCCTTCTTCCCTCCCTGCCTCTGGCCTGGCCTGCTCTGCCTTGCCTGTTCTACATTGCTCTACATGCCCTTCCTGCAGTGCCTACCTACCCTGGCCTTCCCTACCTGTTCTACCTGTCTTGTCTGCTGGGGCCTGCCTGCCCTGGCTTGTCCTGCTGTGCTCTCTCCTGCCAGCCGTGACTTGTCCTGCTGTGCTCTCTCCTGCCAGCTCTGACTTGTCCTTCTGTACTCTGTCCTGCCAGCCCTGGCTTGTCCTGCTGTGATCTGCCCTGCCAACCCTGGCTTGTCCTGCTGTGCTCTGCCCTGCCAGCTCTGACCTACTTGCTCTTCCCTGGCCTGTCCTGCCTTCTCTGCACTGGTCCTGCCTGTTCTGCTACCTCTGTTAATGCCTCTGGAGATTCCTAGCTAATTAAGCCTGTGGTTGTTTGCCACTCAGAAAACCCCAGAGTGTTTAAACATCAAAAAGGTATCTAAGGGCAGGTTGGGTGTTCTGGTTCTTGGAATGAGCTACCATAACACCGTGTACAGTGGAACCTCAAATTTCGAACTTAATCCGTTCCAGGAACTAGTTCTAAATTCGAAAAGTTTGAAAAGTGAAGCAATATTTCCCATAAGAAATAATGGAAATACAATTAATCCATTCCAGAAACCCAAAAATATTCACAAAAAAATACATTTTTTTTTATTTTTTTATTATCACACTGGCCGATTCCCACCAAGGCAGGGTGGCCCGAAAAAGAAAAACTTTCACCATCATTCACTCCATCACTGTCTTGCCAGAAGGGTGCTTTACACTACAGTTTTTAAACTGCAACATTAACACCCCTCCTTCAGAGTGCAGGCACTGTACTTCCCATCTCCAGGACTCAAGTCTGGCCTGCCGGTTTCCCTGAATCCCTTCATAAATGTTACTTCGCTCACACTCCAACAGCACGTCAAGTATTAAGAACCATTTGTCTCCATTCACTCCTATCAAACACGCTCACGCATGCCTGCTGGAAGTCCAAGCCCCTCGCACACAAAACCTCCTTTACCCCCTCCCTCCAACCTTTCCTAGGCCGACCCCTACCCCGCCTTCCTTCCACTACAGACTGATACACTCTTGAAGTCATTCTGTTTCGCTCCAGTCTCTCTACATGTCCGAACCACCTCAACAACCCTTCCTCAGCCCTGTGGACAACAGTTTTGGTAATCCCGCACCTCCTCCTAACTTCCAAACTACGAATTCTCTGCATTATATTCACACCACACATTGCCCTCAGACATGACATCTCCACTGCCTCCAGCCTTCTCCTCGCTGCAACATTCATCACCCATGCTTCACACCCATATAAGAGCGTTGGTAAAACTATACTCTCATACATTCCCCTCTTTGCCTCCAAAGACAAAGTTCTTTGTCTCCACAGACTCCTAAGTGCACCACTCACTCTTTTTCCCTCATCAATTCTATGATTCACCTCATCTTTCATAGACCCATCTGCTGACACGTCCACTCCCAAATATCTGAATACGTTCACCTCCTCCATACTCTCTCCCTCCAATCTGATATTCAATCTTTCATCACCTAATCTTTTTGTTATCCTCATAACCTTACTCTTTCCTGTATTCACCTTTAATTTTATTCTTTTGCACACCCTACCAAATTCATCCACCAATCTCTGCAACTTCTCTTCAGAATCTCCCAAGAGCACAGTGTCATCAGCAAAGAGCAGCTGTGACAACTCCCACTTTGTGTGTGATTCTTTATCTTTTAACTCCACGCCTCTTGTCAAGACCCTCGCATTTACTTCTCTTACAACCCCATCTAAAAATATATTAAACAACCACGGTGACATCACACATCCTTGTCTAAGGCCTACTTTTACTGGGAAAAAATTTCCCTCTTTCCTACATACTCTAACTTGAGCCTCACTATCCTCGTAAAAACTCTTCACTGCTTTCAGTAACCTACCTCCTACACCATACACTTGCAACATCTGCCACATTGCCCCCCTATCCACCCTGTCATACACCTTTTCCAAATCCATAAATGCCACAAAGACCTCTTTAGCCTTATCTAAATACTGTTCACTTATATGTTTCACTGTAAACACCTGGTCCACACACCCCCTACCTTTCCTAAAGCCTCCTTGTTCATCTGCTATCCTATTTTCCATCTTACTCTTAATTCTTTCAATTATAACTCTACCATACACTTTACCAGGTATACTCAACAGACTTATCCCCCTATAATTTTTGCACTCTCTTTTATCCCCTTTGCCTTTATACAAAGGAACTATGCATGCCCTCTGCCAATCCCTAGGTACCTTACCCTCTTCCATACATTTATTAAATAATTGCACCAACCACTCCAAAACTATATCCCCACCTGCTTTTAACATTTCTATCTTTATCCCATCAATCCCAGCTGCCTTACCCCCTTTCATTTTACCTACTGCCTCACGAACTTCCCCCACACTCACAACTGGCTCTTCCTCACTCCTAGAAGATGTTATTTCTCCTTGCCCTATACACGAAATCACAGCTTCCCTATCTTCATCAACATTTAACAATTCCTCAAAATATTCCCTCCATCTTCCCAATACCTCTAACTCTCCGTTTAATAACTCTCCTCTCCTATTTTTAACTGACAAATCCATTTGTTCTCTAGGCTTTCTTAACTTGTTAATCTCACTCCAAAACTTTTTCTTATTTTCAACAAAATTTGTTGATAACATCTCACCCACTCTCTCATTTGCTCTCTTTTTACATTGCTTCACCACTCTCTTAACCTCTCTCTTTTTCTCCATATACTCTTCCCTCCTTGCATCACTTCTACTTTGTAAAAACTTCTCATATGCTAACTTTTTCTCCCTTACTACTCTCTTTACATCATCATTCCACCAATCGCTCCTCTTCCCTCCTGCACCCACTTTCCTGTAACCACAAACTTCTGCTGAACACTCTAACACTACATTTTTAAACCTACCCCATACCTCTTCGACCCCATTGCCTATGCTCTCATTAGCCCATCTATCCTCCAATAGCTGTTTATATCTTACCCTAACTGCCTCCTCTTTTAGTTTATAAACCTTCACCTCTCTCTTCCCTGATGCTTCTATTCTCCTTGTATCCCATCTACCTTTTACTCTCAGTGTAGCTACAACTAGAAAGTGATCTGATATATCTGTGGCCCCTCTATAAACATGTACATCCTGAAGTCTACTCAACAATCTTTTATCTACCAATACATAATCCAACAAACTACTGTCATTTCGCCCTACATCATATCTTGTATACTTATTTATCCTCTTTTTCTTAAAATATGTATTACCTATAACTAAACCCCTTTCTATACAAAGTTCAATCAAAGGGCTCCCATTATCATTTACACCTGGCACCCCAAACTTACCTACCACACCCTCTCTAAAAGTTTCTCCTACTTTAGCATTCAGGTCCCCTACCACAATTACTCTCTCACTTGGTTCAAAGGCTCCTATACATTCACTTAACATCTCCCAAAATCGCTCTCTCTCCTCTGTATTCCTCTCTTCTCCAGGTGCATACACGCTTATTATGACCCACTTCTCGCATCCAACCTTTACTTTAATCCACATAATTCTTGAAATTACACATTCATATTCTCTTTTCTCCTTCCATAACTGATCATTTAACATTACTGCTAGAGATTAATTTTAGTTTTACATACAACAAATATAGTGTACAATTATGTATTAATTAATTTAAATAAACATGTAAAATAACTTTTACTTACCTTTATTGAAGATTGGTGATGGCATCTGGAAGATAGGGAGGAGAGAGGGAGTTGGGGCTAGTGTTTGGAAGGGAAATCCCCCTCCATAAAGACTAGGTATCAAAGCCCTCTCTGGGGTTACTTTCCTTCTCTGTCTGTTAATCCCACTAGGACCAGCTTGAGAGTCACTGGACCACTGTCTCACAAAATAACTGTCCACAGTCCCCTGTTTCTGGTGCCTCTAAGATTTCCCTAAAATGAGACATGGTTCTGTCACTGAACTTGTTGCAAAGATGGCTTGTTTCAGCTTGCTCAGGGTGGTACTTCTCCACAAACATTTGGACATCATTCCACTTGGCACAATTCTCCTTAATCTTTGAATTGGCATGCAACTTCCTTGCCTTTTCACAAATAATCGTCTCTGAAACACTATCACCTGCCATTTCTTTATCCTTGATCCACACTAGAAATAACTTCTCAACCTGATCGATTGTCTGTGGTCTTTTTTTTTTGGTTAGCATATTAACACTTTTTGTAGGTAGTAGGTTGGTAGACAGCAACCGCCCAGGGAGGTACTACCGTCCTGCCAAGTGAGTGTAAAACTGAAGCCTGTAATTGTTTTACACGATGGTAGGATTGCTGGTGTTTTTTTTTTTCTGTCTCATACACATGCAAGATTTCAGGTATGTCTTGCTACTTCTACTTACACTTAGGTCACACTACACATACATGTACAAGCATATATATACACACCCCCTTGGGTTTTCTTCTATTTTCTTTCTAGTTCTTGTTCTTGTTTATTTCCTCTTACCTCCATGGGGAAGTGGAAGAGAATTCTTCCTCTGTAAGCCATGCGTGTTGTAAGAGGCGACTAAAATGCCGGGAGCAAGGGGCTAGTAACCCCTTCTCCTGTATATATTACTAAATGTAAAAGGAGAAACTTTCGTTTTTCCTTTTGGGCCAGCCCGCCTCAGTGGGATACGGCCGGTTTGTTGAAAGAAAGAAAGATTAACACCTTTCGCAACATAAGCTTCCTTGATTTGTTCTTTCTTTGCCAGGATAGAAGCGATGGTCGACTTGTTTTTCCCATACATCCTGGCAAGCTCAACAAGTTTCACACCACTCTCATACTTCTGTATTATTTCCTTCTTCACTTCTATGGTGTTTCTCACTTTCTTTACTACAGGGGTACCACTAGCAAGTTTCTTTGGGCCCATGGTAGCTTATTTCACAGTCCCACAAGCACTAAACACAATGACAATCGTAAAATGTTTGAATGAGACCGCAGGTTAGTGTTCACTCAAGCATCAACAAAACCAAACTGGCTCACGGCGCCTGCGCGGGGTCGCGGACAGAGCGGGCTGGTGGACAGGTCTGGTACCCGGCAATTTGAAAAAAGGGGCGAGTTCGATAATGGGGACAAAGTTGGTTCGAAAACAGTGGTCGATTTTTGAAGAGTTCAACAAGCGATACGTTCGAAATTTGAGGTTCCACTGTATTTTGGGGTTTGAGGTACAATAGTTTTGAGATACAGTACATCCACTAGAGCAGAATAATATCATAACTCAAGAGACCCCTGTACAAATCTTGTCCTTTGAATCTGAAAATAATTGACAAAATATTTACTCTAAGGGCTGTACTTATGTCACCAGCTCCTGTCATAGCTGATGTAAGATAACACACAGCTCAAATCATTCAAGGTTACATCAAATCAATATTCTTATTAGAAAACCATTGAAAGATAAGTCATGTGGGAACCGTATTGGATTGATTTAATTAGTCAGTAGAAGCTGCAGGAATGTGAAAAACTATTGACTTAAATTGCAGACCCATCTGTTGTCAAATTAATTGACTGTTCTCGTAATTAAATTATAATTTATTGAAGTTAAATACGACCTTCAATCTTACAGGAACATGGAGGGACACCTCTTCCTAAGAGTTCTTCAACCCAAAAGATAAAATATATGAGAAGAGGTAAGTTAATTTCAAGCAAACAAATAAATTTTATTTCTTTTTGCAATAATACAAAATGTAGTTGACATGTAATAAAATATTGTTAAGCACAAAAGAAAGTTATTAGCAGGCTGTCCATTTTGGGCAGACTAAACCTATTCTTAGGGACTACTAAAAAACTAGACAGTTTTTCAAGTATTAAGTGTTTATGTATTAAATATTAATACCCAGATGTATAAAAGTGAGGTAGCGAAGTGAACAATAGTACAAATATGTGTGCATTAATACAGAGAAGAGAGGTAGCTAAAAGAAAATTGTACAGCTCTATCTATGCATCTGACTATATTATTGCAGTTTTAATGTACAATAAACACATTCACAATCACTTCATATGTCTTTCTAGACTAAGTAAGTTTATTCAGGTTAACACAAATACAGTTACATAGATTATCATACATAGCAGCATATGTGTAAAGAACCTAGGATAACCCAAAAAAGTCAGACAGAGTGACTTATTTCCATTGGGGTCCTATGCCATGCGCATTGCCACAGTTCACATGACTATGTAAGCTATAGTCACCTTGGGAGGTACTGCTATCCTTTCATATGGGTGCAAGAGGGAAGCATGATAAGGTTTTTTGCACAAGGGCAAGATTGCTGTTTTTTTCTTAGTACAGTAATAACACCAGGAGGCAGCTCTGATGAAAACTCACACTCACACGAGCTTTTAAACCAATTTAAACCAGCCAATAATAGAGCCTACTAGGCTGGAGAATACACTAGACCTCATCTTCACTAACAATGATGATCTGATAACAAATGTCACCATATCAAAAACAATATACTCAGATCACAACATAATTGAGGTTCAGACATGTATGCGTGGAGCCCCAGACCGACATAATGAGACTAGTCACGAGGGAGCATTCACCAAATTCAACTTCAATAACAAAAACATAAAGTGGGACCAAGTAAACCAAGTCCTAACCGATATAAGCTGGGAAAATATACTAAGCAACACAGACCCCAACTTATGCCTAGAACAGATTAACTTGGTGGCACTCGATGTATGCACAAGGCTTATTCCTTGAAGAAAAAGGAGGAGTAGATGTAAAATAGAAAGAGACAGGCGCTCCCTTTACAGGCGACGGAAAAGAATAACAGAGCGGCTAAAAGAGGTCAATATATCTGAAATGCGTAGGGAGACACTGGTCAGAGAAATAGCAAGCATCGAACTTAAGCTAAAGGAATCTTATAGGAGTCAGGAATCGCGGGAAGAAC
The DNA here is from genome assembly GCF_038502225.1 of Cherax quadricarinatus. Classification (NCBI taxonomy): domain Eukaryota; kingdom Metazoa; phylum Arthropoda; class Malacostraca; order Decapoda; family Parastacidae; genus Cherax; species Cherax quadricarinatus. The sequence goes on from NC_091305.1 coordinate 6,878,641, forward strand.
TAAAAGCCATAAATGAAATCGAAAGAAACCCAAAGTATTTCTTCTCCTATGCCAAATCAAAGTCGAGAACAACGTCCAGTATTGGGCCCCTACTTAAACAAGATGGGTCCTACACAGATGACAGCAAGGAAATGAGTGAGCTACTCAAGTCCCAATATGACTCAGTTTTTAGCAAGCCGCTAACCAGACTGAGAGTCGAAGATCAAAATTAATTTTTTATGAGAGAGCCACAAAATTTGGTTAACACAAGCCTATCCGATGTTATCCTGACGCCAAATGACTTCGAACAGGCGATAAATGATATGCCCATGCACTCTGCCCCAGGGCCAGACTCATGGAACTCCGTGTTCATCAAGAACTGCAAGAAGCCCCTATCACGAGCCTTTTCCATCCTATGGAGAGGGAGCATGGACACGGGGGTCGTCCCACAGTTACTAAAAACAACAGACATAGCCCCAGTCCACAAAGGGGGCAGTAAAGCAACAGCAAAGAACTACAGACCGATAGCACTAACATCCCATATCATAAAAATCTTTGAAAGGGTCCTAAGAAGCAAGATCACCACCCATCTAGAAACCCATCAGTTACACAACCCAGGGCAACATGGGTTTAGAACAGGTCGCTCCTGTCTGTCTCAACTATTGGATCACTACGACAAGGTCCTAAATGCACTAGAAGATAAAAAGAATGCAGATGTAATATATACAGACTTTGCAAAAGCTTTCGACAAGTGTGACCATGGCGTAATAGCGCACAAAATGCGTGCTAAAGGAATAACAGGAAAAGTCAGTCGATGGATCTATAATTTCCTCACTAACAGAACACAGAGAGTAGTCGTCAACAGAGTAAAGTCCGAGGCAGCTACGGTGAAAAGCTCTGTTCCACAAGGCACAGTACTCGCTCCCATCTTGTTCCTCATCCTCATATCCGACATAGACAAGGATGTCAGCCACAGCACCGTGTCTTCCTTTGCAGATGACACCCGAATCTGCATGACAGTGTCTTCCATTGCAGACACTGCAAGGCTCCAGGCAGACATCAACCGAATCTTTCAGTGGGCTGCAGAAAACAATATGAAGTTCAACGATGAGAAATTTCAATTACTCAGATATGGTAAACACGAGGAAATTAAATCTTCATCAGAGTACAAAACAAATTCTGGCCACAAAATAGAGTGAAACACCAACGTCAAAGACCTGGGAGTGATCATGTCGGAGGATCTCACCTTCAAGGACCATAACATTGTATCAATCGCATCTGCTAGAAAAATGACAGGATGGATAATGAGAACCTTCAAAACTAGGGAGGCCAAGCCCATGATGACACTCTTCAGGTCACTTGTTCTATCTAGGCTGGAATATTGCTGCACACTAACAGCACCTTTCAAGGCAGGTGAAATTGCTGACCTAGAAAATGTACAGAGAACCTTCATGGCGCGCATAACGGAGATAAAACACCTCAATTACTGGGAGCGCTTGAGGTTCCTAAAACTGTATTCCCTGGAACGCAGGCAGGAGAGATACATGATTATATACACCTGGAAAATCCTAGAGGGACTAGTACCGAACTTGCACACGAAAATCACTCACTACGAAAGCAAAAGACTTGGCAGACGATGCAACATCCCCCCAATGAAAAGCAGGGGTGTCACTAGCACGTTAAGAGACCATACAATAAGTGTCAGGGGCCCGAGACTGTTCAACTGCCTCCCAGCATACATAAGGGGGATTACCAACAGACCCCTGGCAGTCTTCAAGCTGGCACTGGACAAGCACCTAAAGCCGGTTCCTGACCAGCCGGGCTGTGGCTCGTACGTTGGTTTGCATGCAGCCAGCAGCAACAGCCTGGTTGATCAGGCTCTGATCCACCATGAGGCCTGGTCACAGACCGGGCCGCGGGGGCGTTGACCCCCGGAACTCTCTCCAGGTAAACTCCAGGTAAACACATGATAGGTAAATCCTACAAAGTTCTTTATTGCCTCCTGTATATGCATCTTATGTGACTGTATTTGTATGAGCACTTGTATCTCTTTTCTTACATATTTTTTAATAGTAATAATCCCTGTAGTCTCTTATTTCATCTTGGAAAAGTGGTATAGTGCCCTTCTTCTGTAAGCCAACTAAAATGCCGGGAGCACAGCACTAGTAATTGTTTAATAATAATAATAATAATAATAATATCTTTATTTACTACAAGTACATGTACAAGGTATACAGGCCTAGCTGGCATCAATGATATACTACTATGTATATAGAAAGCTACTTGTTGTGCTGAGCATTTTGGGCAAATTAGGTCAGTTTTGTCCCAGGATGCGACCCACGCCAGTCGACTAACACCCAGGTACCCATTTTATTGATGGTTGAACATAGTCAACCAGTGTAAGGAAACACATCCAATGTTTCCACCCTTTTACCGGGAATCGAACCCAGACCCTCGCTCTATGAAGCGAGAGCTTTTGCCACCAGGCCATGGGGCACCATTGTCATCACTAGGCATTAATTAGCTTGAGGCCTGGTTATGGACCGGGCGGCAGGGGCATTGACCCCGGAACACCCTCCAGATATTGTCAGAGTCAGCCTTAAGTCACTGCTGAGGGCTGCCAACACTACTGCACCTGTGAGGGCTGCCAACACTGCTACACCTGTGAGGGCTGCCAACACTGCTACACCTGTGAGGGCTGCCAACACTGCTACACCTGTGAGAGCTGCCAACACTGCTACACCTTTGAGGGCTGCCAATGCTGCCACACCTGTGAGGGCTGCCAACACTGCTACACCTGTGAGGGCTGCCAACACTGCTACACGTGTAAGGGCTGCCAACTGCTACATGTGTAAGGGCTGACAACACTGCTACACGTGTAAAGGCTGCCAACACTGCTACACCTGTGAGGGCTGCCAACACTGCTACACCTGTGAGGGCTGCCAACACTGCTACACCTGTGAGGGCTGCCAACACTGCTGCACATGTAAGGGCTGCCAACTGCTACACGTGTAAGGGCTGCCAACACTGCTACACGTGTAAAGGCTGCCAACACTGCTACACCTGTGAGAGCTGCCAACACTGCTACACCTGTGAGGGCTGCCAACACTGCTACACCTGTGAGGGCTGCCAACACTGCTACACCTGTGAGGGCTGCCAACACTGCTACACCTGTGAGGGCTGCCAACACTGCTACATATGTGAGGGCTGTCAATACTACATCCATGAGGGCTGCCAACACTACTACACCCATGAGGGCTGCCAACACTACACCAATGAGAGCTGCCAACACTACTACACCCATGAGGGCTGCCAACAATATTACACCCTTAGCTTTAATACGCTCCGATATTCCTGACTTAATCCCATTTATTTCTCCCCACTGAAACATCCCTATTCCCTTCAGCTTTGATTTGCTTAGAGCTAGGACATTCAACTTCTTTTCAGTCATAACATTGGCAGTCATCTCTTTCTTATCTACACTACATCTGTGCACATTCGAACATCCCAGCTTTATAAAGTTTTTGTTCTTATTTTTAGTAATTTATACAGGGGAAGGGGTTACCAGCCCATTGCTCCCGGTATTTTAGTCGCCTCTTTTGACACACTGACCCTTGTAGGTTTAGAGCTTCTTTTTGATTATAATAGTTATCTTATGACACACAAGGCTTACGGAGTAAATATTATTTTCCACTTCACCATAGAGATGAAAGGAAGTAGATAAGTACAAGAATTTTCTTTCATTTAGAAAATAGAAGAAAATTCATGTTGGTGTGTACACATGTGTGTACATGTACAGTGGAACCTCGGTTTTCGTTTGCCTGGTTTTCGCTGAATTCGGTTTTCGTCAAGTTGACAGTGGTCTGCCATACCGAACGTGTCCACCCACACCCCCACAAAGCATCTCGCACATTCTGAGTCAGTCTGGCTTTGTTTCATGTCGGTAGAGGGTGGTAGTGATGGTGGTAGAGATAACCTTTCCTCCCTCTCCCCTCCTTGCCGTCTTCCATACGCCAACAAGAGTCTTCAATAAAGGTCCTTTATATTTATTTCTCATTGTTTTCTGTATGTAAAACTATAGTTATTCTCTATAAAATGTATTTTTTTTTTTAATATTTTTCGGTGGCTGGAACGGATTAATTGGATTTATGTTATTTCTTCTGGGAAATATTGCTTCAGTTTTCGTCGAATTCGGTTTTCATCAGACTTTCTGGAATGAATTAATGATGAAAACCGAGGTTCCATTGTGTATGTAGTGTGCCTAAGTGTAAGTAGAAATACCTGTTTTCTTGCGTGTTTATGGGACAGAAAGAATAAACACCAGCACTCCTACCTTTGTGTAAAACAATTACAGGGTTTCGTTTCACACGCATTTGGCAGGGCGGTAGTACCTCCCCGGGTGGTTGCTGTCTACCAGTCTACTACCATTATTTCTTTAGCACTGTTTATTAGAAGTAGGGGTGATGTTGAGTGTAGGATGATGCCTAAAGTAAATGGATAAGACTCTTCTATTGGTTACTTAAATAATGGAGCTCCAGACATGTTTTCCAGTGTAGTGTAACTTGTTCAGTTTTGGTCAAGTATTTGTCTATAGCTGCTATATGTATATCCAGGTGTGTCACTGGAACAAGAAAATACCAGCCATTCTGAATATGTGTTGACCAGACTGAATTCTGTCAAGAAAGCTCATAGTAGTTCCAGAATAAAACACTGGGAAGTACTTGAAGATAGTGATGATAACATTGATTGTCTTATAGAGGTAAGTTCTTTATAATGCTTTATATAATGAATACCTCCCCACCCCACTAATTTTTTTTTTTTAACACAGCCGTTGCCCACTGAGGCAGGGTGACCCAAAAAGAAAGAAAAAAATTTTCACCATCACTTGCTCATAATCACTGTCTTTGCAGGGGCACTCAGACAAGACAACTTAGACGTCCCTCCAAACTGCCAATATCCCAAACCCACTCCTTTAACCCTTTGAGGGTTTCGGCCGTACTAGTACGGCTTATGACCCAGGGTTTTTGACGTACTAGCACGCCTAAATTCTAGCGCCCTCAAATCTAGTGGGAGAAAGCTGGTAGGCCTACATATGAAAGAATGGGTCTATGTGGTCAGTGTGCACAGTATAAAAAAAATCCTGCAGCACACAGTGCATTTTATAGAATGGAAAACATATTACAGAAATTGAGATGATTTTGACTGGTTTTACAATGAAAAGTACCTTGAAATTGAGCTCAAAGTAGCAGAAATGTTCGATTTTTACCAAAGTTCAAATGTAAACAAATCATGCCAAGTGTTCAATACACGTCAACTGGTGAGTCGAATATTCTTTCGCAAGTGCACCAATATTATTTATACCATTTTTTACACTAATGCAGTAGTCTCCATAACAGTAAATCTTCTATTTTTTGTGAGAATAAAAATTCAAAGTGGAAAGCAAAAGAATGTAAGAGGGGCCTTGAGACGTGACTAGTGAATAGACGAAATGTTATTTTAGTGCCAGGAATGTCTTTCTTGTTTATTCTGGACCCTGTTTGGAAATTGGCATCTTTTGAAATTTGTGTGAAATTGGCAAAATTGCTAAATTCTGAGCACTGTACTGGATAGTTGAAATTGGTAAATGGGTGGTTTCTTGCACTCATTCGATAGAAAAAAATGGAGTTCTAGCGAAATATTCATGTTTTTTGTCGACTAATACAGTGGAATTGGCCGAAAATGGGGCTCAAAGTGGGCAAAATTTCTGGTGCGTAAACATCGTCGAGACCGCTAACTTTGCGAGAGCATAATTCCATAAGTTTTCCATCAAATTTCATACTTTTGGTGTCATTATGATCGGGAAAAGATTCTCTATCTTTTCATAAGATTTTTTTTTTTTTTTTTTTTTTTTTTTTTTTTTTTAAATTTGGCTGACCCTGAGAACGAGTCTCGGAGAGGGCCTGTCGACCCTCAAAGGGTTAAAGTGCAGACATTGTACGTACTTCCCATTTCCAGGACTTAGCCCGGCTAACCGTTTCCCTGAATCCCTTCACAAAATATTACCCTGCTTACACTCCAATAGCTAATCAGGTCCCAAAAAACCATTTGTCTTCATTCACTCCTATCGAACACACTCACACATGCTTGCTGGAAGTCCAAGCCCCTTGCCTACAAAACCTATTTTACCCCCTCCCTCCAACCTTTTTGGGGCTGACCCCAACCCCGCCTTCCTTCTACATATTTATACGCTCTCCAAGTCATTCCACTTTGCTCCATTCTCTCTAAATGACTAAACCACCTCAACAGCAAAATATTGTATGTTTTATAATTTCCCCATTAAGTGGGTGAGGAAGTCTTTGTTTCTGATGAATGAGTTTGCAGTGTGCAAGATGGATGTGAAATTGAAGTTATATATTACTATACTTTATTTGACTTTGCTTACATGTCCAATATTAGAATCTTATATTGATTTATGCTTTTCAGGATGGTGTTAGTCCAGACTTTAATGAAGTACAATAGCTGAAAGTGGAGTAAAAAAAATCATCAGCATCCAACAGCTGGATTAAGTGATGTACCTTACCAAAAATTTAATTTGCTTTAAAACTCATTATTTTCTTTGGGGCTTATTCAGTTTCATTCTATGACTTTTTTGGGTCTACTTTTTTTTTAATATTTAATTTCATTCAGAATTTTTTTGTTTTGGGTGGGTGGGTTTGTAGGTGCATGTATGGGTCAGTATGTGTGTGTGTATACTCACCTATTTGTGGTTGCAGGGATTGAGTCACAGCTTCTGGCCTGGCCTCTTTGCTGAGCATTACTAGGTTCACTCTCCCTGCTCCAAAAGCTTTACCATACCTTTTCTTAATGGTATTGATTCTGCCTCTACTACATCACTCTCCAGGTTGTTCCACTTCCTGCCAACTCTGACTGAAGAAATACTTCCTAATAACCTTGTGACTCATCTAATTTTTCAACTTCCATTTATGACCCCTTGTTGCTGTGTCCCATCTCTGAAACATTTTGTCCCTGTCCTAACTTTCCACTCTTTAGATTCACACCCTCATAGCCACATGGGCCCTATTATACCTGCCTCCAGTTCCTCACCAAGATCATTTCCACTTCCTGATTACTCTGGAGAAATACTGCCTAATATCCCTGTGGCTCATCTGCACCTGTAACTTCCAACAGTGTCCGAGTTCCTCTTTCTTGTCTCTCAAACAGCTTACTCTTGTCTACCTTATTAATTCCTCTGAGTATTTTGTCATGTTATCCGTGTTCTTCTGTCCTCCAGTGTTGTGAGGTCCATTTCCATTAGCATCTCCTCATAGCTCAGTAACTAGACTTGTTGCATACTTCTTCACTTTCTCTTGTTTCTTGACATGCTTTTTCAGATGTGGGTTCCATTCTGGCACTACCCGGAATAACTTTTTGTTGAGATTCCTGAAGGCTACTCTTAGATTTGCTGACAGGCATAGGCTGTAAAGGTTATTCAGTTGATGTGATGTCCTTGCATTTACTGGGGTTGAATTCAAGCAGCCACTTATCTAACCACTCTTGCAATTTGTCCAGATCCCCTTGAAGCCTTTCCCTGTCCTCCTCTGTTTTCAGTCTCATTAGTTTTAAATCATCATTAGATGGGGATATATCTGAATCAGTGTCATTCACTTAAACTAGAAATACTAATGGTCCTAATACCAATCCTTGCACAACCCTTTTAATTACTCTTTACCATCCTGGCATCTCTTTCCTGATAGCTGTGTGTGAGGGGTAGGTGGGTGGGTGTGTGTGCATGGGTGTGTGGGGGAAGTTTTATTTTGTGTTTCTTTTAACACCTGTTTGGGTTGTAAGGTAAGGTCAGTCAAACAAGCTCGACTGGTCAAAAAAAAAAAAAATGTTCATTTGCTTTTGATATACATGTATATATTTTGGTTAATTAGTATAGGATACAATTTTTTTTTTTTTTTGCACTGAACCTAAACAGCATTATCTAACCTTGGTAAAAAATTTTTTATATAATTTACCTTTATCCTACCCAACCTAAGTAGGCTAAAATTTGGTTAGTATTAATTTAGGTAGTTACCAACAATATGTTAGGTAAAAGGACACAATTGCAACTAATGTGACATTTTATTGTGACAATGTTTCACTCTCTAGGAGCTTTATCAAGTCATTACATAACAGCTTGATCAAGCTCCTAGAGTGCGAAATGTTGCCGCAATAAAATGTCACATTAGTTGCGCTTGTGTCCTTTCACCTAACATTTAGTTAGTATTTTTGTTATAAATGAAAGATATTATTTATTTGATGTATCATCATATTTTTTTAGTTGCCTCAACAAATTTAGTTTTGGCTTGTGGAAAAATTTTATCCAGGCTGTGAATTGAAAAAAAATAATTCTGAAGTTATTTTGGATTTTTATACATTTTGTAGATTCTAGTAAAATGCAATAAATTAAATTTATATTTTTTATTTTTAGTACAGTATATCAAGTACCCCTAAAAATTTGAAGTGTTAATTCAGGTTTAGGCCTATTTTTGGCCAATAATTTAACCCCTTCCCCTCTCTCAAAAAAAAAAAAAAAAAAAAAAAAAAAAAAAAAAAAAAAAAAAAAGGCAGCAGCACTTCATCAGACTGTCAAATTCAATGTCTGAGTGGAATGACATGGACCATTAGGGGGAAATTAGGAAATAATGCATCTTATTTTTTCCATTTTTTTTTTTTTTCAAAATAAAACAGGTAAGTATTAAATAAAACTTGCAACTGGAGTACAAGTTATGGTACTAGCATGATAGCATCAGTAGGCTAGTGGTATCACTTCACTCGGTAATGTGATGTGGCCTTATTTTCACCTCAGCCATGTACAGGCATACCTCGTTAATACGGCACTCACTAATACAGCACTTTTCAGTTATACTATATTTGTTTATTTTCAGCACTTGCTTTGCTCTAAAATGGTTTTTAGGAAATTTTCCAACAGATTTTATTTATTATTTTTACTTTTGTTATTGTTTACTTAATGTAAATGTGTTTTTAGGCTTTTATATGCACTGGCAAGTGAAAAGAAAAGGCTGTGATTCGCTTTATGGTGGTGGACTGGACCCTAACACGCGTATTATTGAGGTATGCCTGTATGAGCAACTTGGCATGAACAGTCAACTTATATGGTAAGTACATTTGTAAAGATATTCAGTCACTTCTGGAATCATCAACTGTACCTCTGATTAGGATAAGAAAAACAGTCTTTAAAATTAGCATGTACTATCTTATATTTCCTTAATGAGTATTCATAGATAGACCTTTCTTATAGGAAGTCATTATCATTTGAGACATTCACTGCTAAGTTGGTAGACAAGACACATAGGCAACTTTATTTCGAAACATTTCGCCTACACAGTAGGCTTCTTCAGTAGAGACTGACAACCTCAAATCTACGACTTCAAGGGTGATGGACTGATTACATCGTCTTCACATCTCTACTGCTTCTGCCTACTTTCTGTACTCGATTGAAGAAGCCTACTGTGTAGGCGAAACGTTTTGAAATAAAGTTGCCTAAATGTTGCCTATGTGTCTTATCTACCAACCTGTCAGTATTGTGTACCATTTGATAATCACTGCTAAGTTATGGAAGTGATTATGACACTAGATCACTTCACCATAATAGATTAAGGGCTACAGAGTTGAGAACTCTTCAATTAAACATTGAGTTGTACAGTCAAACCTCGGTTTTCGTATGCCATAATTTTTGTACAATTCAGTTTTCGACGACTTTTTTCATCGAAATTTTGTCCGTTTTCATACATCCGGTCGGTTTTCTTAGTTGAAAATGGTTCGTACCAAACTTGTCCACCTGCCAGCGTGACTCGACCGCTCATTTCCTGGAATCAAGTGTCCACACAAAGCATCCCATGCATTCGTGACTCAGTCTGCCTTTGTTTCTCATTGAGTGAGCATCACTCTGTGCATTCATCCCAAACATTTCTTAATAATCCATTATTTTTTGTGCTTGTTTATTGAGTGCGACTGCCAAATAAGCCACCATGGGGTCAAAGAAAGTTCCAAGTACCAGCCCTTCAGTGATTAAGGACATGTGCAAAGTGGAACGAGTTGTAAAGTTTTGTGGAGATTCACCCTAACAAAGCTGTTGCAAGCCTTGTCCCTTTTTAGGCAAATCTCAGAGACGCCAGAAACAGACCTCTCTGGACAGATTTTTTGTGCGACAGGGGTCCAGTGATTCTCAAGCTGGTCCTAGTGCCAGTAAAAGACAAAGAAGGGTAGTAACCCCAGACAGGGCCTTGATACCTGAATTCCTTATGGTCGGAGATTCCCCTTCCAAACAATAACCTCACTCTCCTCCCTCTCCCCTCATCACCATCTTCCATATGCCAACGAGTCTTCAATAAAGGTTTAAGTGATGTTAAATGTTCATTTATCCATTTGATTAGTCATTTTTTACAAAGCAGAAGTGTTATAAGTAGAGCAGAGTATATGGAGAGTAAAAGAAAGGTGAAGAGAGTGGTGAGAGAGTGCAAAAGGAGAGCAGATGATAGAGTGGGAGAGGCACTGTCAAGAAATTTTAATGAAAATAAGAAAAAATTTTGGAGTGAGTTAAACAAGTTAAGAAAGCCTAGGGAAAGTATGGATTTGTCAGTTAAAAACAGAGTAGGGGAGTTAGTTGATGGGGAGAGGGAGGTATTAGGTAGATGGCGAGAATATTTTGAGGAACTTTTAAATGTTGAGGAAGAAAGGGAGGCGGTAATTTCATGCACTGGTCAGGGAGGTATACCATCTTTTAGGAGTGAAGAAGAGCAGAATGTAAGTGTGGGGGAGGTACGCGAGGCATTATGTAGTATGAAAGGGGGTAAAGCAGCTGGAACTGATGGGATCATGACAGAAATGATAAAAGCAGGGGGGGATATAGTGTTGGAGTGGTTGGTACTTTTGTTTAATAAATGTATGAAAGAGGGGAAGGTACCTAGGGATTGGCGGAGAGCATGTATAGTCCCTTTATATAAAGGGAAAGGGGACAAAAGAGATTGTAAAAATTATAGAGGAATAAGTTTACGGAGTATACCAGGAAAAGTGTACGGTAGGGTTATAATTGAAAGAATTAGAGGTAAGACAGAATGTAGGATTGCAGATGAGCAAGGAGGTTTCAGAGTGGGTAGGGGATGTGTAGATCAAGTGTTTACATTGAAGCATATATGTGAACAGTATTTAGATAAAGGTAGGGAAGTTTTTATTGCATTTATGGATTTAGAAAAGGCATATGATAGAGTGGATAGGGGAGCATTGTGGCAGATGTTGCAAGTAGTATATGGAATAGGTAGTAAGTTACTAAATGCTGTAAAGAGTTTTTATGAGGATAGTGAGGCTCAGGTTAGGGTGTGTAGAAGAGAGGGAGAATACTTCCCGGTAAAAGTAGGTCTTAAACAGGGATGTGTAATGTCACCATGGTTGTTTAATATATTTATAGATGGGGTTGTAAAAGAAGTAAATGCTAGGGTGTTCGGGAGAGGGGTGAGATTAAATTATGGGGAATCAAATTCAAAATGGGAATTAACACAGTTACTTTTTGCTGATGATACTGTGCTTATGGGAGATTCTAAAGAAAAATTGCAAAGGTTAGTGAATGAGTTTGGGAATGTGTGTAAAGGTAGAAAGTTGAAAGTGAACATAGAAAAGAGTAAGGTGATGAGGGTATCAAATGATTTAGATAAAGAAAAATTGGATATCAAATTGGGGAAGAGGAGTATGGAAGAAGTGAATGTTTTCAGATACTTGGGAGTTGACGTGTTTGCGGATGGATTTATGAAGGATGAGGTTAATCATAGAATTGATGAGGGAAAAAAGGTGAGTGGTGCATTGAGGTATATGTGGAGTCAAAAAACGTTATCTATGGAGGCAAAGAAGGGAATGTATGAAAGTATAGTAGTACCAACACTCATATGGGTGTGAAGCTTTGGTGGTAAATGCAGCAGCGAGGAGACGGTTGGAGGCAGTGGAGATGTCCTGTCTAAGGGCAATGTGTGGTGTAAATATTATGCAGAAAATTCGGAGTGTGGAAATTAGTAAAAGGTGTGGAGTTAGTAAAAGAATTAGAGGGCAGAAGAGGGGTTGTTGAGGTGGTTTGGTCATTTAGAGAGAATGGATCAAAGTAGAATGACATGGAAAGCATATAAATCTATAGGGGAAGGAAGGCGAGGTAGGGGTCGTCCTCGAAAGGGTTGGAAAGAGGGGGTAAAGGACTTTTTGTGGGCAAGGGGCTTGGACTTCCAGCAAGTGTGCGTGAGCGTGTTAGATAGGAGTGAATGGAGATGAATGGTACTTGGGACCTGACGATCTGTTGGAGTGTGAGCAGGGTAATATTTAGTGAAGGGATTCAGGGAAACCAGTTATTTTCATATAGTCAGACTTGAGTCCTGGAAATGGGAAGTACAATGCCTGCACTTTAAAGGAGGGGTTTGGGATATTGGCAGTTTGGAGGGATATGTTGTGTATCTTTATACGTAATGCTTCTAAACTGTTGTATTCTGAGCACCTCTGCAAAAACAGTGATTATGTGTGTGGTGAAAGTGTTGAATGATGATGAAAGCATTTTCTTTTTTGGGTCACCCTGCCTCGGTGGGAGACGGCAGACTTGTTGGAAAAAAAAAAAAAAAAAAAAAAAAAAAAAAATTGTTTTCTGTATGTAAATCTAGTTATTCTCTATAAAATGAGTTTTGTTAATACTTTTGGGTGTCTGGAACGGATTAATTGGATTTACATTATTTCTTGTGGGAAATATTGCTTCAGTTTTCATATGATTCGGTTTTCGTTAGATTTTTCAAATGGATTAATCACGAAAACCAAGGTTCCACTGTATGATGTTCCATTGACCACTCTTCATCATGCATCAGTATTGTCAGAGTATCAGCCTACAGTAGACTGATGTTTTGACACACACATGGTTAATGGGAGACTAGTGTGGTACCTGTATCTCTCCATCAGTTTCAATTAGACTAGGCCATTTCACCATTGATCCTCTACTTCATCTTGACTCATACTTTTGCAATGCCTTTGCCAAACGTCAGTTTGCAGTGGCATTTTTTTTTTTTCTAGAAAACTTATTTATGATGGTGCATGGTAATATATCTCATCCAAGTCCATTTCTCATTGAACCAATGGGGCTAGCTCTCACTTTTTTCGAGGTTTTATGACACCTCACGCTTATGCCTGGATCATTAACTTTTTACTAGATTTTGTTCAAGCAGAAGGCATTCAAAGTGTTTTTAGCACACTTGTTGAATGCACAGCCCAGTTTGTTAACTATTAAAATGGTCAAACCTCAGTACTTATTACCTGTACAGTACTGTACTATATGGATGATTTTGCCACTGCTTGTTTTGGCATAGACATTCAGCAAGTATCCACCTCTTTACAGAGTGAAGTTGACTACATCCATCTGGGCTACATTACATGGCTTCAAGTTTTCAGTATCCAAGCAACCTACTTATTTGGCACCCTGTCATTCCTTACTTCATACATTTCCTGTACAGCCTTTCCTCACTTAATGACCAAGTTCTGTTCCTGAGACCACATTGTTAAATGAGGTGCATACTATAATGGTAGCGAATTTGTGTCGACCTTCTTTGATATTGTTTTAATGTCACCTTTGCACCATTTATAACATTTCTGGTATATTTTTTTTTTAAATGTTTATACAGTAGTGTACTGTATATTGAAATAAATGGAATAGAGGAAATCAGCTCTAATATACATTAGGTATGAATACTGGTCAGAGAGCCCATCACAAGTCCAAAGTGTCAGTAAACGAGTACGTCGCTAAGTAAGGAGAGGCTGTATATTTTCCTGATCACACTACAGTGGCTGTCTTCCACATCTCATGTAGTAGCCCCGTTTCAATAGAAGTGTTGAAAGATTGTTGTCAGTGGTACACAGAGCACTTCTGCTCCCTCCCACAGAGATGTCTGGCCCCATCACCTTTGAGGTATTTCCACTTAGCAGTCTCTTCTCCTTGGTTGTGTGGGGAGGGGATGTGATAGTGATGGTGTTTGTGGTGGGTAGATTGTATGGGGGAGAAAAACAGTTTGGGTAGGGTATGATGTGGTGGACAAGTGTATGTATTTGTGGATGCAGGGGTTGAGTCACAGCTCCTGGTCCTGCCTCTTCAGTAGGTCATGCTCCCTGAGCTTTATCATACCTCTTAAAGCTGTGTATGGATTCTGCCTCCACTAAATCACTTTCCAGACTATTCCACTTCCTGATAACTGAAGAAATACTTCCTAACATCCCTGCGACTCGTCCAAGTCTTCAACTTCCAATTGTGACCCCCTTGTTGCTGTCCAGTCTGTCAATCTTGTTCGCTGTATAGCCCTTGTGGCTTAGCGCTTCTTTTTGATTATAATAATAATGTCAATCTTGTTGATTCCTCTTGGTGTTTTATGTGTTATTATATCCCCTCTATCTCTCCTGTCCTCCAGTGTCAACAGGTAGATTTCCCTTAACCTCTCCTTGACGGACATGCCCTTTAGCTCCAGGACTGGTCTCGTTGCAAATGTGTGCGGGTGTATGTATGGGTGTCAAGTTGACTGGGCTGTACAGTGTACTTGAAATTTGACAGTTATTTCACCTCAAGTGTTTGAAGGTAAAATAAGACCACACCTCACAAACTCAAGTAGACACAGAAAAAATATTCTTTATTCACATGACATTGTTTTACAGGGATTTTATGTAGAGTGACAGAGTTGTTTCATGATGGTGCAGCAGAGGTCCAACACTTGCAGGAACTCGTCACCACCTTCCAAGAGTCGATGATCACATATCTGAAAAGATTATTATTAATTTCACATTAAATAATTATACCGTTATGAACTGACTGTATAGGAAAAATTACCTATTACAGCCCAATTCCTAAACATGTTTTAACATCGCATTTTTTTTCTACCAAGATAAGGCAACCCTCGAAAAAAATATTTACCACTCACTCCTTGGCTGCCTTTTAAGAATTTTTATTCATGAAAGGAGCACAAACCTGTAGTAGTCATATAGTACCTAGGGAGGAGCAGCAGGCAATCAGGTTCAAGAAAGGGTCTGCTCCAATTCCTTGGAAAAAAAAGTCCCTTCAACACCAAGGAACCTCCCATGTCCCTGATTATAATAATAATCCTATGATACACTAAAGTGGAATATCCAGGACTGCTTATGAGAGGTGCCTTGATGCAGGCAAGGAGCTCTTCCATCTTTGCCACATGACATGACCTTTCCTCCTATCACTTCCCTCAAGGAAGGTTCCTTGATGCTGGAGTGGGGCTTTTTGATCCAGGGAATTGGATCTGTGCTCCAGTTCCCTGAATTAAACCTGAATACATTCCCCCACAGGTGCTGTATAATCCTACGGGTTTAGCACTTCCCCCTTGATTTTAATAATACCACCACCACATCTGAATGTATATTTGAGATTTAAGCTTTAGTGTAGATCTGATAAAGCTAAAGCTTGATTTAAATAAAGCTTGCTCTGTTTTACATGTCTTTATACTCTCTTGTTAGCCTGTGGCCCTTGTCACCAGTTATATCATTGAAAATTCTGAATTTCTCCCTCTAATGTGCATTTTATCGGGAGTGATCACGTCACTTTTCTGATAATTTTTCCAATGTCACTGGACAAAGCTGGTTTTCATTAATCTTGATGCTGAAAAGATTTTAAATTAGGCATCACAAATATAAAGCAAATTTGATGGCATACAAATTAGTATAAGAGTGGGCCACTGTAGGACAATGAGTTTCTGTGAAGGGGTGGGCAAGAGATTGTCTTGGCTTCTGTGTTTAGCACAATTTCTGAATAGATCTAGCCCTTGTGGCTTGGCGCTTCTTTTTGATTATAATAATAATAATGATCTGAATAGATCTATATTCTGAATGTCATTTTGTTTGTGTGTACTTCATGGAATGGGTTTGCTGTAATGGTAACCTAGATATCTTTCCCCGTTTTAAATAATAATTTTATCTTCTAGAGGTTAATCTTCTTTGAAGGCAAGAACACAAGTCAAATTTTACATAACACATTATTTACTGAATTACACAGGTGCGAAGTTGGGGAGCATGTTACGCAACAGCAACATCCAGTGTAAGAAGCAACCCAATTCCTGGCTATTTTGCTAGTATGCCTTCCTTACTGTAAACTGATCAAGTACTGTATATGGTAAGAACACCATCAGAACTACCCTACCAAGTGCACACAAGTCAGTAATTTGGCCAATTTTTACACTTATTTTCAATACCTCAATTTAAAACCAAATTCCAGTCACTAAAGCAGCCTCCCCTGTTCATTAATCACCAACCCCCCCAGGCCTCTCTTATAACAGGTCCACATTCGGTAGCTTGTGAAGCTGAGACTGGACCTAAGAGGGACCAGGAGCAGTGATTTGACCCCTGCAACCACATATAGGAAAGTACACACATGCAAATAATTGCTGCAACAAATGTATGTCTGGCAAATCTAAGACTACCTTTTAGATATCTAAGTAAGGTGTCATCACTGTGTATGTCAGGCCCACACTGGAGTACACAGCACCAGTATAGAACCCACACCTGCTCAAGCATGTTAAAAAAAATTGGTAAATGTACAGAGGTTTGCAGCCGAGACTAGTCCTGGAATTAAGGGGCATGTCTTATGGGAAAAGGTTATGAAAACCCAGTGTGATGACAAGGTCAGGACTAGGGGTGATATAACAGCAAACAAAATACTGAGGAATTGACAGGGTGAATAGGGACAGATTCTTTAAGGGACTGGAAACAGGAACATGAGGGCACAGCTGGAAGTTGATAACTCAGATGAGTCATGGATATAAGTGTCTTCAGCCTTGGTCAGGAAATGAAACAACCTGGAGAGTCAAGTGGTAAAGGCAAGATCTATACATAGCTTTATACCTCTTTTTAATGAGGCTCTTGTGTCAGGAGTGAATCTAGTAGCGACCAGCAAAAAGGCAGGGCCAGGAGCTGAGACTCGACCTCTGCAACCACATACAGGCAAGAACATATACAAATTTTTTCCCATTTCTAGGCTAATAAACCAAGACTCACGAAATCGTAATGACACGATTGCAAACAAACCATACCCCGGCCGGGATTGAACCCGCGGTCAGAGAGTCTCAAAACTCCAGACCGTCGCGTTTGCCACTAGACCAGCTAGCCACAATAAGATTCGTCCAACTAGGTATATTTCTACACCATAGGAAGGTTAGCATAGGCACCACTGTGACCACAAACTTGCATATGTGGTCACAGTGGTGCCTATGCTAACCTTCCTATGGTGTAGAAACATACCTAGTTGGACGAATCTTATTGTGGCTAGCTGGTCTAGTGGCTAACGCGGCGGTCTGGAGTTTTGAGACTCTCTGACCGCGGGTTCAATCCCGGCCGGGGTATGGTTTCTAATAAACCAAGATTGATTGTGGTCATGGTTTAGGCTGCACCAATAACTATAGTAAAAACTCGTAAGAGATTGGAGTGGGGGCAATTTTCCTTAGAAAAACTGCCCAAAATTAACAAATTCTACCATATTGAGACCCATTTCAAGTGATTTCCTGTCTGAAACTGACCAATATCTTCTCCATTTCACTAGTCTATTTTCCAACTGACACCAAGAAACAGCCAATAAAACCATGTAAATCCTAGAAAATGACCTAAAATTGCTAATTTTTAACCCAAACACAAAGTCAGAGGTTAGTTGTTCCAATTATGCACTGCATAGGTTTTTTTTTATATACATGCTGCACACACCCATTCTCTCATGTCTAGGCCAAAATTTGCCACTCACAGCAAACCTAAAGGTACTTTGTGCAGATCTACAGCACATATATACACACCCCTCTGGGTTTTCTTCTATTTTCTTTCTAGTTCTTATTCTTGTTTATTTCCTCTTATCTCCATGGGGAAGTGGAACAGAATTCTTCCTCCGTAAGCCATGCATGTTGTAAGAGGCGACTAAAATGCCAGGAGCAAGGGGCTAGTAACCTCTTCTGTATATATTACTAAATGTAAAAGGAGAAACTTTCGTTTTTCCTTTTGGGCCACCCCGCCTCGGTGGGATACGGCCGGTGTGTTGAAAGAAGAAAGAAGAATATATATATATATCTTTCTTTCAACACACCGGCCGTATCCCACCGAGGCAGGGTGGCCCAAAAGGAAAAACGAAAGTTTCTCCTTTTACATTTAGTAATATATACAGGAGAAGAGGTTACTAGCCCCCTTGCTTCTGGCATTTTAGTCGTCTGTTAAAACACACATGGCTTACGGAGGAAGAATTCTGTTCCACTTCCCCATGGAGATAAGAAATAAACAAGAATAAGAACTAGAAAGAAAATAGAAGACAACCCAGAGGGGTGTGTATATATGTGCTTGTACATGTATGTGTAGTGTGACCTAAGTGTAAGTAGAAGTAGCAAGACATACCTGAAATCTTGCATGTCCATGAGACAAAAAAGGACACCAGTAATCCTACAATCATGTAAAACAATTACAGGCTTTCGTTTTACACTCACTTGGCAGGACGGTAATACCTCCCTGGGCGGTTGCTGTCTACCAACCTACTACCTGTTATTTATATCTATATATATATATATATATATATATATATATATATATATATATATATATATATATATATATATTATATATGCAAAACAACCACTCTGAAAGAATAGAGAAATTCCAAGCGCTTTCGTGACTACTCACATTATCAAGGAACTATGAAAGTGAAGCATCCAAGGAAGCTATATAAGGGGTCCGGCCAGCACCTCACTATCAGATCCCACAACGGTTAAACACGTGACGCGCGGCGAGCCAACTTGGATAGGTCCTTTGCACAACTCACCCCCAAACTATTCTACCCAAGAAAATTTAAAAATTATTTGTCCAGTGTATTATTAAATTCTTCCCAAATTCTATTAATTATAAATGGATCTAATTTATATAAACCAAAGGAAATATTCATATTATTGTCAAAACTGCTTTTTATGAAACAAGATTCAATTATATTCCTGTCGACCATGGACTTGCTAGATACTACTTTCTCAACTTTTTGAAAATCAATTGGATGGTTAAAATCTCTTACATGAATAAATAGAGCATTGGAATCTTGTCCAGTTCTAATGCTATATTTATGTTGTTTTAATCTTAGTTCGAGATTTTTACCAGTTTGACCGTAATAAACTTTATCGCAAATTTTACAAGGAATCTTATAGACACATCCATCATCACTTTCATAGTTCCTTGATAATGTGAGTAGTCACGAAAGCGCCTGGAACCCCTCCATTTCCTCAGAGTGGTTGTTTTGCATATTTTGAAATCACCTGTTTACTGTGATCTTATTGCATATATATACATATATATATATATACATATATACATATATACATATACATATATACATATATATATATACATATATACATATATACATATATACAGTAATGTTAAATGATCAGTTATGGAAGGAGAAAAGAGAATATGAATGTGTAAATTCAAGAATTATGTGGATTAAAGTAAAGGTTGGATGCGAGAAGTGGGTCATAATAAGCGTGTATGCACCTGGAGAAGAGAGGAATGCAGAGGAGAGAGAGAGATTTTGGGAGATGTTAAGTGAATGTATAGGAGCCTTTGAACCAAGTGAGAGAGTAATTGTGGTAGGGGACTTGAATGCTAAAGTAGGAGAAACTTTTAGAGAGGGTGTGGTAGGTAAGTTTGGGGTGCCAGGTGTAAATGATAATGGGAGCCCTTTGATTGAACTTTGTATAGAAAGGGGTTTAGTTATAGGTAATACATATTTTAAGAAAAAGAGGATAAATAAGTATACACGATATGATGTAGGGCGAAATGACAGTAGTTTGTTGGATTATGTATTGGTAGATAAAAGACTGTTGAGTAGACTTCAGGATGTACATGTTTATAGAGGGGCCACAGATATATCAGATCACTTTCTAGTTGTAGCTACACTGAGAGTAAAAGATAGATGGGATACAAGGAGAATAGAAGCATCAGGGAAGAGAGAGGTGAAGGTTTATAAACTAAAAGAGGAGGCAGTTAGGGTAAGATATAAACAGCTATTGGAGGATAGATGGGCTAATGAGAGCATAGGCAATGGGGTCGAAGAGGTATGGGGTAGGTTTAAAAATGTAGTGTTAGAGTGTTCAGCAGAAGTTTGTGGTTACAGGAAAGTGGGTGCAGGAGGGAAGAGGAGCGATTGGTGGAATGATGATGTAAAGAGAGTAGTAAGGGAGAAAAAGTTAGCATATGAGAAGTTTTTACAAAGTAGAAGTGATGCAAGGAGGGAAGAGTATATGGAGAAAAAGAGAGAGGTTAAGAGAGTGGTGAAGCAATGTAAAAAGAGAGCAAATGAGAGAGTGGGTGAGATGTTATCAACAAATTTTGTTGAAAATAAGAAAAAGTTTTGGAGTGAGATTAACAAGTTAAGAAAGCCTAGAGAACAAATGGATTTGTCAGTTAAAAATAGGAGAGGAGAGTTATTAAATGGAGAGTTAGAGGTATTGGGAAGATGGAAGGAATATTTTGAGGAATTGTTAAATGTTGATGAAGATAGGGAAGCTGTGATTTCGTGTATAGGGCAAGGAGGAATAACATCTTGTAGGAGTGAGGAAGAGCCAGTTGTGAGTGTGGGGGAAGTTCGTGAGGCAGTAGGTAAAATGAAAGGGGGTAAAGCAGCCGGGATTGATGGGATAAAGATAGAAATGTTAAAAGCAGGTGGGGATATAGTTTTGGAGTGGTTGGTGCAATTGTTTAATAAATGTATGGAAGAGGGTAAGGTACCTAGGGATTGGCAGAGAGCATGCATAGTTCCTTTGTATAAAGGCATAGGGGATAAAAGAGAGTGCAAAAATTATAGGGGGATAAGTCTGTTGAGTGTACCTGGTAAAGTGTATGGTAGAGTTATAATTGAAAGAATTAAGAGTAAGACGGAGAATAGGATAGCAGATGAACAAGGAGGCTTTAGGAAAGGTAGGGGGTGTGTGGACCAGGTGTTTACAGTGAAACATATAAGTGAACAGTATTTAGATAAGGCTAAAGAGGTCTTTGTGGCATTTATGGATTTGGAAAAGGCGTATGACAGGGTGGATAGGGGGGCAATGTGGCAGATGTTGCAAGTGTATGGTGTAGGAGGTAGGTTACTGAAAGCAGTGAAGAGTTTTTACGAGGATAGTGAGGCTCAAGTTAGAGTATGTAGGAAAGAGGGAAATTTTTTCCCAGTAAAAGTAGGCCTTAGACAAGGATGTGTGATGTCACCGTGGTTGTTTAATATATTTATAGATGGGGTTGTAAGAGAAGTAAATGCGAGGGTCTTGGCAAGAGGCGTGGAGTTAAAAGATAAAGAATCACACACAAAGTGGGAGTTGTCACAGCTGCTCTTTGCTGATGACACTGTGCTCTTGGGAGATTCTGAAGAGAAGTTGCAGAGATTGGTGGATGAATTTGGTAGGGTGTGCAAAAGAAGAAAATTAAAGGTGAATACAGGAAAGAGTAAGGTTATGAGGATAACAAAAAGATTAGGTGATGAAAGATTGAATATCAGATTGGAGGGAGAGAGTATGGAGGAGGTGAACGTATTCAGATATTTGGGAGTGGACGTGTCAGCGGATGGGTCTATGAAAGATGAGGTGAATCATAGAATTGATGAGGGAAAAAGAGTGAGTGGTGCACTTAGGAGTCTGTGGAGACAAAGAACTTTGTCCTTGGAGGCAAAGAGGGGAATGTATGAGAGTATAGTTTTACCAACGCTCTTATATGGGTGTGAAGCGTGGGTGATGAATGTTGCAGCGAGGAGAAGGCTGGAGGCAGTGGAGATGTCATGTCTGAGGGCAATGTGTGGTGTGAATATAATGCAGAGAATTCGTAGTTTGGAAGTTAGGAGGAGGTGCGGGATTACCAAAACTGTTGTCCAGAGGGCTGAGGAAGGGTTGTTGAGGTGGTTCGGACATGTAGAGAGAATGGAGCGAAACAGAATGACTTCAAGAGTGTATCAGTCTGTAGTGGAAGGAAGGCGGGGTAGGGGTCGGCCTAGGAAGGGTTGGAGGGAGGGGGTAAAGGAGGTTTTGTGTGCGAGGGGCTTGGACTTCCAGCAGGCATGCTTGAGCGTGTTTGATAGGAGTGAATGGAGACAAATGGTTTTTTAATACTTGACGTGCTGTTGGAGTGTGAGCAAAGTAACATTTATGAAGGGATTCAGGGAAACCGGCAGGCCGGACTTGAGTCCTGGAGATGGGAAGTACAGTGCCTGCACTCTGAAGGAGGGGTGTTAATGTTGCAGTTTAAAAACTGTAGTGTAAAGCACCCTTCTGGCAAGACAGTGATGGAGTGAATGATGGTGAAAGTTTTTCTTTTTCGGGCCACCCTGCCTTGGTGGGAATCGGCCGGTGTGATAATAAAAAAAAAAAAATATATATATATATATATATATATATATATATATAAGAAAAATTGGATATCAAATTGGGGAGGAGGAGTATGGAAGAAGTGAATGTTTTCAGATACTTGGGAGTTGACTTGTCGGCGGATGGGTTTATGAAGGATGAGGTTAATCATAGAATTGATGAGGGAAAAAAGGTGAGTGGTGCGTTGAGGTATATGTGGAGTCAAAAAACGTTATCTATGGAGGCAAAGAAGGGAATGTATGAAAGTATAGTAGTACCAACACTCTTATATGGATGTGAAGCTTGGGTGGTAAATGCAGCAGCGAGGAGACGGTTGGAGGCAGTGGAGATGTCCTGTCTAAGGGCAATGTGTGGTGTAAATATTATGCAGAAAATTCGGAGTGTGGAAATTAGGAGAAGGTGTGGAGTTAATAAAAGCATTAGTCAGAGGGCAGAAGAGGGGTTGTTGAGGTGGTTTGGTCATTTAGAGAGAATGGATCAAAGTAGAATGACATGGAAAGCATATAAATCTATAGGGGAAGGAAGGAGGGGTAGGGGTCGTCCTCGAAAGGGTTGGAAAGAGGGGGTAAAGGAGGTTTTGTGAGCAAGGGGCTTGGACTTCCAGCAAGCGTGCATGAGCGTGTTAGATAGGAGTGAATGGAGACGAATGATACTTGGGACCTGACGATCTGTTGGAGTGTGAGCAGGGTAATATTTAGTGAAGGGATTCAGGGAAACCGGTTATTTTCATATAGTCGGACTTGAGTCCTGGAAATGGTAAGTACAATGCCTGCACTTTAAAGGAGGGGTTTGGGATATTGGCAGTTTGGAGGGATATGTTGTGTGTCTTTATATGTGTATGCTTCTAAACTGTTGTATTCTGAGCACCTCTGCAAAAACAGTGATAATGTGCGAGTGTGGTGAAAGTGTTGAATGATGATGAAAGTATTTTCTTTTTGGGGATTTTCTTTCTTTTTTGGGTCACCCTGCCTCGGTGGGAGACGGCTGACTTGTTGAGAAAATATATATATATATATATATATATATATATATATATATATATATATATATATATATATATATATATATATATATATATATATATATATATATATATATATATATATATATATATATATATATATATATATATATATATATATATATATATATATATATATATATATATATATATATATATATATATATATATATATATATATATATATATATATATATATATATATATATATATATATATATATATATATATATATATATATATATATATATATATATATATATATATATATATATATATATATATATATATATATATATATATATATATATATATATATGCAATAAGATCACAGTAAACAGGTGATTTCAAAATATGCAAAACAACCACTCTGAAAGAATAGAGAAATTCCAAGCGCTTTCGTGACTACTCACATTATCATAGTTCCTTGATAATGTGAGTAGTCACGAAAGAGCTTGGAATTTCTCTATTCTTTCAGAGTGGTTGTTTTCTGTGTGTGTGTGTGTATATATATATATATATATATATATATATATATATATATATATATATATATATATATCCTAGGTAGTAGGTTGGTAAACAGCAACCACCCAGGGAGGTACTACCATCCTGCCAAGCGAGTGTACAACGAAAACCTGTAATTGTTTTACATGATGGTAAGATTGCTGGTGTCTTTTGTCTGTCTCATAAACATGCAAGATTTCAGGTATGTCTTGCTACTTCTACTTGCACTTAGGTCACACTACACATACATGTCCAAGCATATATATACACACACACCCCTCTGGATTTTCTTCTATTTTCTTTCTAGTTCTTGTTCTTGTTTATTTCCTCTTACCTCCATGGGGAAGTGGAACAGAATTCTTCCTCCGTAAGCCATGCGTGTTGTAAGAGGCGACTAAAATGCCGGAAGCAAGGGGCTAGTAACCCCCTTCTCCTCTATGTATTACTAAATGTAAAAGGAGAAACTTTCATTTTTCCTTTTGGGCCACCCCGCCTCGGTGGGATACAGTCGGTGTGTTGAAAGAAAGAATATATATATACAGTGGACCCCCGGTTAACGATATTTTTTCATTCCAGGAATATGTTCAGGTGCCAGTACTGACCGAATTTGTTCCCATAATGTATATTGAGAAGTAGATTAGTCCATTTCAGACCCCCAAACATACACGTATAAACGCACTTACATAAATACACTTACATAATTGGTCGCATTGGGAGGTGATCGTTATGCGGGGGTCCATTATATATATATATATTTTTTTTTTCAAGTCGGCCGTCTCCCACCGAGGCAAGGTGACCCAAAAAAGAAAGAAAATCCCCAAAAAGAAAATACTTTCATCATCATTCAACACTTTCACCACACTCACACATTATCACTGTTTATGCAGAGGTGCTCAGAATACAAAAGTTTAGAAGCATACACATATAAAGATACACAACATATCCCTCCAAACTGCCAATATACCAAACCCCTCCTTTAAAGTGCAGGCATTGTACTTCCCATTTCCAGGACTCAAGTCCAACTATATGAAAATAACCGGTTTCCCTGAATCCCTTCACTAAATATTACCCTGCTCACACTCCAACAGATTGTCAGGTCCCAAGTACCATTCGTCTCCATTCACTCCTATCTAACACGCTCACGCACGCTTGCTGGAAGTCATATACAGTGGACCCCCGCTTAACCCTTTGACTGTCGAAGGGCCCAATCCTGAAGTGTCTCCTGGTGTCGCAAAATATTCGAAAAAAAAAAAAAAATTATTTTTTCTTATGAAAATGTTAAGATTATTTTTCTGATTGTTTTAGTCCCAAAAAAAAATTTTTCCCATCAGTACTTACCGAGATATAGAGGCATGAAGTTTGCAGAAAATGAGCCGCGTATGGCAACAGCGGCGACTGCCGCTCACCCGGTAAACTTTAGTTTACTTGTATTTGAAGGTTTGTTGTTTTTTTTCACTATTTTATTTTTTTACATAACTTATGTGGCCTGTGAGACCAAAGTAAGGTGCAATGTACATATATACACTCGTTGTATACAACACAATAAGCACACAAACATAATTATCAATATATTGTTTACAAAACTTGTTTACAAAAACAAACAATACAAAAAAATTTTTATTACTATTGTTCTATAATATATATACCAATATACAGTCACTGAACATACTCCTAGAAGTTCTGCAGCTTGTGGAACTCTGTGAAACATGGTGTCATACACAGTGGTGTTTTACACTCTTACACATAAAACATGGTGTCATACACAGTGGTGTTTTACACTCTTACACATAAAACATGGTGTCATACACAGTGGTGTTTTACACTCCTCACACATAAAACATGGTGTCATACACAGTGGTATTTTACACTCTCACACATAAAATCAGTGTGTGTGCATTTTTGTTGAATTTTTTTTTATGTGCAAAGACAAAACACCTCGTCTGAGCAGTTTTCTTCAAAGTATTAGCAGGCAGTTGTGTTATGTAGTTATCCTAGGTAAATGGTCGTGTGTCATCATTCCTTCCTAATTTCCTTCATTCCTTTCCTACCTGGAGGCTGCCTGGAGGGCATTCCACCTCTCTTCCTACATTCTTTCATCTGTCCTTCATTACTTTTTTCCTTCCTTTCATCTAGTCCTTCCTTCATTCCTGCCTTCCCTTCTTGCTTCTGGTTTCTATAATATATATACACATATATAGTCACTAGATACTTTCATAAAACTGCTATTATCACCCTTCAGCAAGCTTGTCTTGTGTGCGAGTGTGTGGCTTATAATTGTTTTGAGTCAGGAGTCGGCAGCTGTCAAAGTGACATATTGTCTCATTAGTCACTCCCCCTACCGCCTGTCAAAACAATGGGGTCGGATGCTGCTTCCCCCTCCATTCTATCTAATTATCTTTCTCCCTCATTCTATCTCTTTCAATCTGTCTCTCTTTCTCTCTCTGTCTATCTCTGTCTCACAGGTACACATAAATACAACTATACATAGTGTAAATTACCTAGGATAACCCAAAAAATCCAGACAAAGTGCTATACTCTGCTTGAAGATGTAAGTAAACGTGATGATGACACAGTCTTGTGGCTCTCTCTGAGACAGAGCTAGACGGATAGACAGGGAGTTTGGCAGACAGACAAATAGACAGACAAATGTTTGTTCGTCGTCATCTTCTCCTTCTCCTTCTCCTTCTCCTCCTTCTTCTCTTTCTTCTCCTCCTCCTCCTCCTCTTCCTCCTGGCTCTTGACAGATGGACAGCTGCCCCCCTCCCTCCACCCTCGTTTACGCTCATCAAAGGTCAGCTCTTATCAGATGTTATCTCCCCTTATCTTGTCACTGTCATGGGGTGAACTGTTTTCATGCCTCAAGGGAACATATTATTATTATTAGGTATTAGGTATTATTATTATTCTTATTCTTATTATTCTTCTTCTTCTTCTTCTTCCTCCTCCTTCCACCTTCCACCTTCCTCCTTCCTCCTCCTCCCTCCCTCCTTCCTCCTCCACCCACCCTCCTCCTCCTCCTCCCTCCTTCCTCCTCCTGCCTCCTCCTCCTCCCTCCCTCCTTCCTCCTCCTCCCTCCCTCCTTCCTCCTCCTCCCTCCTTCTTCCTCCCTCCCTCCTTCCTCCTCCTCCCTCCTTCTTCCTCCCTCCCTCCTTCCTCCTCCTCCCTCCTTCTTCCTCCTCCCTCCTCCTCCCTCCTTCCTTCCTCTTCCTCCTTCCTTCCTCCTCCTCTTCTTCCTCCTCTTCTTCCTCCTCCTCTTCTTCCTCCTCCACCTCCTCCATTGCTTTTGGTCTCAAACTCCTCGAAATCATGAAATTGATCTTCATTGACACTTCCATCTGTGTTAGAGCATCACTTGGGAAGAGAAGAGTCCCAGATTTGCAGGGAAGTCACATATTTCTTACCGCTAGACATGCTGAAAAAGGACCACTGAAATGGTATTCCCACAATGCACCACTGGCTCCCCAATTTTTTTCATATGGTGCACACTGACCATGGAGACCCATTCTCTCACATGTGGGCCTACCAGCTTTCTCCTGCTTGATTTGAAGCCGCTAGAATTTATGCGTATAGATACGTCAAACACAGTATCTCCTATGACGTACATATACGACCGCGACAGTCAAAGGGTTAATGATCACCTCCCAATGCGACCAATTATGTAAGTGTATTTATGTAAGTGCGTTTGTACGTGTATGTTTGGGGGTCTGAAATGGACTAATCTACTTCACAATATTCCTTATGTGAGCAAATTCGGTCAGTGCTGGCACCTGAACATACTTCTTGAATGAAAAAATATCGTTAACCGGGGGTCCACTGTATATATGGGAGATAAAACTGGATAAGTTTTGTTTTGTAATTAGCTCTAGGAGAAATTTTCAGAGGAAAGATAGTGAAAAACATAAGCATAGAGGGAAGTAACGCAGACAACTGATAAGAAGTTAGCCTTCATTAGTGTTACAATGATGTATCATTTAATTATATAATATAACAAAAATTCTACTTACAGCAAGCCTTTCAAAAATGGCAGCTTTCTGAAGGTCAGCCAATCTGTCATGCGAGATAATACGATCATGTATTTGATTCATTATCTGCAATAAAAATGGAAACATTAATCTAAGGAAAATTAGCATCATTTTAATATATCCTAGCCATACTAAAAACCAAAATTTCACTAAAATAAAGAGGCACAAGAACTATGCCATAAGGAAGCTTAACACAAATTACAGCCAATAAAAATGTAACTTGAGTTTAGAAAGGTTTTCACTGAATAGTCAAGTGATACCTTCCACCAATTATATAACAATCACTCATCCTCAGTAATTAAAGTACCACCACCTAAGGAATTACCATTGTATAGCTATATTCTAACTACATACTATGTTTCCTATCAATTATTATTATAATCAGAACATTATTATAATAAAGCACTAAACCCACAAGGGTCATACAGCACTGTGTTCCTATCAATAAGTAATTACATCTCAATCTAACTTATTTGTTTTAATATTTTAACATAACAGCCATCTCTTACCCAGAAAGGTGAACCAAACAAGGAAACACATGTATGAACATTCACAGTCAGACTTTTCCCTCCAACTGCACACACACACACTGTGTCTGTGTCTATGTCTGCCTGTGTCTGTGTCTATGTCTGCCTGTGTCTGTCTGCCTGCCTGTGTACTCACCTAATGTGTAGTTTACATGTAGCAAAATATTGTTAAGCACAAAGAAAGCCACTAGCATGCATGAGCATTTCAAGCAGACTAATCCTAATGTTTACACACTACTTAAAGCAAGACACAGGTTATGGAGTGGTGAATCTTAATTATACATTATTACAAAAAAAAGTGTAGTAAAAATTTTATAATTAATAAAATTTATAGTAGAGGAGTTGCAAAAAAAAATTACAATTTACAATAGTACAATTTTAAGTATGTAGTAATACATGAATTAATTTAGTGTTCTTAAGTTAATTTGGATTATCTGAGTAGTTTCAAACTGGTTCTATGATTTCAGGCATAGTGTAGTGTTGGTATAGTTAAGTTTGGTAAATGTGATTTTTAATTATAGCCCTAGACTGTCAGATGGGACATTTTGCTGGTTCTGGCAATGAATTCCAGATCTTGGGGCCCTTTATGTGCACTGCATTTTTGCATAGGGTGAGACAGACATGTTGAAGAAAGTTTTGTGCCTGTGTTCTGTTGTAGCTATCAAGGAGAGGTTCAAGAGGAGGGTTTATATTGGAGTTTAATGTTCTATATATATAGAAGGTACAGTAATATGAGTGCATATTTTGTATATAATTATGTTCAAACTCTTGAAGATTATTATTATAATCAAAAAGAAGCGCTAAGCCACAAGGACTATACAGTGCAAACTCTTGAAGAGCAGTGAGATGTGCTGTCTGGCACAAAAGTTGGTGATCATCCTCACAGCAGCTTTTTGTTGGGTTATCAATGGTTTAAGGTGATCAGGCGTAGTACATCCACAAGCACAAATACTACAGGTTGAACAGTAACCATGTGGAACAGGAAGAAGAGTGCTCAGTGCAGAACAAACCTTTACTTACTGCCTTATGTTTATGTCTCATTCAGAAGTGTGTGGCACTGCACTTTACCCCCGTTATCTATTTATAATTTGCTACTTCCTTTTTTTTTTATTTTTGTTCCATGGGTAGTCTTTCTTCTGCTCTTCAAGAGATGTGCCTTTAATGCTGGTGTAGGGTCTTCATCCAAGGAATTGGAGCAACAGTCCCCTTGGATTAAACTATTACCCCTACAGGTTTAAGTTTCCCCATGAATTTAAGTAATGCCACACATTTTTGCTTTACATCTTGCTTCAGATATTTAATATTACATTACATCTGAAAGGCATGTGAAGGATGGCTTATGAAGACTTCCCTTGCAGGGAAGTGTCAGTAGGAACAAGAGATCAAAGGCAACATGAGGGTAAATATATGGTAAAAGTAGACTGTAGTGAGTAATATAAACACTGGAACAAATAGTATAGTCCTTTACTTGTAACAAAACAGATGGAAGTACCTTACTTTCTACTGAGAACAAATAAAAAGCACTGCTAGGTTGTTGGAGGACAGGTGTTTGTTGACAAATATGGCAGAAACACCTGTAGCAGTGCAAGCTTTTATTACAGATGTTTCACTCTAGGTAGAGCTGCCTATGTGTAACTTCATGAAACTACAGCCTACACAGAGTGAAAAGTTATCTAGAATAAATGTTTGCATGAAGTGTTTGTCATACTCCTAAGGAAAAACTTATCTAAATTATTAAGATTTTGGAAAAGTTAACAAATCTAGTAAATCATTTTAAAATACAGCATTACTGTAATACATAAGAAACCTATCTTAAAAAAAAATTAACATCATTTGCTTAAAAGAGGATACATGCACTGAAAGGTGTATTTTTTCAGTGTATACATGGTAAAAGTTCACTGTCAATCACTGTTTTAGGGATTAAAGTACTGTATTCTTATTTAACCCTTTGGGGGTTTCGGCCGTACTAGTACGGCTTACGCGCCAGGGTTTTTGACGTACTAGTATGCATAAATTCTAGCGCCCTCAAATCTAGCAAGAGAAAGCTGGTAGGCCTACATATGAAAGAATGGGTCTATGTGATCAGTGTGCGCAGTATAAAAAAAATCCTGCAGCGCACAGTGCGTAATGAGAAAAAAAAAACTGACCGTGTTTTTGGTTTAAAACCAACTTTGCACTGTATTTTCGTATGGTATTTATTGTTGTATTCTAGTTTTCCTGGTGTCATTGTATAGAATGGAAGACATTACAGAAATTGAGATGATTTTGACTGGTTTTTACAATGAAAAGTACCTTGAAATTGAGCTCAAAGTAACAGAAATGTTCGATTTTTACCAAAGTTCAAAAGTAAACAAATCATGCCAAGCGTCCAATACACGTAAACTGGTGAGTCTAGTATTCTTTCACAAGTGTGCCAATATTATTTATACCATTTCTACACTAATGCAGTAGTCTGCATAACAGTAAATCTTATTACTTTTGTGAGAATAAAAAATCAAAGTGGAAAGCAAAAGAAATGTAAGAGGGGCCTGGGGATGTGACTAATGAACAGAGGAAATGTTATTTTAGTGCCAGGAATGTCTTTCTTGTTTATTCTGGACCCTATTTGGAAATTGGCATCTTTTGAAATTTGTGTGAAATTGGCAAAATTGCTAAATTCTGACCACTTTATTGGATAGTTGAAATCGGTAAATGGGTGGTTTCTTGTACTCATTCAACAGAAAAAAATGGAGTTCTAGCGAAATAGTTATGATTTTTGTCGACTAGTACACTGGAATTGGCCGAAAATAGGGCTCAAAGTGGGCAAAATTGCCAATGTGTAAACATCATCGAGACCGCTAACTTCGCGAGAGCATAATTCCGTAAGTTTTCCATCAAATTTCGTACTTTTGGTGTCATTATGATCAGGAAAAGATTCTCTATCTTTTCATAAGAAAAAAATAATTTTTTTTTTTTAAAATTTTGGCGACCCTAAGAACAAGTCTCTGAGAGGGCCTGGCGACCCTCACTGGGTTAATGGTGAAAATGTTAGATGCAGCCTTAATTAATAACCCTACTTTTATTAATAGGATCTGAACCCTATTAAACAACCATCACTTGGCCAAAATAAACATACAATAGAATTTTCCAGCAAATGCTTTCATCATTACTGGCACTTTAAGACAGAAAATGCATTGAAAAAAAGGAACAAGATGCAGAGCCTCATACCTGGCTTGCTGAGTACCCTTCAATCATCATGCTATTCAAAAAATCACTCAGTTTTTCATAGGAGTCAGTTGCACACACTATAAACAGCTCATCCAACCACTTTTCTGGAATAACTCCTGCAAAATAAATAATCATATAACACACAGGAGCTTTATGACCTACACAGACTTGGTACATTTTTATGAATATAAAATTTAAAGTATATTTGCAGTTTTGAACTCTATTATAGGCACACCTCTGGCACGACATTGATGGAGTGAGTGATGATGAAAGTTTTTTTTTTTTTTTTTTTTTGGTTGTCCCAACCACGGTGGAAGATGACCAGTGGATTAAAAAAAAAAAACATGAACATATGACAAACTGTATGGATAAAAGGAACACATCTACAAGCTAAACACCAAAATATGCCAATTACCAACAAGTCTGTCGCTAATGTTGTAGTTACAGATAATCCAGGAGAGAATGGACTAAGGGTGCTTCATTTTCCATAATAAAAAAAAAAAAGGAAAGAAGAAATGGTCTTTCAGTCTAAAACAAAAATAAATGCCTATCTTATCATCACCAATCTGACAAGCACAGTCAACTTCTCAGGAAACTATCTCTTATCCAGATTTAGCTGAACAAGGCTTGGCAAAACTGTCTGCTGAGATCTATGATCCAATTCTCTTTGGATGATGCACCCAGGGCCGAATTACCGCATAGGCAAACTAGGCATTTGCCTAGGGCCCCGCGCATTTGGGGGCCCCGCGGTCAAAGGGGTTCAGGGGCTCATCCAAGACTGCGCACATGGTGCAAGTGCAAAGGGGTCCCTACCTAAAAAGTTCAAGTGTTTGGAGAGTAAAATTGATTTTTAAAAATTAATCAAAACAAAAATAAATAACGAAATAAAATAAAATAAAAATAAATAAACCTAACCATAGATGGCAACACTCAACATGCCTTTGTTTACATCAGAACAGCTGTGTTTTCCTGCTAATGGGTGAGTATGGGAGATTCCTCTCCAATTTTTTGTAGTAATTACATGTTATCTAGACTTGTACTGTGACAAATTAACTGAAGTGTTGCTGATAGACATTGATGTGTATGGATAAATGTTTGTTTTCACCTCTAAATGTTAAGGGAGGTACCTGATAGGGTTACTTGACCAGTAAAGACGCATGGACCAGTCAAGACGTATTTTTGGTAAAAATACTATGAAGAAAAACCTAAAAACGCAAATTGACTTCCGTTTGTAGGTTTTAAAAGCACTTTGTCCTGTCTTTAAGTCTTTATCATTTCAATAACAGATCTCAATTGATTGATGTTCTACATCACTTCCGTCGCAAATGCTTAGTTTTCAAGTTGCAACGGAAGTGATGTAGAACATCAATTAATTTACTACATATTTCCCCAGAAACACACAAGCCACATCAGAAAATTGTTGGTTGGGTGAAACTGAAAATTGTCCCTGCATTCTTTAATTCTCATGTCCTTATCTATGGTGGTAGGCCATATATCATGCAAAACATAATGATTAGTTTAGTTATGAAAATGGTAATATAAATACCATTGTGCATTGTTCTTGGACTCAGTATGATTTCTGTTTAAGTAAATTGGAGATCAAGGAGGATGAGTTAGTAAAATATTCGTAGCCCAAATCACTAACCTAATCTATGGTAAAAGTTCTGTATAAGACTCCTTTCTGGTAATGTTTTGAATTTTTAGATGCACAGCCAGAGGAAAGGGAACTACAAGGGCCATATCCCCCCAATTGACAGAAAAAAAAAATTTAATAATAATTAAAAAATTAATAATAATTGATAATGAAAAATTTGTATTTGCATGATTACAGACAGTGATACATCCTCATTATGGCATCTCGTGAACGTGATGTTGGACGTTCTTATGCGAGTGCGTCACAGAAAAGAAAGAAGAAAATTCAAGAAGAACAGAAAAAGAAAGATGTAGGAAGCTGCAGAAAGATCACAGACATGCTCATGAAAACAGTTTCTGATGTTACCAGTACAGTTGAATCTGCAGATACGTCAGATCATACAGGAAGCCCTCCCTCTATTATTTCTCAGCCAGCATCTACATTCTTTTGTGTCTCCTCTCAATGTCTCAACGGACATTTCATCCACAGGATTTGTCTTAAAAGATCCTGCCTCATGGCCAAATGTAATCCCCGATTCTCTACGTAATGCTTTCATTGCAGAAAACTTCAGTCAAACTCTGAACATTGACTTTAGGAAATCAGCAAGGATTTATGATGATGGAAGTCATCGTTGTTTAAAGTCATCTATGTTTTATAGGAAGCTTGCAAATTCAGAAACTGTGAAAAGATCATGGATGGTATACTCTGAAAGCTCAGGAAAAGTGTACTGTTCAGCATGCAAGCTATTTTCTACCAAAGAAAATACCTTCACACAGGGGTTCAATGACTGGAAAAATTCCAAGCGTTTCGAGGAACATGAAAACAGCACCACTCACAGGAGCTGCATTTTAG
The DNA here is from genome assembly GCF_038502225.1 of Cherax quadricarinatus. Lineage (NCBI taxonomy): Eukaryota > Metazoa > Arthropoda > Malacostraca > Decapoda > Parastacidae > Cherax > Cherax quadricarinatus. The sequence goes on from NC_091305.1 coordinate 6,912,810, forward strand.
CCAGTGTATTTCGTGCACAGAAAAAAGGCTTATTGGATTCTCATTTGGAAAATCAAACTGAAAAAGAGTGCACTTATTGGAGAAAAGTTCTAGAAAGAGTTGTTGCTGTTGTAGAATTCTTAGCTCTAAGAGGACTTGCTTTCTGTGAAGAAAATGAGGTTTTTGGTTCGGAAAACAATGGCAATTTCCTAGGGATCATAGAACTGTTAGCACAATTCGATCCATTCTTAGCAAATCATGTGTCACGCCTTGGGAATGCAGGAAGAGGCACTGTATCTTACATGTCATCTACTATATGCAATGAATTTATTGAACTGATGACTAAGAAGGTCCTCAATAACATCATAGCAGCTGTGAAAACTGCAAAATACTTTGCAATAAGTGTAGATTCAACACCAGATATTTCACATACAGATCAATTGACATTCATTGTTCGCTTTGTCGACTCCAGTGGTAAGCCTGTAGAGCACTTTATAAAATTCATTCCTCTTTCAGGCCATGATGGAGAAGCAATGATGAATGTAGTATTGGATACTCTGCTTGAACATGATCTCTCTATTATTTATTGCCGTGGCCAGAGCTACGACAATGCAAGTAACATGTCGGGTAAATATAATGGATTGCGAGCTCGCATCAAGCAAATCAACCCACTTGCTGAATATGTGCCCTGCTCAGCACATTCTCTTAATCTTGTTGGGTCATGTGCTGCGGAGTGTTGTGTCGCTGCAGTTTCATTTTTTGGACTTTTACAAGCACTCTTTAATTTTTTCTCTGCTTCAACGCATCAGTGGAGTATACTCAAGTCAACCATTCATGGAGATGTCATCAAATCATTATCAACAACAAGGTGGTCAGCGCAGCATGATGCAACACATGCTTTGAAAGACAGCTTTGCTGAAATACATTCTGCTTTGATCCAAATAGCAGAGGATGAAAACCAGACAGCAACTACAAGAAGCGAAGCAGCCAGCTTAGCATCAAAATTGGAAGATTTTGAATTGGCCTTACTCTGTGTGCTTTGGGACTATATACTGGAACGGTTAAATGCCACGAACAAGACACTTCAGAAAATTGAAATTGAAATGGCTACTTGTGCTAACCTCTATGCAGGCTTAGTGGAATTTGTAAGCTCACTTCGCAATGATGAAGCTTTTGAAATGTTTGAAGAGAAAGCTAAACTGCTGGTGAAAGACTACAGTTACCAGGCTGATCATCAGCGGTCAAGGAAGAGGAAACGCAATTTTGAAGAGCCAGACAATGAAATTGTGTTGCTACCAAGGCAGAAATGTAAGACAGCTACATACTTTGTCATTCTGGATTCACTGATTACAGAATTGGTGAAAAGAAAAGAAATCTACCAGAATCTCAATGACAAGTTTGGATTTCTGTTCAAAATTACTACTATGCCAGATGCAGAATTGAGAGAAGCTGCATTAAAGTTGCAACAACACCTTTCAGCAGATGTTCAGGACACATTTGTTGAAGAAATAGTTCATTTTTCTGGGTATATGAATCAGATTAAAGCTCCACCTGAAAAATGTGCACCCTCAGCTGCTTTGAAACATTTAAGAAATGCAGGTATCTCAGAAACCTTCCCTAATGTTGACATAGTGTATCGCCTTTACCTAACACTTCCAGCTACTGACTGTGAAGGAGAACGTTCATCTTCTGTTTTGAAAAGAGTGAAAAACCAGCTCCGTTCAACAATGAGCCAAGACAAATTGTGTAACCTAGCCTTGTTGACCATTGAGTCTGATCTAACAATAAATATTGATTTTCAGAATATAATTGATGATTTTGCCAATATGAAATCCAGAAAAAAGTTTATTTAAGAAGTGCCTGTGAATCTAAACAATTCTTTACTTTCTTGAGTTTATATGATTTGATAGTCTTATGCATGATGCAATGATAACAATAATGGTCAGTGATTTATGAAGGGAATAATAGTGCTGTAGTGGTTATGCTGAATATAATAGGTACATGACATCACTACTTTAATAGCCTAATCTAGTAATACTATGCTGTCTTTGAGTTTATTCTCTTTAAAATGCATGATTTAACAAGATAGTTATAATGGCTGTTGGTAAATGGTTTTGGTTGTCTTGATGTACTTTCCCTATTAAATTTAATCTAAATAGCCAGAATGTATTTAATTAGACCTTAAACAGGCTCACACCGACCCCCCACCCCCAAGCTGGAAGGGGTCGCTTCGCTTACCCGTAACTCAAAGGGGCCCCGCCAATCTGAATAGCCTAGGGCCTGGAGACTTCTTAATCCGGCCCTGGATGCACCCACCACAGCTCTGCAATTTACTTCCATGATAAAACTGATTCAAGGAATATCATCTTCCTATAACTTGAGAAGCAGCAAATTTTGAGGAATTATGAAATATCCTTGGCATTTAACCCTTTCAGTGGCCATCATGTAGAACTATGTCATTGATGCCAAGGTCCCTCATGTAGTTCTACATTATGAGCTATGCTTACTCAGACAAGCTGTGTGTGGTAAATTTTGGCTTAGATATGAAAATGGGTCTGCACAATATAAAAAAAAATACTGCCCCACATAGTGCATGATGGGAAAAGCAAAACCCAGACCATATGTTTGGTTTAAAATAGCAATTCTGATGTATTTTCTAGGAAGGTTAAGTTTTACTGGCTATTTCTTGGTATCATTTGACAGAATGGAAGACAAATTACTGAAACAGAGATGATTTTGGTTGGTTTGAGAACCAGTAGTAGTTTGAAATTGAGTTCATTATTATTATTATAATCATGGAGGAGCACTAAACCCGTAGGAGAAATTGAGTTAAAATTAGCAAAAATATTCAATTTTTGCCCATTTTTCCTGAGGTATGGTGCCCCTACACCTCCCAGTCAGTTTCATGGGTTTTCAATAAGCTGCAAACCATGACCAATCATTCCTAATTATATTTTATTATACGAGAAAGAGTAAATCTTTTATGTGTGTGAATATGAAATCAAAATGGAAGCAAGTGTAATATAGGAGAGACCTAGGAATGTGATAAATGAAGAGAGGAAATGTTTTAGTGCTGGGAATGTCTACACGGTAAATTTATCTTGTGTATTTTTAAATTGATATTTTTTAATAGTGTGTAAAATTGGCCAAATTACTGACTTCTGTTCACTTTATAGGGGAGTTGTAATAGATGAATGGGGAGTTTCTTGCACTCAATCAAATGGAGCAGTGGAGTTTGCTTAAAATAGGACTCAAAGTTGGCAAAATCACTAATGCATAAACTGCACCCAGACCGGTAACTTTGCACCTATGTAATTCCATACGTTTTCTATCAAATTTCATACTTTCAGTGTCATTTACCCTCAGAAAAAGATTCTCTACCATTTCAGAAGAATTTTTTTTTTAAAGTGGACACTGGGAGCTGAACAGTGAAAAAGTTAACGAGAAATGATGGGCTCTATTATGGACAACACCCAAGAAGCTGTTGTCTCCCAAGCACAATCCACTCATAATTTCAAGAGTTTTCCTACATCCATAGTCGGTTTATCTAGTGCTTGCCTGATCAACCAGGCTGTTCCTATCAGCAGCCCAGTGTTCCACATATCCATCACAGCCTGGTTCATCTGGCACTTTTGCAGAGAAACATGTCCAATTTCTTCTTAAAAACTTCTACCCTTGTTTCTAGTGGGTAAATTTTATTTTACACCTATGGCATAAAGGCCAAGACTGTGAGTACAGTTAAAATGTGATTCCCTCTCAACATCACACCCCAAGTCATACAGGGGGCAAAAATGCCTGCAAGAAAGGCACTTTGATACTGGTGAAGGCCTCCTAATCCAAAAAAACTGGAGCTATAAATTGTTATCAATTTAAACCCTAAACCTGTAAAGGTATTACAGCACGATCAATTACTGTAATCAATTTAAACCCTAAACCTGTAAAAGTGTTACAGCATTGTTTCTTGGATTGACTTTGATTCCCCTGAAGCAGTATAATCCCTACAGGTTCAAGGCTCCCCTTCCCCATGAATGAGTGTAAAACGGAAACCTGTATTGTTTTACACGATAGTAGGATTGCTGATATCTTTTTTTCTGTCTCATAAGCACACTCACACACACTTGCTGAAAGTCCAAGCCCCTCGCCCACAAAACCTCCTTTACCCCCTCCCTCCCAACCTTTTTGAGGACGACCCTTACCCCTCCTTCCTTCCCCTACAGATTTATATGCTCTCCAAGTCATTCTACTTTGATCCATTCTCTCCAAATGACCAAACCACCTCAACAACCCCTTTTCAGCTCTCTGACTAATACATTTAGTAACTCCACACCTCCTAATTTCCACACTCCGCATTCTCTGCATAAAATTTACACCACACTTAGACAGGACATCTCCACTGCCCCCAGCCGCCTCTTCGCTGCAGCATTTACAACCCAAGCTTCATACCCATATAAGAGTGTTGGTACCACTATACTTTCATACATTCCCTTCTTTGCTTCCATAGATAACGTTTTTTGTCTCCAGAGATACCTCACCGCACCACTCACCTTTTTTCCTTCATCAATTCTATGGTTAACCTCATCCTTCATAAACCCATCTGCTGACACGTCAACTCCCAAATATCTGAAAACATTCACTTCTTCCATACTCCCTCTCTCCAATGTGATATCCATTTTTTCTTTATCTAAATCATTTGATACCCTCATCACCTTACTCTTTTCTATGTTCACTTTCAACTTTCTACCTTTACACACCTTCCCAAACTTGTCCACTAACCTTTGCAACTTTTCTTTAGAATCTCCAATAAGCACAGTATCATCAGCAAAAAGTAACTGTGTCAACTCCCATTTTGTACACGATTCCCCATAATTTAATCCCACCCTTCTCCTGAACACCCTAGCATTTACTTCTTTTACAACCCCATCTATAAATATATTAAACCACCATGGTGACATTACACATTCCTGTCTAAGACCTACTTTTACCGGGAAGTAATCTCCCTCTCTCCTACACACCCTAACCTGAGCCTCACTATCCTCATAAAAACTCTTTACAGCATTTAGTAACTTGCTACCTATTCCATACACTTGCAACATCTGTCACATTGCTCCCCTATCCATTATCATATGCATTTTCTAAATCCATAAATGCAATGAAAACTTCCCTACCTTTATCTAAACACTGTTCACATATATGCTTCAATGTAAACACTTGATATACACATCCCCTACCCACTCTAATGCCTCCTTGCTCATCTGCAATCCTACTCTCTGTCTTACTTCTAATTCTTTCAAAAATAACCCTAATATTCTTGTTCTTGTTTATTCCCTCTTATCTCCATGGGTAAGTGGAACAATTCTTCCTCCATAAGCCATGTATGTCATAAGAGGCAACTAAAATGCTGGGAGCAAGTGGCTAGTAACCCCTTCTCCACCCTGCCTCAGTGGGATATGGCCAGTATGCTGAAAGAAGAAATAATAATACAGTGGACCCCCGCATAACGATGGCATCACATAGCGATTTTTCCGCATACCGCTTACTTTTATTGCAAAATTTTTGCCGCGCATACCGATTAAAAACCCGCTCACCGATTTTCGTCCGAGACGCGTCCAATGTGCCCTCACATGTGCCGCCCGTCCCATTGTTTACCAGCCAGCCTCCGCGGTAACATCCAAGCATACACTCGGAATATTTCGTATTATTACAGTGTTTTCGGTGCTGTTTCTGGAAAATAAGTGACCATGGGCCCCCAAGAAAGCTTCTAGTGCCAACCCTGTGGTAAAAAGGGTGAGAATTAGTATGGAAATTAAGAAAGATTTTGAAGGGTTTGGGGCTAACCCTGAGAAGCCTATGCCAGTTGTGGAATCCATTGTGCCTACTTCAAAGATTAAGGAAATGTGTGCACAGTGGGTTGAACTGCAAACCTTTATAGATGAAAATCACCCTGACACAGCTGTTGCAAGCCGTGCTGGTGACTATTTCAATGACAATGTTGTGGCCCATTTTAGACAAATCGTAAAGGAACGGGAGGTACAGAGCTCTATGGACAGATTTGTTGTGCGACAGAGGTCCAGTGACTCTCAAGCTGGTCCTAGTGGCATTAAAAGAAGAAGGGAAGTAACCCCGGAAAAGGACTTGCTACCTCAAGTCGTAATGGAAGGGGATTCCCCTTCTAAACAGTAAGAAGATAATGCTCTCCCCTCCTCCCATCCCATCAATCATCACCAGATCTTCAATAAAAGTAAGTGTCATGTAATTGTGCATGCCTTTTTCAGTTTGTGTGTATTAAAATTAACATTTCATGTGGTAAAAAAAAATTTTTTTCATACTTTTGGGCGTCTTGCACGGATTAATTTTATTTCCATTATTTCTTATGGGGAAAATTCATTCGCATAACGATTATTTCGCATAACAATTATCCCTCTTGCACGGATTAAAATCGTTAACCGGGGGTCCACTGTAAATTTTGTGTTTTCTTTCTCGGGTCACCCTGCCTCTGTGGGAGACGGCCAGTGAAAATAATAACGCAAGTAGGTGACTACACGAGAGGTATGTGGGGTATCGTCAACAGAAAATCATCTCAGTAACAATGCTTGTTGACAGGGCCAGAGCCCCATTTCTTCCTGATGTATGTGGCCCATGAAGTCACTGTGAGGCAGTAGTCTGCTTACAGAGGTAGCTCAAAATAGTCTTCCCCTCACCATTTGTTCTTATCCTGAGAAATGGAACAAAACAAGTATGGACATGTACTGGTACCTTCCCAAGAAAGGAAAAAACTTTTCTAGGAGAGGAAAGGGGGACAGAGAAGGTGGGAATAGGCAATACAGTTGCTTTCAATTAATACAAGCCTAATCCAGAGGATTAACTGGCCCTCTTTCTCATCGCAGCAGACACTCCTAAGACAATGTAATAGTAGTAAAAAAAATTATTTACCTGTAATTTCATATACATCTTGCCTCTTGATATTCTCACCACTTCGAAGTCGAGCAGCTGATTGTAATGTTGTAATAGCTCTTCGCAGATCTCCTTCACTCGTTTCAATGACTACCTCCAGAGCACCATCTTCATATTTGACATTCTCTTCTTCACATATGTAAGACAGTCGCTTCACCATTATATCATGTGCTGCAAAGAAAAGTATAAACAAATGCATTGGGTAGGATACTATAGGTAAAAGTTATTAAGTTGCATAGATAAATATTCTGAAAAGTAAATAAATTGGGAACCATAAATTTTCAACTGTTGCATACAGTGGAAATTTTATCTAAATATTAAGGCTTACAAAAGCACATTCTAGTTTCCTCATTTTTTTTTTTTAACACGCTGGCCATCTCCCACCAAGGTAGGATGATCCCAAAATAAATGGAAAGAGCTTTCAAGGACACTCATTCAATCACTGTCTTGCCAGAAGTATGCTGACATCACAGTTTAGATAACCCTCCAAGCTGCAAAATCTCACCTTCAGGACTTAAGTCCGGTACACTGATTTCCCTGAATCTCTTCATAAATGTTACCAGCACATCATAAAAACCGCTTGCCTCCACCCATTCTTATATAACAAGTCATGCAAGCCTGTTTGATGTCCAAGCACCTAGCATTCATACTGTATATGTATTTTTTTAGGCCTAAGTCTATTGCTCACCTAATACAGTGGGCCCTCTAATTTCGTGAGGCTCTATTTTAGTGAATTTTGATTATCAGCCACTTTTTTCATCAAAATATAGCTTTTCTTTTCATGACCTCCCTCTATGTTCGGCAGCCGTCTGGTATGTGTCCCAGTGGCCCAACACACACAAAGCCTCCTACAGACACATTCAAGAGTCAGTCTGGCACTGTTTCTCGGCGAGTGAGCATCATTCCCTCGTATTCGTAGAAACATTTCGTAATAATCCATTGCTTTTCGTGCTTGCAACTGCTAAATAAGCCACCTTGAGTCAAAAGAAAGTTCCTAGTGCCAGCCCTTTGGTAAAGGTGAGAAACACGATAGAATTAAAGAAAGAGATTGTTGAAAAATATGAAAGTGGCGTACGTGTGGCCGACCTCGCCAGGATGTATGGGAAGCCCCATACAACGATCACTTCCATCGTGGCGAAGAAAAAGGAAATCAAGGAAGCTGATGTTGCAAAAGGGGTAAATATGCTAACGAAAGAGAGATCACAATTAATCGAAGATGTTGAGTTGTTCTTGTTAGTGTGGGTCAACCAAGAGCAATTAGCAGGAGATAGTGTTATGCAGCCGATAATCTGTGAAAAGGGAAGGCAGTTGCATGCCGATCTCAAAGAAAATGCCTAGAACAAGTGTTCATGTTAGTGAATTTAAGATCAGCAAAGGCTGATTCGAGAAATTCAAGAAGCAAAGTGGCATACACAGTGTTGTAAGGCATGGTGTGGCTGCAAGTTCAGATAAACGTGTGGCTGAAAAATTTGTGAATGAATTCAAGGTGTACGTACAGGAAGAAGGATTCCTCCCCCAACAAGTGTTCAGTTGTGATGAAACAGGCCTCTTTTGGAAGAAAATGCCAAAAAGGACCTACATCACACAGGAGGAAAAGACACTGCCAGGACACAAGCCTATGAAAGGCAGGCTAACTCTCTTGTTCTGTGGTAATGCTAGTGGGGATTCCAAAGTGAAGCCTTTACTGGTGCATCACTGAAAATCCTAGTGTGTTCATGAAAAACATTGTCATCAAGAGTAAATTGTGTGTGATGTGGAAGGCTAACAATAAGGCATGGGTCACGAGGGAAATTTCCTGTTAGTTCAATGAAGATTTCGGCTGAGGTGAAGAAATACCTCCTGGAAAAAATTGGCACTCAGTGCCTCCTAGTAATGGACAATGCTCCTACTCATCCTCCAGACTTGGATGACCAATTATTGGAGGAGTTTAGTTTCATCACAGTGAAGTTCTTGCCCCTAATACCACTCCTTCGCCCAGCCCATGGACCAGCAGATCTTTTCCCTTTAAAAAAACTCTACACCAAAGCAATGTTTCAAGGTGCTTTGATGTGACCTCAGACACTCAACTGACCTCCAAGAGGTTCTGCAGAGACCCACTTCAATATCCTCAGTTGCATAACTCATAGATAAGGCTAGGGGAATGACTTCCAGGACTTTGAACTTTGCTTGGAAAACTGTGGTCAGAATGTCCAAAAGAAGGAAGGATTTTGAAGGGTTTGAGGCTGACCCTGTCGATTGGGAAAATTTCCCTGGGGTTGGGTGAGTGGCGAGGGTGTGGAAGAGTTGGTGGAGGACCACAGTGGGGCTAACCACTGAAGAGATGCAAGACCTTCATCGGGAATAGCAACAGACCACAGCTGAGGAAATTGCTTCAGAGGAAGAAGAGAGAGGAAGGTGCCTTCTTCAGTGCTTAAGGACATCTGTGCAAAGTGGGTGAGGTGGAACGCTTGTGGGGGAACATTACACTAACAAAGCTGTTGCAAGCCATGTCGGCAACATGTACAATGACAATGCCATGTCCCATTTTAAGGCAAGTCTTAGAGAGACACCAGAAACAGCCTCGGGACAGATATTTTGGTGCGACAGTGGTCCAGTGACTCAAGCGGGAAGAAACCCCTGGATAAGGACTTGGTACCTAAAGTCTTTATGGAAGGATTCCCTTAGAAACAAGAACCCCTCTCCCTCCTCCCATCTTCTATACACCAACAAGAGTCTTCAATAAAGTTAAGTGTGATGTTATTATTGCTTTACATGTACATATATTGTAGGAAGTAGGTTGGTCGACAGCAACCGCCCAGGAGATACTACCATCCTGCCAAGTGAGTGTAAAACTGAAACCTGTAATTGTTTTACGTGATGGCAGGATTGCTGGTGTCTTTTTCTGTCTCATAAACATGCAAGATTTCAGATATGTCTTGCTACTTCTACTTACACTTAGATCACACTACACATACGTACAAGCCTGTATATACACCCCTCCTGGTTTCTTCTATTTTCTTTCTAGTTCTTGTTCTTGTTTATTTCCTCTACCTCCATGGGGAAGTGGAACAGAATTCTTCCTCCGTAGTTCCATGCGTGTTGTAAGAGGCAACAAAAATGTCGGGAGCAAGGGGCTAGTAACCCCTTCTCTTGTATATATTACTAAATGCAAAGGAGAACTTTCATTTTCCTTTTGGGGTCACCCTGCCTTGGTGGATCGGCCGGTTTGTTGAAAAAAAAATGTACATATATTGTAGGTAGTAGGTTGGTAGACAGCAACTGCCCAGGAGATACTACCATCCTGCCAAGTGAGTGTAAAACAGAAACCTGTAATTGTTTTACATGATAGTAGGATTGCTGGTGTATTTTTGTCTCATAAACATGCAAGATTTCAGGTATGTCTTGCTACTCTACTTACACTTAGATCACACTACACAACATGCAAGCATGTATATACACACCTCTGGTTTCTTCTATTTTCTTTCTAGTTCTTGTTTTGCTTATTTCCTCTTATCTCCAGGGAAGTGGAACAGAATTCTTCCTCCAGTATGCCATGCGTGTTGTAAGAGCGACTAAAATCCCGAGCAAGGGCTAGTAACTCGTTTTCCTTTGGGCACTCTGCCATGGTGGGATGCAGCGTTTGTTGAAGAAAAAATACATATATTGATTTGTCTTTTCTTTTTCTGTATGTAAATCTATACTTAAAATCCAGAAATGTATTTTTTTGTTAATACTTTTGCGTGTCTGGAATGGATTAATTGGATTTACATTATTTCTTATCGGAAAATGGTTTATTTGTGAATTTTGACTTTCGCAGACTCTCTGGAATGGATTAATCAGAAATTTGAGGGTCCATGTATATGATAGTGTAAACACATTATCAGGCTTTTATATGCATTTGAAAGTGAAAAGGCTGTTTTACTTTACAGTGATTTTCGATTTACAGCACTAACCCGGAACCTAACCTGCTATATAAGCAGGGCCTGCCTGTAAATGTGAAAGGGACAAGATTTTCAACATCCTCCCCTTTTTACATACAAGGGACTACCAAAAACTCCTGTCTTCAAGGAAAAACTGGACAAGTTTCTCAAGTCAATGTCTGATCAGCCTGGTTGATCAGGCCATCTGCGGAAGGCCTAGTATGTGACCAGGCTACAGGGCATTGACCCTTGGAACATTCTCCCGAAAGACTGTGAATACATCATATGTAATACTTACCAAGGGTTTAAGCGAAACTTGGAACATCTCGATGTGAGAGGCTCAATAATCCAGAAACATAGTTGCAGATGAGGCAAACGGGTTGTCTTGACTGTTTCTCCCTGGTACGCCTAAGGGCAGCTGGGCTGCACTGGTCATCGAAGTCAGCCTCATCCAAAATTATTATTTTGTATGGAAGACAAGGTTTACCACTGCAGAAAAATTTCAGAGGTTAAATCACATAGAAAATACTTGCAAGAGTATAATTTTTAACAATTTTTAAGCAGTTGATTTTACCTTTAAAAGTACTGCCTGAAATACTGAGCATAATATGGACCTGTAAATACACTATGGCGGCCCAGGAGTAGATAAACTCTTGGAACTTAAAAAAATAAAAAAATCATCTTATCTCTCAATACTAACCAATTCATCCAAAACAAATGTTAATAAGTTATGTTATGTGACCTCTAGACTTTTAACCTTTTTAAATGTCAAGCCCATTTCTGAAACTGTCATTCTATCGCAAAATTTTGGGAAAAAAAAATTATGAAATTATAAGAGAATCTTTTCCCAGTGGTAATGACACCAAAACTACAAAATTTGATATAAAACTTATGGAATTATGCTCTTGCTAAGTAGCGATCTGGCGATTCTCCGACTTTGAGCCCTATTTTCAGCCAATTCCTTACTTCCAGTCGACCAAACTCATAGCTATTTCTTTAGAACTCCATTTTTCTATGAATTTAGTACAAGAAACCATCCATTTACCAATTGCAACTACCAATAGATGGTCAGAAATTGGCAAATTGGCTAATTCACACAAAATAAAAAGATGCCAATTTCAAAATAGGGTCCAGAATAAACAATGCAGACATTCTTGGCTTTAAAAAATAACATAACCTCTGTTCATTAGTAAATCCCCGGGCCCCCTCTTATATTACTCTTGGTTTCTATTTTGATGTTGGGGGGAGAAGGCTGGAGGCAGGGGAAATTTTCTGTCTGGGGCAACGTGTGGTGTGAATATTGCAGAGAATTGTATTTTGGAAGTTAGGAGGAGGTGCGGTTAAAAACTGTTATCCAGAGGGCTGAGGAAGGGTTGTTGAGGTGGTTGGACATGTAGAGAAATGGGCAAACAAAAAGGGATTCAAGGTGTATCAGTCTGAGGAAAGGGAAAAGGGGGGTAGGGTCGGCCTAGGAAAGGTTGGAGGAGGGGGAAGGTGGTTTTTGTGGGGGGGGCGGACCCCCAGCAGGCATGCGTGGCGTGTTTGATAAAGTAATAGACAAATTTTTTTAATCTTGCTGCTGTTGGGTGTGGAAACCATTTTGAAGGTTCAGGGGCGGCGGCCCCGACTTGAGTCCTGGAATGGGAAGACAGTGCCCCTCTAAAGGGAGTGTTAATGTTGCATTTTAAAACTGTTGTAAAGCCCCCTTCGGGAACGGATGGGTAATGATGGTAAATATTTTTTTTTTGGCCCCCTGCCTTCTTGGAATCGGCCAGTGTGATTAAAATATATAATATTTTGGGGAAACCCCAATGTTGGCCTCCCCCAAAAAAGAATACAATCAATCCAAAAAAAACCCCCCCAGTACCAACAATACCCCAGCCCGATGACATTCTTTTTTCAAATATACGGGGCAAACCAGCAACAAACAAAAAATACCTTTCACCCGGGACTGCTTGCCAACAAGGGGCTAAAAATATAAAAAGCCATTTGGATAATTTTTTGAAACTGACCCATGGAGCTAAAAATTTGGGTTGACTGGATTCCCTGGTTTGTGTGTTTTTTGCCCTTTTATTCCTTTTTTTTTCAAGTGGTTGTTTTGCATAAAAATAAATAAATAAATAAAAAATAATATATTATATATATATATATAATATATATATATATATATATATATATATATATATATATATATATATATATATAATTATATATAAAAATTATATATATAATATATATATATAAATATATATATATATATATATATATATATATATATATAATATATATATATATATATATATATATATATATATATATATATATATATAGTTATATAGGTTAAAGCAACCCCCCAGGGAATACTACCTCTCCCAATGACGGGAAAAAAAAACCTGAACTTTTTTGATGATGGTAGGTTGGGGTTTTTTTTTTTCTGTCTCAAAAAACCCCTTTTAATAACGGGATTCTTTTTCCCCTACTTACACTTTGTCAACTTCACGTAACCATATATATATATACATACATCTGGGTTTTCCCCTTTTTTCTAAAAGCTCTTGTTTTTTTTTATTTCTTCTATTGTCCATGGGGAAGTGGAAAAGAATCTTTCCCCCTAAGCCCGTGTCGTTGGGGGACTAAAATGGGGGAAATGTTTTTAAACCCCTTCTCCTGTATACATTTACAAAAAAGAAAGAAAAAAAACTTTATAAAACTGGGATGCTTAAAGGGGAGATGAGGGGGATGAAAAAGAAACAGATGATTGCTGATGTTATAAATGAAAAGAAGTTGGATGCCCTTTTGCAAAAAAAGCTAAAGGGGGGTGGGAGAGTTTAAAGGGGAAATAAATGGGATTAAATCTGGAGTATCTAGGATTAGAAAAAGGGAAATAGCAGTAATGTTAAATGATCAGTTATGGAAGGAAAAAAAATTTGAATGTTAAATTCAAAATTATGTGGTTTAAAAGAAAAGGTTTGGGATCGAGGGGTCATAATACGTGTATGCACCTGGAGAAGAGGGGGAATGCAGAGGAGAAAAATTTTGGGAGATTTTAAAGGGGAATGTTTAGGACCTTGAACCCAAGTGGGAGGTAATTGTGGTGGGGACCTGAATCAAAGTGGAAAAACTTTTAGAGGGGTGGTGGGAATTTTTCCAGGTGTAAATGAAAGGGAGCCCTTTATTAAACTTTGTATAAAAAGGGTTTGTATGGTTCATTTTTTAAAGAAAAAGGGGATAAAATATAACGATATGATGTAGGGGAAATGACAGTAGTTTTTTGGGATTATGTATTGGTAGAAAAAAGCTTTGAGTAGACTTCAGGATGTACATGTTTATAGAGGGCCGGGATATATGATCTTTCTAGTTGAAGCACTGAGTAAAAGGTAGATGGGATACAAGGAGAATAGAAGCATCAGGGAAGAGAGAGGAAAGGTTTAAAAACTAAAAGAGGGGGCAGTTGGGGTAAGATATAACAGTTTGGGGAGGATAGATGGGCTAATGAGCATAGGAAATGGGTAAGAGGTATGGGGGTAGGTTTAAAAATGTGTGTTAGAGTGTTCAGCGGGTTTGTGGTTACAGGAAAGTGGGTGCAGGGGGGAAGGGAGGGATTGGTGGAATGTGATGAAAGAGGTATAAGGAGAAAAAGTTAGCATTGAATTTTTTTAAAAAGTAGAAGTGATGAAAGGAGGGGAGTTTTGGGAGAAAAAGAGGGGTTGAGGTGGGTGAAAATTTAAAAAAGAGGCAAATGAGAAGTGGGTGAGATGTTATCAAAAATTTTTTTGAAAATAAAAAAAATTTTTGAGGATTAAAAAGTTAAGAAAGCCTAGAGAACAAATGGATTTGTCAGTTAAAAATAGGAGAGAGATTAAAATGGGGGTTAAAGGGGTATTGGGAAGATGGAGGGAATATTTTGGGGGAATTTTTAAATGTTGATGAAATGGGAAGCTGGATTTTTTAGGGGGCAGGGGGAATAACATTTTGAGGGAGGGGGAAACCATTTTGGAGTGTGGGGGGAAGTTGTGAGCGTAGGAAAAAATGGGGTAACGGCGGGTTTATGGGAAAAAATAAATTTTAAAAAGCAGGTGGGGATATAGTTTTGGGTGTTGGTGCAATTTTTTAAATAAATGTATGGAAGGGGAAAGGTATTAAAGATTGGAAATGCATAGCCCCTTTGTATAAAAAAGGGATAAAAGAGGAAAAATTATGGGATAAGCCCGTTGGTGTCCTGGTAAAGTGTATGGTAAATTATAATTGAAAGAATTAAGATGCGGAGAATAGGATGCAGATGAACGGAGGCTTTAGGAAGGGGGGTGTGTGGACCGGGTGTTTACAGTGAAACATATAAGTGAACAGATTTAGAAAAGGGTAAAAAGGGGTCTTTGTGGCATTTATGGTTTGGAAAGGCGTATGACAGGGTGGATAGTGGGGCAATGTGGCAGATGTTGCAAGGTTGGTGTAGGGGGGTAGTTCTGAAAAGCAGTGAAGAGTTTTCGAGGATAGTGGGGGCCTTAATATGGGGAAAGGAAATTTTTTCCCAGTAAAAGTAGGCCTTAGAAAAAGGTGTGTGATGTCCCCCTGGTTGTTTAATATTTTATAGAGGGGGTTGAAAGAAAGTAAATCGGGGGTTTTGGCAGAGGGGTTAAAGATAAAAAATCACACAAAAAGTGGGAGTTGTCACAGCTGCTTTTTGCTGATGACACTGTGCTTTTGGGAATTCTGAAAGTTTCGAGATTGGTGGATAAATTTGGGTAGGGTGTAAAAAAGAAGAAAATTAAAGTGAATACAGGAAAGAGAAAGGGTTATGAGGATAAAAAAAGATTAGTGATGAAAGATTGAATATCAGATTGGAGGAGAAAATTTGGAGGGGGGAAACGTGTCAGGGATGGTCATGAAAGATGAGGTGAACCCTTAAATTATGAGGAAAAAGTGAGTGGTGCATTAGGGTCTGTGGAAAAAGAACTTTGTCCAGAGGCAAAGGGGGAATGTGGGGAGATTTTTTAAAAACGCCTTAAAGGGTGTGAAGCGGGGGTGAGAATGTTGCAGCGGGGAAAAAGGCTGGGCAGTGGAATGTCATGTCTGAGGGCAATGGGTGAAAAATGCAGGGGAATTCGTAGTTTGGAAGTTAGGGGGGAGGTATTCCGTTCAGAGGGGGGGAAGGGTTTTGGTGGCGACAAGAAGAAGGGAGTAAAAAAAAGCCCAAAGTGATCAGTCTGAGGGGAAGGGAGGCGGGGGGGTGCCGGAAGGGGTTGGGAGGAAAGGGGGTTTTTTGGTGGGGGTTTGGACTTGCAGGCATGGTGGCTTTTGAAAAGGGTAAAGGGAGACAAATTTTTTTTTTGGGCGGCTGTTGGAGGTGAGCAAAAATTTATGGGCAAGGGAAAACTGGCAGGGGATTTGGCCCTGGAGAGGGGGATAGTCCCCTGCACCTGAAGGAGGTGTTAATGTTGCAGTTTTAAAAACGTATAAAAATTTTCTCTGGAAAACGTGATGGGTGAATGATGGTAAAATTTTTTTTTTAAACCCCTGGGCCGGTAATCGGCCGTGTGAAAAAAAAAAATATATTTTTTTTTTTTTATTATCACCCCCATTGGGAAATCTAAAAAAAAAATTTTCAATCATTCCTCCATATTTCTTCCAGAAGTCTTTTTTTTAAACAACTTACATTTCCTCAAGTCGGATTTTCTTACCCCGCCCCGTTGTTTCCCTAACCCCTTAAAATGTTGTACCCCAACCCCAAGCAAGTAAAACCTTTGCCCCATTCCCATCAAATTCCCGTCCCTCTGAAACCCCTTTACCATTTTATCCTCCCCCCTTAAACCCCCCCTACCCCCCTCCCCCCCTTTTTTGGTTAATCTTGCTTTTGCATTCCCCTTCTGGCCACCCAACCCCCTTTCCTCGCCCTGGGCCGTTTTTCCCCACCCTCCCTAAAAATTTTCACCCATTTCAGTTTTTCCACGCCTGTTTTTGAAATTCTCCCGTAACCCATGTTTTTATCACCCCTTTCCCAAAAAAGTTTTTTGCTCCCAACCCTTGTTTCCCTTTCCATTTTGCCCCCCCAAAACCCCATCCTAAATTCTGAATCGTTCACCTCCTCCATCTCTCTCCTCCAATCGATGTCAATCTTTCACCCCTTTTTTTTGTTACCCTTCCTTCTTTTTCTGTTTTCCCTTTTTACCTTTTCTTTTGCACCCCTCCCAAATTTCTCTGCATTTTCTCTTCAAAATTTCCCCCAGAGCCGGTACGGACGTTTCCCCCTTTGTGGATTCTTTTTTTTAACTCCACGCCTTCCCAAGCCCCAATTTTAAAACCCCTCTATAAATTTTTAAAAAAACCCCGGGACATCCCATCCTTGCGGGCCTACTTTCAAAAACCCTTTTCCTACATCTCAACCCTCATCCCCAAAAACTCTTCCTTTTTCCCCCTCTAATCCATTTGCCATCTCCCCGGTTTTTCCCCCGATCCCCCCAAAAACCCCAAAAATAAAACCTCTTCCTTTCTTTACTTTTCCCTTTTATGTTCACGGGGCCCCCCTCCCCTTTCCCTAAACCTCCGTTTCTGTTCTTTCTCTTATTTTTTTAAAATTAAACTCTCCATCCTTTCCAAACACTAAACCTTTCCTATTTTTGCCCTTTTTTTCCCTTTTTTTAAAAGGCTACCTTAACCCCCTCTTTTCCCCACATTTTTAAAATAATTAAAACCCATTATCCCCCCCACCTCCCAAACATCTTTTTAAAAACCTTCCCTTTCTCTTTTTCCCTGTTTTCCCCCCATACAACTTTTTATTTTGCAGATTTTTCCCCTTCCCCTCCGAATAAACCCCCTTTATTTTCATCCAAAAAATTCTCATATTCCTCCTTTTCCCCACCCAATTTCCCCATTTAATAACTCTCTCTTTTTTTTAACGACAAATCTTTTTGTTTTTTGGTTTTTTTAACAACTACTCCCTTTCTTATTTTAAACAAAATTTGTTGACTCTCCCCCCCCCCAAAATTGTTTTTTTGTTTCCCCTTTAAACCCCTTTTTCTCATATCCTTCCTCTTTTCCTTTAAAAACTTTATGTAATTTTTCCCCTACTATTTTAAATCATTCCCCTCCTCCTCTTCCCCTGCACCTTTGACCAAACTTCTGCTGCCTTTAAACCCCTTTTAAAACCCACCCCCCCCTTCGCCCCATTTATTTTCATTCCCATTTTCCCCAATATGTTTATATCTTACCCCCTTTTCTTATTTTACTTACCCTTTTCCCCTTTTTTTTCTCCTTTTTCCCCACTTTTTTTACTCTATTGGTTTAAAAAAAGTGATCTTTTTTTTCCCTTTAAATTTTCCCCTGAAGTCTAAAAAATCTTTTCTCCAATACTTTCCCAAAAATACTGTCTTTTCCCCTTATTTTGTATATTTTCCTTTTTTTTAAAAATATGTACCTATAATCCCCTTTTATAAAAAAGTTCAATCAAACCCCCAAAATTACCCCCCAATCTTTCCCCCCCCCTTTTTAAATTTTTTTCCCCTTTTTTTCACCCCCTCCCCTTTACTTTTAAAAGGCCCTTTAAATTACAACATTAAAAATTTTTTTCCCCCTTGCTTCCTTTTCCCCAGGGCTTGCTTTATGACCCCTTTCCCCTTTCAATCAAAAATTTTTAATTTTTAATTTTTTTTCCCTTATAGATATTTAAAATTCCGCCCCTTTCCTTTCTTAATTTGAACCCCCAATTTTAACCCCTTTTTTTCCCCCTGATCTCCCCCTTCGTTTTGTTTAAAAACCCAACTTTTTTCATTCATAAATCGGCAATCTTTTTTATTTAATTATTTTATTATTATTATTTATAAATTATTATTTATTTATATTATATATTTTTTTAAAAATTATTTTATTATATATAAAATATATATATATAGATATATATTTTTGTAGTAGGTTGTGAAGAACCCACCCAGGAGGTACTACCCCCTGCCAAGTGAGTGTCAAAAAGCCTGTGATTTTTTAATGATGGAGGATTCTCGTCTTTTTTTGTCCCTAAATATGCAAGATTACAGGCATGTCTTCTTACTTTAAAATTAGGTCACACTACCATAAATTTCATATTTATTTATTACCTCCTGAGTTTTTTTTATTTTATTTTAAAATTTTTTTTTCTTATTAACCCTTTTAATCCATTGGAAAAGGAAAAGAACCCTCCTAAAATCTTTTTTAAAGTCAACTAAATGCGGAACAATGGGTAGTAACCCCCTTTTCCCGTAAAGATTACTAAAAGGAAAAAGAAAAATTGTCAAAAAGGGAAGTCTGAATGGGGTGGGTGTTGTGAGAGATAAGAAAGAGATGATTGTGGATGTTATGAATGGGGAAAAAGCTGGATGTCCCCGGCTTTAAGTGAAAGGGAAAAAATTGGGGTTAGGGCAGGGGTTTCAAATAGAGTTAGAGCTAAAGAAGGGGTAAATAATGTTGAAGGATAAACTTGGCAGAAAAAGGGACTATAAATGTATTAATTCAAGGATTATTTGGGGTAAAATAAAGATTGGGTGTGAAAAGTGGGTTATAATAAAACGGGATGCATGGGAAAAGAAATTAGAGGGAGAGAGAATTTTGGGGAAAAGTTGGTGAATGGTGGGGGGTTTTAAACAATGTGAGAGTAAGGGGGTTGGGGGATTTAATCTAAAATGGGTAAAAATGTTATGGAGGGATAGTAAATTTTGGGGGAGGGGGAAATGTAAATGGGGGGCCTTTATGGGTCAGTGTAGAAAAGAAATTTGGGTTGTAATCATATTTTATGAAAAAGGATAAATAAATATAAAAGGTATGAGACGTAATAAAATAGTTTTTAGATTATGTATTGGTGGATAAAAGGTTATGGGTGGCTCCCGGATGTACATGTTTATAGAGGGGCAACTGATATTGGATCATTATTTAGTTTGCCCGTTGAGTAAGGGAGTGGGAAAAGAGGGGTGGCCCCAAATAAGAGGGGGGGGAAAATGTTAAACTAAGGGAGGAGGAAGTTGGGTGAGATATGGCTTTGGGGAAAGGTGGGGTAGTGAAAGATGAGTTGGGGTTGAAGAGGGGTTTGGGAAAAGTTTTAAAAAAGCAGTATTAGAATGTGGGGGAGAAGTTTGTGGTTATAGGAGGGTGGGGCAGGGGGAAAAAGGGTGATTGGTGGAATGATGAAGAAAGGGTGATAAAAAAAAAAGGTGGCTTTGAAGGTTTTTTCAAAGCAGAAGTGTTTTAAGAAAAGGGAGAGTTTTGAGTAAAGAAAGGTAAAGAGAGGGGAGATAAAAAGGGGGCAGATGATAGAGTGGGGGAGGCACTGTCAAAAATTTTAAGAAAATAAGAAAAATTTTGGAATTAAACAAGTTAAAAAACCTAGGGGAAAAAATGGTTTTTCAATTAAAAAAAGAGTAGGGGTTAGTAGATGGGGGGATGGGGTTTGGGTGATCGAGAATATTTTGAGGGAAATTTTTAAAAGTTAAGGAAGAAACAGAGGCGTAATTTCATGCACTGGTGGGGGGTAAACCCTCTTTAGGGGAAGAAAGGGAGAATGTAATGTGGGAGTCGTGAGGCATTAGTAAAAAGAAAAGGGGTAAAACGCTGGTGATGGGATCGCAGAAATGTTAAAAACAGGGGATATAGTTTTGGGGGTTGGTACTTTTTTTTAATAAATGTATGAAAGGGGAAAGGGACCTAGGTTGGCGGAGGCATGTATGTCCCTTATAAAGGGGAAGGGGGAAAAAAAGGCTAAAAATTATAGAGGAAAAGCACTGGTATCCCGGGAAAAGTTACGTAGGGTTATAATTGAAAAAATTTGAGGTAAGACAGAATGTGGGGTTGGGGTGAGCAAGGAGGTTTTAGAGTGGGGGGGGATGGTTTGATCAGGTGTTTTTGAACATATATGAACAGTATTTGATAAAGAAGGGGAAGTTTTATTGCATTTATATTTAGAAAACATAGATAGAGTGGATAGAGGGAAAAAGTTTAAAATTTTGAAGTATAAGGAATAGGTGGTAAGAAAATGCTTAAAGAGTTTTATGAGATAGTGAGGCTCAGGTTAGGGGGTTTTAGAAGGAGACTACTTGGGAAAAGTAGGGCTTGACAGGATCGTAATGTCACCAGGTTGTTTAATATATTTATAGATGGGGTTGTAAAAAAAATAAATGCTAGGGTGTTTGGGGGAGGTGGGGGTTAAAAATTTTGGGGGAAACAAATTCAAAATGGAATTGACCATTACTTTTTCGGAATACTGTGCTTATGGGGGAAATTTTAAAGAAAAAATTTCAAAATTATGAGAGTTTGGGAATTGTGAAAGGGAAAATTGAAAGTGAACATAGAAAAAAAAGGTGATAGGGGGTTTAAATGATTTAGATAAAAAAAAAATTGGGGTATCAAATTGGGAAGGGGATGGAAGAAGTGAATGTTTTTAGTCTTGGGGTTAGCGGGGGATGGATTTTGAAGGATGAGGTTAATCCAAATTGATGAGGGAAAAAGGTGAGTGGGGTTTAGGATTGTGGAGTCAACGTTATCTATGGAGGCAAAGAAGGGGGTGGAAGTATAGTAGTAAACCCATTTATATGGCTGTGGCTTGGGTGGTAAATGCAGCAGCGGGGGGACGGTTGGGGGCAGTGGGGATTCCTTTTAACCCTTTAGGGTTTTGGGGACTAGTCGCTTGCCCAGGGTTTTTGGCGTACTAGTACTCCTAAATTCAGGGGCCCCAAATCTAGTGGGGGAAAGCTGGTAGGGCCCTTTAACATGAAAGAATGGGGCTATGTGGTCATGTGCACAGTCAAAATCCTGGCACAATCATAAGAGAAAAAAAAACTTTGACCATTTTTTTAATTCAAAAATTTTTCAGTGTATTTTTGTGGTATTTTTTTTGTATTCTAGTTTTCTTGGGCTCATTTTATAGAATGGAAGCTTTTTTCAGAAATTGAGATGATTTTTGTTTTTAAAAGAAAAGGGGCCTTTAAATTTGGGCCCAAGTAAAAAATGTTAATTTTTTCCAAACTTAAAAGTAAACAAAACGCCCAAACTGCAATACCCTCCTGTGAGTCTAAATTCTTTCACAATACCAATAATATTTATACCATTTTTACACTAATGCAGAGTTCATAAAGAAATCTTTTATTTTTGTGAAAAAAAAAAATTCAAAGTGGAAAGCAAAAAAATATAGGGGCCTTTAGGCGTGACTAAGCAAGGAAATGCCATTTTTGTCCAGGAATGTCTTTCTTTTTTATTCTGGACCCTATTGAAATTGGTCTTTTTTAAATTTTGTGAAATTGGAAATTTTAATTTTGCCACTGTCTGGATAGTTGAATTTTAAAAAGGGGGGTTTCTTGCACTCATTCGATAAAAATGGAGTTCTAGGAAATATTCATGTTTTGTCAACAGACAGTGAAATTGGCCGAAAATGGGGGCCGGGGAAAATCGGATCGTCATCCCAGACCCTAAATTTGCAAAGCATAATTCGTAAATTTTTTATCAAAATTTAAACTTTTGGTGTCTTTATGATCAGGGAAAAAAATTCTCAATCTTTTGGAAAAATAATTTTTTTAAATTTGGAGACCCAAAACGAGGTTTTGGGGGGTCTGTCGACCCCCAAAGGGTTAAGGGCAATGTTTTAAAAATGCAGAAAAAATTGGGTGTGGAAAAGGGAAGGTGTGGAGTTAATAAAGTATTAGTCAGAGGGGGAGAAAAGGGGGGGTTGAGGTGTTTTGGTCAAGAAGAATGGATCAAAATAAATGACAAGGGGAAAACATTAAAATTTTAGGGGGAAGGGGAAGGGGGGGGTCGTCCCCGAAAAGGGGTTTGGGGAGGGGGGAAAGGGGGTTTTGTGGGCAAAGGGGTTTGGGCTTCCCCAAAACGTGGGTGTTGATAGGGTGAATAGGCCCGGGTCCCGGGACCTGGCGTCTGTTGGGTTGGGCAGGAATATTTGTAAGGGGTTCAGGAAACTTATTTTTTCTAATCGGACTTTATCCTGGGAAAAGGGAATACAATGCCCCCCTTTAAAAAGGGGGTTTGGGGTATTTGGGAGTTTGGAGTTTTGTTTGTATCTTTATATGATGCCTAGCTTTGTATTCTGAGCACCTCTGCAAAAAAAAGGATAATTTTGAGTGTGGTGAAAATTTGAATGATGATGAAATATTTTCTTTTTTGGGGTTTTTTTTTTTTTGGGTCCCCCTGCCTTGGGAATGGGGCTTGTTAAAAAAAAAAAAAAAAAAAAAAAATATATATATTATATATATATATATATATTATATATATATATATTATATAATATATATATATAATATATATATATTATATAATATAGATTATATATATAGATTATATATATAATTATATATATATAATTTAAAATTTTATATATATATAAATATATATATATATATATATATATATATATATATATATATATATATATATATATATATATATATATATTATATATGAAATTAGGGTTTAAACATAGAATTGATGAGGAAAAAAGGGGGTGTGCGTTGAGGTATATGGAAAAAACTTTTCTATGGGGGCAAAGAGGGGAAAGGAGAAGAGTAAACACTCTTTATGGATGTAAGTTGGGGGGTTTAAAAAAGGGAGCGGGAGCGGTTGGAGGGGAGATTCATGTCTAAGGGCAAATGTGGTGTAAATATTTTGCAGAAAATTGGGTGTAAATTTGGAAAGGGGTGGTTAATAAAACATTAGTCAGAGGGGGAAGAGGGGGTTTTTGGGGGGTTTGGTCATTTAGAAATGGATCAAAATAGAATGACATGGAAAGCATATAAATCATAGGGGAAGGAAAGAGGGTGGGTGTCCTCAAAAGAGTTGGAAAAGGGGTGGGGTTTTTGGGGGTTTGGGGGTTGGACTTCCAGAAGATGCATGGCGTGTTTGTAGGGTGAATGGGGAGAATAACGGGGCCTGCGATCTGTTGGGAGGGGAGGGGAATATTTAGTGAAGGGGTTTAGGAAACCAATTTTAAAGTGGGGCTTGAGTCCAAAGGGAATCAATGCCTGCACTTTAAAAAGGGTTTGGGGAAGGGAGTTTGGAGGGGTATGTTGTGTATCTGTATAATATGTTTTAAGCTTTGATTCTGGCCCCCTAAAAGCAGTGATAATGTGTGAGTGTGGTGAAAGTGTTGAAATGATAAATATTTTCTTTTGGGGTTTTCTTTTTTTGGGCACCTCCGGGGGGAGGCGGCGTTGTTGAAAAAAGTGAATGATGGTGAAAGTTTTTCTTTTTCGGGCCACCCTGCCTTGGTGGGAATCAGCCAGTGTGATAATAAAATAAAAAAATTCTATTTTGATTTTTTATTCACCTAAAAAATAGAAGATTTACTGTTATGCAGACTACTGCATTATTGTAAAAATGGTATAAATAATATCAGTGCACTAGTGAAAGAATATTAGACTCCCTAGTTGATGTTTATTGGACGTGTGGTGTGATTTGCTTACTCTTGAACATTGGTAAAAATTGAATATTTCCGCTTCTCTGAGCTCAATGTCAAGGTCGTTTTCATCGTGAAACTAATGAAAATCACCTCTATTTCTATAATATGTTTTCCATTCTATCAAATGAGATGAAGAAAACGAGAATACAACCATAAATACTATACGAAAATGCACCTCAAATTCAGCATTT
Organism: Cherax quadricarinatus; assembly: GCF_038502225.1. Classification (NCBI taxonomy): domain Eukaryota; kingdom Metazoa; phylum Arthropoda; class Malacostraca; order Decapoda; family Parastacidae; genus Cherax; species Cherax quadricarinatus. The sequence goes on from NC_091305.1 coordinate 6,937,247, forward strand.
TAATCCAAAAGCACAGTCGGAGTTTTTTTTTTCTCGTTATACAGCGTGTGCTGCAAGATTTTTTTTATACAGTGCACACTGACCACACAGACCCATTCTCTCACATGTGGGCCTACCAGCTTTCTCCTGCTTTATTTGAAGCCGCTAGAATGATTGAGTATATATACGTCCAAAACACTGGCTCGTAAGACGTATATATACGGTCGAAACAGTCAAAGGGTTAAACTTCTGCCAGTCCATGAAATATTACTGCCTGAACCATTATTTGTAATATTGATTTTATTATGTGTAAGTTCAGGATTATTATTATTAAAAACCTCCACCTTGACTACCTCGCATTAGTATTAAGATTAAATAAAACTAACACAGTTAAGCACTATTATCTTGTCTAGTTTTAAGTACGTAGTTACTATGTACTATTATCTGTCTAGTTTTAAGTAGTTACTATGTATTAGGATTAGTCCGCCCGAAATGCCCTGGCATGATAGTGGCTTTCTTTGTACTAAGCAAACCAGAATTGTAATTACCCAAAGAAAATAAATTTATCAATGTACGTATGAGAAAATAAACTTACTCTGGCCTGATACTGGACACTGTTGTTTGGGCAAAATTCTTTACCTTCTCTCTTACAACCTGAATCCCTCGTTCATCTGAAGCATTCAATTCCAACACTCTGAAAAATAAGACAAGTATAATACATTATTATTCTAATCATGGGGGAGTGCTAAATCCATAGGATTATACAGTGCAAGTTGAGGATGGGGTAATGGAAGGTATTCAGGCTCAATTCAGGGAACTGGATCACAGATCCAATTCCCTATATCAAGAGCTCCTCACCAGTGTCAAGGAACCTCCCTTGAGGGGACTAGTACAATACAGCATATACAGGAAATGTCTGATGAACAAATTAACAGGTTAAAGGGAGTGTCTGCTTTTGTGAAAAATCCATCATATTGAATACACAAATAACCCGCACATAGAAGAGAGGAGCTTACAAGAGCGTTTCGGTCCGACTTGGTCTGACGTCGTCATAAGCTCCTCTCTTCTATGTGCAGGTTATTTGTGTATCGTTCCAGTCATGGTATCGTGCCTTTTTTTTTTTTGTCATCATATTGAAGTTTCAATTCAGTGGATGTAGTCCGTTTAATCTACCACAGTATGTACATGGACAAACGCCCAATAAAACAGAATTAGTCCATTGTATCAATGGGCTACAGGACATATTAAGAATAAACTAGAGTACAATATGCATTAACTGTAGATGTACCTGAAGAGATAATAAGTTAAAAATACAGCACAGTACAATAGAGTAGGCTCAACTGTGTTCACAATTTGAACATTATCATGCTCATTTAGAAATTTCACTAGTTTAGTTTCACTGGTGTTTGTTATAGATTCTCCAATATTCTTTTGTCTGGCAGTGAAATCTCCAAGAATGAGAGTAGGTTCACTGCTAATGTGCTCTGGTAAAGCATCAGGTCAAAACTGATTCGCAGGGTTATGTTAATAGAAAAGTTGCCTGCATGTATTGTGACACCATGATATTGCATGCTGACTCGACTCTGCAGGGCAACTTTCTAACATAAATCACCCAACAGTTTGACCTAAAGTTAAATGCTGCATATCCAGGCAAACTTCAGGGTAGGTACACCAACTCAGTCTACAATCCACCAAACAGATGACATCAATATCCTTGGTTTCACTAATATGAATCAAACTGGGCAACCACTTCCTGATGGAGACGATATTCCATGAAAAAGTTTGTAATCTATCCACTGTGTAAAACATATATGATCTCTTGCTAATGGAATTACACAGACACAAAGTTAGCAGTCTGGGCGCAATTTAAGCATTGTCAACTTCTCCCACCGAGTCTTATTTTAAGCCAATTCCATTGCTCAGTTCAACCAAATTCCTAACTATTTCAGCAGCAGGCCTTTGATTATATCAACTGAGCACAAGAAACCATTAGTAATTTAGACAGTTTTACACAAAATTAAAAATATTCCAATTTAAAAACAGTCCAAAATAAATCCTCTAGAGATTCCAGCCACTAAACCAGTATATCCTAAGGCCTCTCCTATATTATATTTTCCCTCCATTTTGAATTCACCAGACAAAAAATCCAAGTTTTACCCTATTTCTTGAATAATAAAATATAACCACAAATGATATGTCATCCCAACATTCAAGCAGACCTTGTAAAAACCCATACAAAAGACCTGGGGGTTAGGGTGGGTCTTATCTGTCCTAAGGAAGATTATCAAAAATAGAATACTTCCACTACCCTGAGCCCAATTTCAAGATACTTTTGGTCCTGAAACCAACCAAAACCATCTCTATTTTAGTAATATGTTTTTCCTTCCATCAAAAGATACCAAGAAGCAGCCAATAAAACTACAACAATCATTCTAGGAAACACCTTAAAATCACTACAGTGGACCCCTGGTTTTGTCCTTAATCCGTCCCAGAAGGTCGGTCAAAATCCGAAATGGACAAAAACCAAAGTAATATTTCCCATAAGAAATAATGTAAATTCAATTAATCCATGCCAGACACCCAAAAATATTAAAAAAAAAAAAAAATCTTACAGAGAATAACTATAGTGTTGCAGCTCTTCAGTGGTCAGAACTTCCCTGTGGTTGTCCACCAACTCTTCCGCATCCTGGCCACTCACATCCAACCCCATGGACTTCTCCAAAGCCACAACAGATTCCACAACAGGCATAGGGGTGTCAAGTTTACACTAAATAAAAAGTAAAATATATACACAGTACACTGATTACTTACCTTAAAATATTTGTAGTCTTAATGTAGGGCGAGAGGTGAGTAGTACAGTGGACCCCCGCATACCGTACGCATCGCATACCGTTCAATCCGCATACCGCTCGCTTTTATCGCAAAAATTTTGCCTCGCATACCGCCCAAAAACCCGCTCACCGCTCTTCGTCCGAGACGCGTCCAATGTGCGCCCTTAGCCAGCCTCACATGTGCCGCCGGTGGCATTGTTTACCAGCCAGCCTCCGCGGTAACATCCAAGCATACAATCGGAACATTTCGTATTATTACAGTGTTTTTGGTGATTTTTTCTGGAAAATAAGTGACCATGGGCCCCAAGAAAGCTTCTAGTACCAACCCTACAGCAATAAGGGTGAGAATTACTATAGAGATGAAGAAAAAGATCATTGATAAGTATGAAAGTGGAGTGCGTGTCTCCGAGCTGGCCAGGTTGTATAATAAACCCCAATCAAACCATCGCTACTATTGGTGGTACAGCTGCTGCTGCTGTTGTACCACCATCAGCTGCTGCTGCTGCTGCTGTAGTACCGTCTGCTGCTGCTGTAGCATCGTCTGCTGCTGCTGTAGCATCGTCTGCTGCTGCTGTAGCACTGTCAGCTGCTGCTGCTGTTGTACCACCGTCAGCTGCTGCTGCTGCTGCTGTAGTACCGTCTGCTGCTGCTGTAGTACCGTCTGCTGCTGCTGTAGCATCGTCTGCTGCTGCTGTATCACTGTCAGCTGCTGCTGCTGCTGCTGTAGCACCGTTGTTGGTGTGGCTTATTGAGAATACCAAGAAACAATTAACCCCAGAGGATTTGCCACCCAGGATAACCCAAAAAAGTCAGTGTCATCGAAGACTGTCTAACTTATTTCCATTGGGGTCCTTAATCTTGTCTCCCAGGATGCAACCCACACCAGTCGACTAACACCCAGGTGAACAGGGAAAAATGCCTGGAACTAGTGCTCATATTGGTGAATTTAAAGCCAGCAAAGGTTGGTTTGAGAGATTTAACCCTTTCAGGGTCCAAGGCCAAAATCTGAAGTCACGCACCAGTGTCCAAGAATTTTAAAAAAAAAATTTTTTTATTTTTTCTTATGAAATCGTAGAGAATCTTTTTGTGAAGGTAATAAAACAAAAAGTACGAAATTTGGTGGAAAATTGACGAAATTATGCTCTAGCGAATTTTGATGTGTCAGCGATATTTACGAATTGGCGATTTTGCCGACTTTGACTCCCATTTTAGGCCAATTACATTATTCCAATCAACCAAATTCTTAGCTATTTCACTAGTATTACTTCTATTCTATCGATTGAGCACAAGAAATCGCCAAGTCAACTGTTTCAACTACAAAATAAAGTGATCGGAAATTGTTAATTTGGCCAATTTAACACAAAGTTCAAAATATTCCAATTTCAAAATAGGCTCCAGAATAAACAATGTAGGTATTCCTGGAACTAAACTAACATTTCCTCTGTTCATTAGTTACATTTTGAGGCTTTACAAATAAATTCCATTTTGATTTTTTATTCACATAATGAATTTTTATTCACACCAAACAATAGAAGATTTACTGTTATGCAATACTGTAATAATTGTATAAATATCATCACCATATTTGTGAATGTATATTAGACCCACCAGCTGACGTGTATTAGATGTGTGAGGTCGTTTGTTTACTCTTGAATATCGGCAAAAATTTAACATTTCCGCTACTTTGAGCTCAGTTTCAAGCCATTTCCAGTGCTAAAACCAATCAAAATCATCTCTATTTCTGTAATATGTCTTCCATTCTATCAAATGAGACCAAGAAATCGCAAATACAACTATAAAAAACATACGAAAAACACTGCAAAGTCGCTGTTTTAATCGAAAAATCATGATTTCAGTTTTTTTCTCTCATTATACACAGTGTGCTGCAGGATCTGTTTTATGTGGTGCACACATACCACATAGATGTATTCTCTCATATCTAGGCCCAAATGTACCACTCACAGTTTATCAGAGTGAGCTGAGCTCATGGCGTAGATCTACGGTTTGGACACTCACCGTAAAGCCGTAGATCTATGCCACTACGATTCTTAACCCTGAAAGGGTTAAGAATCGTAGTGGCATACACAGTGTGATAAGGCCTGTTCTGGAAGAAAATGCCAAACAGGACCTACAGTACTCAGGAGGAAAAGGCACTCCCAGGACACAGTGTCTCATCAGTCATTGCTGCATCTTCAATTAAGGTAAGTGTCATTTATTCTTCATTTAGTAGAGTAGTACATGCACAATATATATTGTGCATGTACTACTCTACTATTGTGCATGTATCCTTCTCTTTGTGTAGGAAAATGTATATTTCATGTGGTAAAAAATTTTTTTTCATACTTTTGGGTGTCTTGCACGGATTAATTTGATTTCCATTATTTCTTATGGGGAAAATTCATTCGCATACCGATCATTTCGCATAACAATCAGCCCTCTTGCACGGATTAAAGTCGCTATGCGGGGGTCCACTGTATTTACAGGTCTCCCTCAACATTCACGTTTTCAACTTTCACAGGCTTCACACATTTGCGAATTCCCAACCGCCAAATTCCCAGCCACCAAATTCCCAGCCGCCAAATCATATTTAAGTTTCCCGCCACCTGCAAGTCCCTACTACCCTCCCTCCGACCCCCGCAACTGGCAGCCAGCCCTCCCACCACTCAGTGTGGCGAGTGTTTTGTTTGTTCATTATTTGCTATTAAACTACAGTATAAATAATGTAAACCCATTCATGACTGTACAGTGGACCCCCGGATAACGATTACCTCCGAATGTGACCAATTATGTAAGTGTATTTATGTAAGTGCGTTTGTACGTGTATGTTTGGGGGTCTGAAATGGACTAATCTACTTCACAATATTTCTTATGGGAACAAATTCGGTCAGTACTGGCACCTGAACATACTTCTGGAGTGAAAAAATATCGTTAACCGGGGGTCCACTGTATATTGGAATGGCTATTAGGAAAGGTATTAGACAGTGGCATCATGTGTTTACTCTTGAACACTGAAAAGAATTAAACATTTCTGCTACAGCTAATCATAACAATAGTAATAATAATAACAATAATAATAATAATAATAATAATAATAATAATAAATATGATATAATTGAAGAAGGAAATTGTACAAAAATACGAGGGAGCGGTTGACACATCGTCAGTGTGACTTTGTTTATGCTGGAGTGAACATTAGTCTCCCTGCTCTTCCAAACATTTCACAATAATTCATTGTGTTTGGCGCTTGTAGATTGAGTGTGACTGGAGTGGTAGAGGCAGTGATTGAGGCAATGGTATTTAATAACATACATGTTAATAATAATACATGTTATTAATAATATGTACTATTATTATTTATAACATATATGTTATTAAATACATGTTAATAATAATACATATTATTAATAATAACATGTAATATTATTATTTATAACATATATGTTATTAAATACCACTGCCTCAACCGTTGAATTATTGTGAAATGTTTGGAAGAGCAGGGAGACTAATGTTCACTCCAGCATAAACAAAGTCACACTGACGATGTGTCAACCACTCCCTCATATTTTTGTACAATTTCCTTCTTCAATTATATCGTATTTATTATTATTATTATTATTATTGTTATTATTAGCAATAGCAGAAATGTTTGATTCTTTGCTGTGTTCAAGAGTAAACACATGATGTCACCATCTAATACCTTTCCTAATAGCCATTCCAATATGCGGTCATGAATGGGTTTACATTATTTATTCTGTAGTTTAATAGCAAATAATGAACAAACAAAACACTCACCACACTGAGTGGTGGGAGGGCTGGCTGCCAGTTGCGGGGGTCGGAGGGAGGGTAGTAGGGACTCGCAGTGGTGGAGGCAGTGGTATTTAATAACATACATGTTATTAACATACATGTTATTAAATAACATACGTTATTAAAGCATAACATGTATATATTTAGTACAATTTACGACGTTTTCATGTATTTTATGATTATTCATGGTTCAACAAGTTAAGGAAGCAGTATTGTAACACAGTGGACCCTCAACCAGCGATGGCATCGATTAACGATAAATCTGACTAGCGATACATTTTATCGCAAAAATTTTGCCTCAATTAGCGCTAAAAAACTCGACCAACACTATTCCTTCCGTCTGAGACGCGTCCACTTCTGGCCAGTGTTTACAAGCCAGCCAGCCACCGCGGTTGCTTCCAAGCATACAATCGGAACATTTCATATTATCACAGCCTTTTTAGTGATTGCACCTGCAAAATATGTCACCACGGGCCCCAAGAAAGCTTCTAGTGCCAACCCTACAGCAAAAAGGGTGAGAATTACTATGGATATGAAGAAAGAGATCATTGCTAAGTATGAAAGTGGAGTGCATGTCTCCGAGCTGGCCAGGCTGTACACAAAACCCCAATCAACCATCGCTACTATTGTGGCCAAGAAAACGGCAATCAAGGAAGCATTAACCCTTTCAGGGTCCAAGGCCCAAATCTGGAGTCACGCACCAGTGTCCAAGAATTTTAAAAAAAAAAAAATTTTATTTTTTCTTATGAAATCGTAGAGAATCTTTTTGTGAAGGTAATAAAACAAAAAGTACGAAATTTGGTGGAAAATTGACGAAATTATGCTCTCGCGAATTTTGATGTGTCAGCGATATTTACGAATCGGCGATTTTGCCGACTTTGACTCCCATTTTAGGCCAATTACATTATTCCAATCAACCAAATTCTTAGCTATTTCACTAGTATTACTTCTATTCTATCGATTGAGCACAAGAAATCGCCAAGTCAACTGTTTCAACTACAAAATAAAGTGATCGGAAATTGTTAATTTGGCCAATTTAACACAAAGTTCAAAATATTCCAATTTCAAAATAGGGTCCAGAATAAACAATGTAGGCATTCCTGGCACTAAACTAACATTTCCTCTGTTCATTAGTTATGTTTTGAGGCTTTACAAATGAATTCCATTTTGATTTTTTATTCACATAATTAATTTTTATTCACACCAAAAAATAGAAGATTTAGTGTTATGCAATACTGTAATAATTGTATAAATATCATCACCATATTTGTGAATGTATATTAGACCCACCAGCTGATGTGTATTAGATGTGGGAGGTCGTTTGTTTACTCTTGAATATCGGCAAAAATTTAACATTTCCGCTACTTTGAGCTCAGTTTCAAGCCATTTCCAGTGCTAAAACCAATCAAAATCATCTCTATTTCTGTAATATGTCTTCCATTCTATCAAATGAGACCAAGAAATCGCAAATACAACTATAAAAAACATACGAAAAAACACTGCAAAGTTGCTGTTTTAATCGAAAAATCATGATTTCAGTTTTTTTCTCTCATTATACACAGTGTGCTGCAGGATCTGTTTTATGTGGTGCACACATACCACATAGATGTATTCTCTCATATCTAGGCCCAAATGTACCACTCACAGTTTATCAGAGTGAGCTGAGCTCATGGCGTAGATCTACGGTTTGGACCCTGAACGTAAAGCCGTAGATCTACGGGACGGACCCTGAAAGGGTTAATAGCGTTAGTCGAGGGTCCACTGTATATTTCCCTACACTAATACATATTTAATGAAAAAGAGGATAAATAAATATACAAGGTATGATGTAGCACGTAATGAAAGTAGTTTGTTAGATTATGTACTGGTGGATAAAAGGTTGATGGGTAGGCTCCAGGATGTACATGTTTATGGAGGGGCAACTGATATATCGGATCATTATTTAGTTGTAGCTACAGTTAGAGTAAGAGGTAGATGGGAAAAGAGGAAGGTGGCAACAACAAGTAAGAGGGAGGTGAAAGTGTATAAACTAAGGGAGGAGGAAGTTCGGGGGAGATATAAGCGACTGTTGGCAGAAAGGTGGGCTAGTGCAAAGATGAGTAGTGGGGGGGTTGAAGAGGGTTGGAATAGTTTTAAAAATGCAGTATTAGAATGTGGGGCAGAAGTTTGTGGTTATAGGAGGGTGGGGGCAGGTGGAAAGAGGAGTGATTGGTGGAATGATGAAGTAAAGGGTGTGATAAAAGAGAAAAAGTTAGCTTATGAGAGGTTTTTACAAAGCAGAAGTGTTATAAGAAAAGCAGAATATATGGACAGTAAAAGAAAGGTGAAGAGAGTGGTGAGAGAGTGCAAAAGGAGAGCAGATGATAGAGTGGGAGAGGCACTGTCAAGAAATTTTAATGAAAATAAGAAAAAATTTTGGAGTGAGTTAAACAAGTTAAGAAAGCCTAGGGAAAGTATGGATTTGTCAGTTAAAAACAGAGTAGGGGAGTTAGTAGATGGGAAGAGGGAGGTATTAGGTAGATGGCGAGAATATTTTGAGGAACTTTTAAATGTTGAGGAAGAAAGGGAGGTGGTAATTTCATGCACTGGTCAGGGAGGTATACCATCTTTTAGGAGTGAAGAAGAGCAGAATGTAAGTGTGGGGGAGGTACGTGAGGCATTACGTAGAATGAAAGGGGGTAAAGCAGCTGGAACTGATGGGATCATGACAGAAATGTTAAAAGCAAGGGGGGGATATAGTGTTGGAGTGGTTGGTACTTTTGTTTAATAAATGTATGAAAGAGGGGAAGGTACCTAGGGATTGGCGGAGAGCATGTATAGTCCCTTTATATAAAGGGAAAGGGGACAAAAGAGATTGTAAAAATTATAGAGGAATAAGTTTATTGAGTATACCAGGAAAAGTGTATGGTAGGGTTATAATTGAAAGAATTAGAGGTAAGACAGAATGTAGGATTGTGGATGAGCAAGGAGGTTTCAGAGTGGGTAGGGGATGTGTAGATCAAGTGTTTACATTGAAGCATATATGTGAACAGTATTTAAAGGTAGGGAAGTTTTTATTGCATTTATGGATTTAGAAAAGGCATATGATAGAATGGATAGGGGAGCAATGTGGCAGATGTTGCAAGTATATGGAATAGGTGGTAAGTTACTAAATGCTGTAAAGAGTTTTTATGAGGATAGTGAGGCTCAGGTTAGGATGTGTTGAAGAGAGGGAGACTACTTCCTGGTAAAAGTAGGTCTGAGACAGGGATGTGTAATGTCACCATGGTTGTTTAATATATTTATAGATGGGGTTGTAAAAGAAGTAAATGCTAGGGTGTTCGGGAGAGGGGTGGGATTAAATTATGGGGAATCAAATTCAAAATGGGAATTAACACAGTTACTTTTTGCTGATGATACTGTGCTTATGGGAGATTCTAAAGAAAAATTGCAAAGGTTAGTGGATGAGTTTGGGAATGTGTGTAAAGGTAGAAAGTTGAAAGTGAACATAGAAAAGAGTAAGGTGATGAGGGTATCAAATGATTTAGATAAAGAAAAATTGGATATCAAATTGGGGAGGAGGAGTATGGAAGAAGTAAATGTTTTCAGATACTTGGGAGTTGACGTGTCGGCGGATGGATTTATGAAGGATGAGGTTAATCATAGAATTGATGAGGGAAAAAAGGTGAGTGGTGCATTGAGGTATATGTGGAGTCAAAAAACGTTATCTATGGAGGCAAAGAAGGGAATGTATGAAAGTATAGCAGTACCAACACTCTTATATGGGTGTGAAGCTTGAGTGGTAAATGCAGCAGCGAGGAGACGGTTGGAGGCAGTGGAGATGTCCTGTCTAAGGGCAATGTGTGGTGTAAATATTATGCAGAAAATTCGGAGTATGGAAATTAGGAGAAGGTGTGGAGTAATAAAAGCATTAGTCAGAGGGCAGAAGAGGGGTTGTTGAGGTGGTTTGGTCATTTAGAGAGAATGGATCAAAGTAGAATGACATGGAAAGCATATAAATCTATAGGGGAAGGAAGGCGAGGTAGGGGTCGTCCTCAAAAGGGTTGGAGAGAGGGGGTAAAGGAGGTTTTGTGGGCAAGGGGCTTGGACTTCCAGCAAGCGTGCGTGAGCGTGTTAGATAGGAGTGAATGGAGACGAATGGTACTTGGGACCTGACGATCTGTTGGAGTGTGAGCAGGGTAATATTTAGTGAAGGGATTTAGGGAAACCGGTTATTTTCATATAGTCGGACTTGAGTCCTGGAAATGGGAAGTACAATGCCTGCACTTTAAAGGAGGGGTTTGGGATATTGGCAGTTTGGAGGGATATGTTGTGTATCTTTATACGTATATGCTTCTAAACTGTTGTATTCTGAGCACCTCTGCAAAAACAGTGATTATGTGTGAGTGTGGTGAAAGTGTTGAATGATGATGAAAGCATTTTCTTTTTGGGGATTTTCTTTCTTTTTTGGGTCACCCTCCCTCGGTGGGAGACGGCCAACTTGTTGGAAAAAAAAAAAATATATATATATTGGGGCACCAAACATTCACGGTTTTTCAACATTCGCGAGGCTCTTGATCCCCTAACCCTCGCGAATGTTGAGGGAGACCTGTATTTGTAGGAAGTCAGTGTAGGGAGCCGGTAGGTGTAGGTAGCCGGTAGGTAGCCTGGGTTACACCTACCGGCTACTTACACTGCAGCCCAGAGCCATATTATTACCATCAACATACCACTTTCACTGAGTTTAATCGTTTCTGACAACTACCTTTAGATGCCATCATAAACAAAGGGAGAAGTAATGAATAATTTATGCTGCGAACTGTAAACAAAAGCGTTATGTATTAAGGGCGGTGGCTGGGCCAATGCAGATTCATACACGTTTTCTCTAATGTTGGACCAGAGAAAACTATGTTTACCCTCCAATGACTACCACCCTTCCATAGTATATAAACATTGCATGTTTATATGCTATGTATCTTGTTTCTTATATAATTTTGAAGAAAATATCATAGATGGATTAATGAAAATGTCTATTTTAACGTAAAATAAGACATTTAATGTGCCCAAGAGTGAGTCATAAACATATGAGCGGCCCAGGCGGACGTGTCCGGTACGGACGATTTCTGAGCGGATGTGTAAAACCTGGGGTAAAATTTCGCTGAAAAAAGTGGTCAAAATCTGGATTGTACAATTTCCGCACTGGACGAAATCTGGGGGTCCACTGTATTTTAAACCAAACACAAGGTCAGAGGTCTGCTTTTCCCATCATGTACCAGGTGTGGCAAAATTTTTTCTTATACTGTACTATGCACACTCATTGCACACCCCCATTCTCTCATATCTAGGCCAAAATTTACCACTCACAGCTTATGTGAGGGAGATGAGCTAAAACACAGATCTGTGAGAGCAATAGTGGCATCCATAACGTAGCTCTACGTAAGAGACAGTGAAAGGGTTAATTTCTGTGGTCCTGACACTGAAAAGGTCAAACGATCTGTGTAAGCGACACAGGCACCAATCATGTAGATCTACACGAGTTTCAATAGAGCACGTAATTCTGAACACACAACAAGTAAGTGTTTTCTATTTAAGTCTGTATCTTATAATAAAAAACAGCTTTCATGCTTTAATTTTACATTTTTAACCAAGAGTTAAATTCACAATCAGGAACTTAAATCTAAAGTAGTGGACCTTTGACCTAGTGTTGAACCTGTTGTCGTCAGACCAATACCTGGCCTTTCCCCAAAATTACTTATCGACTTCAAATTTATTTAAAAGCCAATACGTACTAGAATAAAAATCTACCCCTGAACTGATGGAGTAATCACTTGTTAAATTTCAACACTAAGCACTTTGCTTAACCCCTCTCACATATTACAGTTTATTTATACATTTAATCAAAATACCTCAATTATAAGGAGAATTACAAAAATAGAATTAACATTTACTACATACAGTGGACCCCCGGTTAACGATATTTTTTCATTCCAGAAGTATGTTCAGGTGCCAGTACTGACCGAATTTGTTCCCATAAGGAATATTGTGAAGTAGATTAGTCCATTTCAGACCCCCAAACATACACGTACAAACGCACTTACATTAATACACTTACATAATTGGTCGCATTGGGAGGTGATCGTTAAGCGGGGGTCCACTGTATAATACTGTACACAGGTACAATGGGCTCCTCTAATTTACCCTGTCTTTTAAGTCTATATGTTATTACATAATAAAGTTGAGAAGAAACTATACCAAAAAAGGTAAACTAAAGGACTTACTATTCAATCTTATATATTTGTCCACCTTTGTGTGGCTGGGTTGCTCTCTGCACTGTGTATTTACTCGAGTCTGGACAGACCTCTGACCTGTCTCTCCAAACCCCCCTTGGCTATCTAATGTGCTGGTGCTCCTGCACCTTCCTCGCACTTAACTAAAAGGATATGATCCCACACTAGAGTTCTTGATGTAAATCAAGTAGAGTTGGACTAACAAGCAAAAGCAATGACTCCCACAGCTTCCTTAAGTCAATGCTACAAGCATCCTGTAAACACATTAATGATATACTAAAACCTTATTAAAGTGTTGACAGTGATTCATGATATTACAATATGCACTCTACAGGCTGTGGATGCTCTATCAGGCTTCTTTCCTTTTTAGGAAAACATTTTATTAATACAGGCAATGAAATGTCAATGACATTATTTATTTGGTTCTTTCAGATTTACAAAAGTAAGATTAGGGACAAGATTGGCCCACTTAAGAGTAACTCAGGTCATATCACTGAAAGTGATAAGGATATGTGTGAAATTTTCAATGTCTATTTCCTTTCAGTTTTTACCCAGGAAGATACTAGCGAAATTCCCGAAATAATAAATTATGTAGAACAGGACGATAAACTATGCACGATTGGGGTAACTAGTTACATGGTCCTCAGACAAATAGAGAAATTAAAACCTAACAAATCCCCAGGTCCTGACGAGTTGTTTTCAAGGGTTTTGAAGGAATGTAAAGAGGAACTTAGCAAACCTTTGGCTAATCTTTTCAACATATCACTACAAACTGGCAGAGTGCCTGATAAGTGGAAAAGGGTAAATGTAATATCTATTAGCAAGGCAGGTGACAGGTCCTTGGCTTCGAACTATAGACCAATAAGCCTTACCTCAATAGTGGGAAAATTTATGGAATCAATAACTGCCGAAACAATTCTTAGCCATCTTGAAAGGCATTAATTGATAAATGAATCTGAACACGGTTTTAGAAAGGGGCGTTCCTGTCTTACTAATATACTAACTTATTTCACTAAGGTGTTTGAGGAAGTAGATTATGGTAATGAATATGATATTGTGTATATGGACTTCAGTAAGGCTTTCGATACAGTTCCACATCAGAGGCTATTGAGGAAACTTAAGGCACACGGAATAGAAGGAGAAAATTTTTCCTGGGTAGAGGCATGGCTGACAAATAGGCAGCAGAGAGTTTGCATAAATGGGGAGAAATCAGAATGGGGGCACGTCACAAGCGGTGTTGCTCAGGGGTCAGTGTTGGGCCCGTTGTTGTACACACTTTACATAAACGACATGGATGAGGGAATAAACAGCTACATAAGCAAATCTACTGATGACGCCAAAATAAGCCGTCCAATTCATTCTAATGAGGACATTAGTGCAGTCCAGGATGATTTGAATAGACTGATGCAGTGGTCGGAGAAGTGGCAGATGCAGTTTAATATAGAAAAATGCAAAGTTCTTAATGTTGGACAGGAGAATAACCATGCCACTTATAAACTGAATAGTGTAGATCTAAATCTTAATACTACTGATTGCGAAAAGAATTTAGGAGTTCTGGTTAGCAGCAATCTGAAACCAAGACAGCAGTGCATAAGTGTTCGCAATAAAGCTAACGGAATCCTTGGCTTCATATCAAGAAGTATAAATAATAGAAGTCTTCAGGTTGATCTTCAACTCTATATATCCTTGGTTAGACCTCATTTAGATTATGCTGCACAGTTCTGGTCACCGTATTACAGAATGGATATAAATGCACAGGAAAACTTACAGAGGAGGATGACAAAGATGATCCCATGTATCAGAAATCTTTCCTATGAGGATAGACTGAGGGCCCTGAATCTACACTCTCTAAAAAGGCGTAGAATTATGGGTGATATGATTGAGGTGTATAAATGGGAATTAGGAATAAATAAAGGGAATGTAAATAGCGTGCTGAAAATATCCAGCCAAGACAGGACTCACATCAATAGTTTCAAGTTGGAAAAGTTCAGATTCAGGAAGGACATAGGAAAGCACTGGTTTGGTAATAGAGTTGTGGATGAGTGGAACAAACTCCCATGTGATGCTTGTGATAAACTCCATTCACTGAATATATTACAATATCTCTTGCTATCATTTTAAAGTCACAGCAATGAGTAATTACCAGCTTTAAAGTGTACCAAAACAAGAAAATTTATAACATTTATTATACATCAGTGAGTTGTATTATAATAATAAATACTAATAAGAATAATAAATCCTAGGTAGTAGGTTGGTAGACAGCAACTGCCCAGGGAGGTACTACCGTCCTGCCAAGTGAGTGTAAAACGTAAGCCTGTACTGTACTTGTCTTACATGATGGTAGGATTGCTGGTGCCTTTTCCGTTTCAGAAACATGCAAGATTTCGGGTACATCTTGCTACTTCTACTTGCACTTAGGTCACACTACACATACATTTTTTTTTTTTTACCAAGTCGGCCGTCTCGCACCGAGGCAGGGTGACCCAAAAAGAAAGAAAATCCCCAAAACGAAAATACTTTCATCAATCAACACTTTCACCTCACCCACACATAATCACTGTTTTGGCGGAGGTGCTCGGAATACAACAGTTTAGAAGCATATACGTATAAAGATACACAACATATCCCTCCAAACTGCCAGTATCCCAAACCCCTCCTTTAAAGTGCAGGCACTGTACTTCCCATTTCCAGGACTCAAGTCCAGCTATATAAAAATAACAGGTTTCCCTGAATCCCTTCACTAAGTATTACCCTGCTCACACTCCAACAGCTCGTCAGATCCCAAATACCATTCGTCTCCATTCACTCCTATCTAAACACGCTCATGCATGCTTGCTGGAAGTCCAAGCCCCTCGCCCACAAAACCTCCTTTACCCACTCTCTCCAACTTTTTCGAGGACGACCCCTGCCCCGCCTTCCTTTCCCTACAGATTTATACGCTCTCCATGTCATTCTACTTTGATCTATTCTCTCTAAATGACAAAACCATCTCAACACCCCCTCTTCAGCCCTCTGACTAATACTTTTATTAACTCCACACCTTCTCCTAATTTCCACACTCCGAATTTTTTGCATAATATTTACACCACACATTGCCCTTAGACAGGACATCTCCACTGCCTCCAACTGCCTCCTCTACATACATGTACAAGCATATATATACACACCCCTCTGGGTTTTCTTCTATTTTCTTACTAGTTCTTGTCCTTGTTTATTTCCTCTTATCTCCATGGGGAAGTGGAACAGAATTCTCCCTCCATAAGCCATGCGTGTTGTAAGAGGCGACTAAAATGCCGGGGGCAAGGGGCTAGTAACCCTTTCTCCTGTTTAAATTACTAAATTTAAAAAGAGAAACTTTTCGTTTTCCTTTTTAGGCCACCCTGCCTCTCTGGGATACGGCCGGTTTGTTAAAAGAAAGAATAATAATGATAAATACTACTATGATTAATAATGATAAATAATTATTTCTTTTAAACATGCATATTACAGACAATTAGTCTATTAAATCAGACTAACAGACTAAGTCTGTTAAATCAGAAAATAAATACTCTATACTCAGCAGACTGCAGTAACAACACAGTTCTGGCCTGAACTTTGTCCATTAAATCATGAATTGTCTGTAAAAAACAATTCTCATTTAATGGACAGTCTGTCAAATTTGAAATTAATTTACCCAGTGGACCCTAAGAAAAACGGGTAATTCTGGATTTAACAGGATTTTGTCCATTTCTGAATGTTGTCTGGCCACAGATTTTGCTTGTTAAATCCAAAATCTGTTATATCTGATTCCATTAAATCAAGGCTTTACTGTACCTGCATTAGTATAAGTAGATAATGAATACTAGTTTTACAGTGCCTGAAGTGCTTCTCATAATGAGTGACTTTCCAGCAATTCTTAAAAATATAATTTGATTGACAGATAAAGTGGTTAGATGATTGGTCAAATAATAGGTAAGAATAAGCAGTTATAGAAAAGCAGATGCAGGAATTAGAAGTGGCTAAAAATGCATATACAGTGGAACCTCTACTTGCGAGTTTAATCCATTCCATAACCTTGCTCGAAACTGGATTTGCTTGTTTGCAGTCAATTTTCTTCATTTAAATTAATTGAAATGCAATTAATCCTTTCCAGTGGAATTCTGTACTTCAATAATTTCACTATCAACTCTAGGGCTTATTTTTCTATCTCACTTCATCTAATATGACATAATAAACAATATAAATAAATTATTATATGTAGTACATTATTATTATATATGTACTAGGTTGGTAGACAGCAACCACCCAGGGAAGTACTACCGTCCTGCCAGATGACTGTGAAACAGAAACCTATAACTGTTTTGCATGATGGTAGGATTGCTGGTTTCTTTTTCTGTCTCATAAACACGCTAGATAACAGGGATATCTTGCTACTCCTACTAACACTTTGGTCACACTTCACAGACACGCACATGCATATATATATACATACATCTAGGTTTTTCTCCTTTTTCTAAATAGTTCTTGTTCTTCTTTATTTCTTCTATTGTCCATGGGGAAGTGGAAAAGAATCTTTCCTCCGTAAGCCATGCGTGTCGTATGAGGCGACTAAAATGCCGGGAGCAATGGGCTAGTAACCCCTTCTCCTGTAGACACTTACTAAAAAAGAGAAGAAGAAAAACTTTATAAAACTGGGATGCTTAAATGTGCGTGGATGTAGTGCGGATGACAAGAAACAGATGATTGCTGATGTTATGAATGAAAAGAAGTTGGATGTCCTGGCCCTAAGCGAAACAAAGCTGAAGGGGGTAGGAGAGTTTCAGTGGGGGGAAATAAATGGGATTAAATCTGGAGTATCTGAGAGAGTTAGAGCAAAAGAAGGGGTAGCAGTAATGTTAAATGATCAGTTATGGAAGGAGAAAAGAGAATATAAATGTGTAAATTCAAGAATTATGTGGATTAAAGTAAAGGTTGGATGCGAGAAGTGGGTCATAATAAGCGTGTATGCACCTGGAGAAGAGAGGAATGCAGAGGAGAGAGAGATTTTGGGAGATGTTAAGTGAATGTATAGGAGCCTTTGAACCAAGTGAGAGAGTAATTGTGGTAGGGGACCTGAATGCTAAAGTAGGAGAAACTTTCAGAGAGGGTGTGGTAGGTAAGTTTGGGATGCCAGGTGTAAATGATAATGGGAGCCCTTTGATTGAACTTTGTATAGAAAGGGGTTTAGTTATAGGTAATACATATTTTAAGAAAAAGAGGATAAATAAGTATACAAGATATGATGTAGGGCAAAATGACAGTAGTTTGTTGGATTATGTATTGGTAGATAAAAGACTGTTGAGTAGACTTCAGGATGTACATGTTTATAGAGGGGCCACAGATATATCAGATCACTTTCTAGTTGTAGCTACACTGAGAGTAAAAGGTAGATGGGATACAAGGAGAATAGAAGCATCAGGGAAGAGAGAGGTGAAGGTTTATAAACTAAAAGAGGAGGCAGTTAGGGTAAGATATAAACAGCTATTGGAGGATAGATGGGCTAATGAGAGCATAGGCAATGGGGTCGAAGAGGTATGGGGTAGGTTTAAAAATGTAGTGTTAGAGTGTTCAGCAGAAGTTTGTGGTTACAGGAAAGTGGGTGCGGGAGGGAAGAGGAGCGATTGGTGGAATGATGATGTAAAGAGAGTAGTAAGGGAGAAAAAGTTAGCATATGAGAAGTTTTTACAAAGTAGAAGTGATGCAAGGAGGGAAGAGTATATGGAGAAAAAGAGAGAGGTTAAGAGAGTGGTGAAGCAATGTAAAAAGAGAGCAAATGAGAGAGTGGGTGAGATGTTATCAACAAATTTTGTTGAAAATAAGAAAAAGTTTTGGAGTGAGATTAACAAGTTAAGAAAGCCTAGAGAACAAATGGATTTGTCAGTTAAAAATAGGAGAGGAGAGTTATTAAATGGAGAGTTAGAGGCATTGGGAAGATGGAGGGAATATTTTGAGGAATTGTTAAATGTTGATGAAGATAGGGAAGCTGTGATTTCGTGTATAGGGCAAGGAGGAATAACATCTTGTAGGAGTGAGGAAGAGCCAGTTGTGAGTGTGGGGGAAGTTCGTGAGGCAGTAGGTAAAATGAAAGGGGGTAAGGCAGCCGGGATTGATGGGATAAAGACAGAAATGTTAAAAGCAGGTGGGGATATAGTTTTGGAGTGGTTGGTGCAATTATGTAATAAATGTATGGAAGAGGGTAAGGTACCTAGGGATTGGCAGAGAGCATGCATAGTTCCTTTGTATAAAGGCAAAGGGGATAAAAGAGAGTGCAAAAATTATAGGGGGATAAGTCTGTTGAGTATACCTGGTAAAGTGTATGGTAGAGTTATTATTGAAAGAATTAAGAGTAAGACGGAGAATAGGATAGCAGATGAACAAGGAGGCTTTAGGAAAGGTAGGGGGTGTGTGGACCAGGTGTTTACAGTGAAACATATAAGTGAACAGTATTTAGATAAGGCTAAAGAGGTCTTTGTGGCATTTATGGATTTGGAAAAGGCGTATGACAGGGTGGATAGGGGGGCAATGTGGCAGATGTTGCAAGTGTATGGTGTAGGAGGTAGGTTACTGAAAGCAGTGAAGAGTTTTTACGAGGATAGTGAGGCTCAAGTTAGAGTATGTAGGAAAGAGGGAAATTATTTCCCAGTAAAAGTAGGCCTTAGACAAGGATGTGTGATGTCACCGTGGTTGTTTAATATATTTATAGATGGGGTTGTAAGAGAAGTAAATGCGAGGGTCTTGACAAGAGGCGTGGAGTTAAAAGATAAAGAATCACACACAAAGTGAGAGTTGTCACAGCTGCTCTTTGCTGATGACACTGTGCTCTTGGGAGATTCTGAAGAGAAGTTGCAGAGATTGGTGGATGAATTTGGTAGGGTGTGCAAAAGAAGAAAATTAAAGGTGAATACAGGAAAGAGTAAGGTTATGAGGATAACAAAAAGATTAGGTGATGAAAGATTGAATATCAGATTGGAGGGAGAGAGTATGGAGGAGGTGAATGTATTCAGATATTTGGGAGTGGACGTGTCAACGGATGGGTCTATGAAAGATGAGGTGAATCATAGAATTGATGAGGGAAAATGAGTGAGTGGTGCACTTAGGAGTCTGTGGAGACAAAGAACTTTGTCCTTGGAGGCAAAGAGGGGAATGTATGAGAGTATAGTTTTACCAACGCTCTTATATGGGTGTGAAGCATGGGTGATGAATGTTGCAGCGAGGAGAAGGCTGGAGGCAGTGGAGATGTCATGTCTGAGGGCAATGTGTGGTGTGAATATAATGCAGAGAATTCGTAGTTTGGAAGTTAGGAGGAGGTGCGGGATTACCAAAACTGTTGTCTAGAGGGCTGAGGAAGGGTTGTTGAGGTGGTTCGGACATGTAGAGAGAATGGAGCGAAACAGAATGACTTCAAGAGTGTATCAGTCTGTAGTGGAAGGAAGGCGGGGTAGGGGTCGGCCTAGGAAAGGTTGGAGAGAGGGGGTAAAGGAGGTTTTGTGTGCGAGGGGCTTGGACTTCCAGCAGGTATGCATGAGCGTGTTTGATAGGAGTGAATGGAGACAAATGGTTTTTAATACTTGACGTGCTGTTGGAGTGTGAGCAAAGTAACATTTATGAAGGGGTTCAGGGAAACCAGCAGGCCGGACTTGAGTCCTGGAGATGGGAAGTACAGTGCCTGCACTCTGAAGGAGGGGTGTTAATGTTGCAGTTTAAAAACTGTAGTGTAAAGCACCCTTCTGGCAAGACAGTGATGGAGTGAATGATGGTGAAAGTTTTTCTTTTTCGGGCCACCCTGCCTTGGTGGGAATCGGCCAGTGTGATAATAATAATAAAAAAAATGTATTATTATTATACATATATTATTATTATTATTATTATTGTATTATATTATTATACTATTATTATACGTATTATTATACTACATATTATTATTATTATATAAATAATTTGTAATTTTTATTCACACAATAAATATAAGATTTACTGTTATTCCTTATTGCAATAATTGTATAAATGTCAACCCATTCACGACTGCATAGAATGGACATTTGTTTACTCTGAAACAGCCATGCAATGGACCATTTCTCTGAGGTTGAGCTCTATTTCAAGGTACTTTTCGTTGTGAAAGCAATCAAAATCATATCTATTTCTGTAATATATCTTCCATTCTATCAAATGAGACCAAAAACAACGAGAATACAATCATAAAAACCATTCAAAATTACCACTAAGGGGTGGCTAATTGCTGGGAAGTGAACTCCATTATTTATGTTAGATTTTTCATTTTTGGTGTACATTAAGAAGCATCTTTCCATCATACTTTGCCCAAGTTTCAATAAGATAGTCCAACAAACAAATGAGATACAATTCCCGAGATCAAGAGCAAGAGCCCCTCACCAGTGTCAAGGAACCTGCCTTGAGGTCTGCTCGCTTGTGGAAATTTTGCTTGCGTATGGAAGCAAAAAATCGACAAATCGACTGCTCGTATTTGGAAAAACTCACACGTGGACACGCTCGCAAATAGAGGTTCCACTATACTTTGCATATACAAAGCAGATGCAAAAAATCAGAAAAATAATGAAAACTATACAAATATGGCCAAAATAAAAAACTGGTGACTAAAGTTTGATCTTGCAACACCCACTGAGTACATGCTGTACCTTTATATTCTGAATTGACATACTGTGAATCTTTTCATTCAGAACATTATAAAAGCACTCACATCAGCACCCTGCAGTGTACTTTTGAGTACAGACACAACTTCATCTTGGTAAGCAACATCTTCTACTGTTTTTGGCCGGCTGAAAAGAAAAATCTCTCTTAAATAATATCTATGGTATTTTATTATCTTGACCAAATAGCAGTTATGAGATTATATTGAAAAATTAGTACAAATAATTTTTTCATGCTCAAGAGGTATTTTCAGTTTACAAGTGTTTGCCAACACACTTTACCCATTAATGAAAAGTGAGCCCACTTGGAGATAAATAAGACACAGGTAAAAAGAGAGGTAGCACAAGCTTCACTTAAAGTAACCCGTACCTGTCACTCAAACAGGCACCTATCACTTGCTCTAACACACCGTTGTTAAACAAATTTATATAAAGCAAACTACATGTAAACGACAAAGTACAGAGGATTAAGGACAATAAATTTCTGAAGCAGTGACAATGAATAAAACAGTAAGAGTTCCAAAGTGTACAGTGAACCCTCTTATTAATCAACTAATAGGGAAAGGGGATATACATGTATAATACTGCCAGCTGTCCAAAACTTCCAAATTATGAAATTAATTTTTCATGATTGTCCAACTGTCTTCTGAAGTAGTGGACTTGGTCCACTGATGTGGAAGATAACCAAACACTAAGAATATAAGCATTGTACAATACTGTATGGCAATTTTATGTGCCTTTTCATGGAGGAGAGACGAGGTGTAAACTGTCGTAATCAATAATGGTGACTCAAAATAAGTTATTCTGGGGTCAGAGATGCTGTAAAGCTCAACTAGCATCTACACTAAATTTAATGAGATGTTTTACATATTTACAAAGGAAATTTTTTTAATGAAGGCATTAATCAATAATTGTTGAAATAAAGTCCACTGTAAAAACCAAATGAGAAGTCAAGAAATAAGAGAATATTAATAAAAACAAAGTTTCAGGAGCAGCCGAGATATTACACAAGTTTAAAGAGAACGTAAAGGTAAACTGGTAGACAAATAGTAAATTTTGTTAAAGGTAACTGGGAGGCCCATGTAAACTATAGGCCTTTAGCACTGGTAAGTTAATAGATAAGAGGTAAGTGTTGTTGCAAAAATTCTTGAATATGCCATTGAATAAAAAGATTCTTATTATTCACAAGAAAGTGCTAAAACAGAATGGATCATGTAACAGATAAAAATAGATCAAACAAATGGAGAACAAAAATGGTATCCAAGAGGAATACTAATAATGCTGAAGGTCCCAAAAAGATGAATGAAATGTGAATCTCTGATGGTATCTAAGAAAATAGAGGATTAAGATATGCTTGCAGACAGCTCACCTGTCACTGAAACAGCACACTCCTTGGATCTGAAGAAATAATCCATCTGTACAATAAGAAAGAATGACAAGAAAATAGTCTGTGAAATGACTAGTGCAGACAGTGACATGCTAAAAATGACAGAGGCCAATACAGCTAAGAAAAAAAAGTATTAAGACAACAAGGGCAGGG
This sequence comes from Cherax quadricarinatus, assembly GCF_038502225.1. Lineage (NCBI taxonomy): Eukaryota > Metazoa > Arthropoda > Malacostraca > Decapoda > Parastacidae > Cherax > Cherax quadricarinatus. Next base: position 6,960,351 of record NC_091305.1, read on the forward strand.
CTTACATTAATACAGCATAAAACAGTGTAGAGATGGTTTGAAAACTTTACAAGGCATGATGGGCTTCATAAACATTAGTAGTGTAAGAGCATCAGTTGATTATGTTGCTGAGGGAAATTTCTCTGGAAAACGTACAGAGGAGGATGACAAAGATGATCCCATGTATCAGAAATCTTCCATATGAGGATAGACTGAGGGCCCTGAATCTGCACTCTTTCGAAAGGCGTAGAATTAGGGGGGACATGATCGAGGTGTATAAATGGAAAACAGGAATAAATAAAGGGTATGTAAATAGCGTGCTGAAAATTTCCAGCCAAGACAGGACTCGCAGCAATGGCTTCAAGTTGGAAAAATTCAGATTCAGGAAGGATATAGGAAAGCACTGGTTTGGTAATAGAGTCATGGATGAGTGGAACAAACTCCCGAGTACAGTTACGTTGTGTAGTTTTAAAAATAGGTTAGATAAATACATGAGTGGGTGTGGGTGGGTGTGAGTTGAACCTGACTAGCTTGTGCTGCTGGGTCTGGTGCCATGCTCCATCCTCGAGTGGAGGTGACCAGACTGGGTGGGTCATTGGGCTAATCCAGGGGAAGGGGGGTCATTGGGCTAATCCGGGGGGACGACATGGACCTGCTCCGCATGGGCCAGTAGGCCTGTTGCAGTGTTCCTTCTTTCTTATGTTCTTATATTCTTTGCACAAATGAATTCAGATTACACAGAGTCCCACACAAGTGTTTAATGCTGTCAAAGACAGGTATTTTGGAAGCAAATATTGTCAAGAAATTACATTAGCAAACAAAATTGTACAATTGGGTTCAAGGCAGCTAAATATAGGTTCAGCTTGCTTTTCTGTATAAATGTAACAGATGATTTCAAGTGCAAGCCTATGGTAATTTACTGCTCAGGTCAAGACAGCCTGTTTGCCTGTTATTTTGCACTAACAGTGCAACATAGATAACTGAAACCATTTGTTGATTGGTTCAAGCATTAATTTATTTCTACAGTCGAGATGGACCCAGACACAAAGAATCTTGCATTGAAGTTCTCCTCTTTCTTGATAATTCCCATAGGCCTCCTTAAATGTTGCAGTCTGTCTATCCAAGTGTCAAGGTTGAATTTTCACCACCAAATATGACATATTTGATACAGCTACTGAATCAGTGAGTCATTACAACACTTAAGTGGCACTACACACAGAAGGTCATGAAAAAATTCATCACATCATGGATCCACTTATGTAAAAATGGCACAAAAGAAAGTGCCTAATCAACCATAAATGCAGGCGGAGGTCAATTATGGCTTTCTGTAGTGAATAATTTCTTGTTTTTCCTCAGTAAATACTGTAGTCAGATCGAGGAAACAGTCTGTGACATGCAAAGGATTATGAGAAATTCCTGAAGTAAACTTAAACGAACTATTAGAAGACTATGACGACAAAGCACGTACTGAAGAAATGTTGGAGGACCTCAATTCCCAGTTAGGAATGATGCAGATAGAAGAGGATGATGAACAACTTCAAGATATGTAAAGTAAAAGGACACAAGTGCAACTAATGTGACATTTTATTGTGGCAACGTTTCGCTCTCCGTAGCAGTAGCAGTAGCAGCAGTAGTAGCAGTAGTATAGTAGTAGTAGAATAGTAGTAGTATAGTAGTAGTAGTAGTATAGTAGTAGTATAGTAGTAGTATAGTAGTAGTATAGTAGTAGTAGTAGTAGTATAGTAGTAGTATAGTAGTAGTAGTAGTATTGTAGTAGTATAGTAGTAGTAGTAGTAGTAGTACAGTAGTAGTATAGTAGTACAGTAGTAGTATAGTAGTAGTAGTAGTATAGTAATAGTAGTAGTATAGTAATAGTAGTAGTATAGTAATAGTAGTAGTATAGTAATAGTAGTAGTATAGTAGTAGTAGTATAGTAGTAGTAGTATAGTAGTAGTATAGTAGTAGTAGTATAGTAGTAGTAGTATAGTAGTAGTATAGTAGTAGTATAGTAGTAGTAGTAGTAGTAGTAGTATAGTAGTATAGTAGTAGTAGTATAGTAGTAGTAGTAGTAGTATAGTAGTAGTAGTATAGTAGTAGTAGTATAGTAGTAGTATAGTAGTAGTATAGTAGTAGTATAGTAGTAGTATAGTAGTAGTATAGTAGTAGTATAGTAGTAGTAGTATAGTAGTAGTAGTAGTAGTATAGTAGTAGTAGTAGTAGTAGTAGTAGTAGTAGTAGTAGTAGTAGTAGTAGTAGTAGTAGTAGTATAGTAGTAGTAGTAGTATAGTAGTAGTAGTAGTATAGTAGTAGTAGTAGTATAGTAGTAGTAGTAGTATAGTAGTAGTAGTATAGTAGTAGTAGTAGTATAGTAGTAGTAGTAGTAGTAGTAGTAGTATAGTAGTAGTAGTAGTAGTATAGTAGCATAGTAGCAGTAGTAGTACAATATGTTAGAACAATTAACTTGCACATGAGTAAACGATATAAAGGCTATTACTTGGGAAACATAAAAATTGGTTAGGCAAATATTTCTATTGGAGGCTGGATAGAGAAGGTCTGTTTCAATGTTCATTCTCTGTAATGTGCTTGTGTAGTATTAACAGGAGAGACTACGTGATGGCAGGATTTACTGTTTACAGGAGGATTCTTACTAAGACTTCAGAGATGGTGAAGCTACCTTTGTTTTGTTTAATTGGGTCTGGTGCAGTGCTCCATCCTTGAGTGGAGATGATCAGACTGGGTGGGTCATTGGGTTAATCCAGGGGGGGGGGTCATTGGTCTAATCCGGGGGGGGGGGGGACATTGACCTGCTCCGCATGGGTCAGTAGGCCTGTTGCAGTGTTCATTCTTTCTTATGTTCTTAATTGTATTAGAAACAGCTATTAGTGAAGACTCGAGGCATTTGCGTCTGCGGAAATTAGTTTCTTTGATCACTAGTTGGGCTTCCCTGAACTTCATGAGATGATTGGTGGAATTTCGGTGTTGTACACAGGCGTTGTTCAAGTTATCGTTCCTACATGCATAAATGTGTTCACTGAGGTGGGTGTCGAGGTTTCTTGCTGTTTCACCTACATAAATCTTGTCGCAGCCTCCACAGGGTATAGTGTAAACCCCTGCGTTGACTGGTTCGTGGTGCTTGGATTTTGTTCTGGTTAGATCCTTTATCGAAGTGCTGGAAGCGATGGCGACTCTGGTGTTAGCTTGTGAAAGTACTTTAGAAACGTTCAGTGCAACCTGGCTGTTGGGAAGAATTATAATTTCATTATAATTATAACACAAGCACATTACAGAGAATGAACATTGAAACAGACCTTCTCTATCCAGCCTCCAATAGAAATATTTGTCTAACCAATTTTTATGTTTCCCAAGTAATAGCCTTTATATCGTTTACTCATGTGCAAGTTAATTTTTCTAACATATTGTATTACTTCTACTACTACTACTACCACCACTACTATTGCACCTCACTCTGAGCCTATATGTACCCTCTGTGTCCATGTACTGTTTGTAACAGCTTGACAAAGCTCCTGGAGAGCAAAATGTTGCCACAATAAAATGTCACATTAGTTGCACTTGTGTCCTTTTACTTTACATATTGTCGGTAATTCTACCAACTTTATTACAACTTCAAGATAAACAGTAAACACTGTGAGAGTTAAGCGAGAAATTCCAAGGTGTTTAGAGCAGGTGATGATGCCTTACTGTCACTGGTGTAAAATACTAATGTGAAACCAAAACAGACACAATTACATAAAAACACATGAACTGAAGAACACTAGCAGGTCTACTGACCCATACATGGCAGGTATGGACCAAAAGGCCAGCTGCTGCTATCTGTGACCTGGGAAGGGAGAGAGTGAATAAACTGTACAGGAGAAAGGCTCTTTATACAAACCCACAATGTGGAATTGTTTAAAATATACATAGTTTCCTATACCCATAATGCATAATTAACCCTTAAATGGTCCAAACGTATATATACGTTTTTTCAACATCTGAAAGTATGTAAAAAAATGTAGATGATCTTTTTTGTTTTACATTTGAAAACGTGTAAAAAAAACTTTTATCTACATTTTTTTTTTGTTATATTTGAAAATATGTAAAAAAAAAAGTAGATCTACTTTTGTAGCACTACGAATTTGAACGTCGATCTCTTTGGACCGTTTAAGGGTTAATTAAAAGATACAGTTTCCTTAAGTCAATTAATTGTTATTACAGTCATATTGGTTTTCAGCACTCTAAAAAACATAAGGTGAAATACAAACCTTTTTTCTCCAAAGCACAAAAATGTCTTAAAATTTGTAGACTTGTGTTATTGTGCCTATTTTTGTGTTGTCAAAGAATTTACTTATGTGCCCACTCCAGTACAAGCATCAACCATTGAGAACCCTACATTCACATCAACACAAGAACCATATTCATCCTCTTCAGCCTATGATGGCCACATCAACCATCTCCACAAACTCCCCATAGTCTTCAGATTAGTTAGTGCTAAATTAGATTACAGGCTGATTTCTAGAAATGTAACCTATGCTCTTGCTATTTGTGGTTGCGTGCGTGCGTGCATGTGTGTGGTTGCGTGCGTGTGTGTGTGGTTGCGTGCGTGTGTGTGTGTGTGGGTGGTTGCGTGCGTGTGTTTGCGTGCGTGCGTGTTTGCGTGCGTGCGTGTGTTTGCGTGCGTGCGTGTGTTTGCGTGCGTGCGTGTGTTTGCGTGCGTGCGTGCGTGTGTGTGTGGGTGTGTGTGTGGGTATGTGTGGGTGTGTGGGTGTGTGTGTGTGTGTGTGTGTGTGTGTGTGTGTGTGTGTGTGTGTGAGACTCGACAATCAATATTTGCACCAGTAACTCATTACAGTTGTGACCGGGTGTGGAAGTGTGAATTGCTCATTACACTATAATTTGTTCATGATTGTAGCCATGTATAAATGTAAGTAACCATTCTACAGAATTCATTACCTTTGTAACTTGTGAGCTCATTATCTTTGTACCTAGTTCAGCTATCAAAACTTTGGGGGCCCAGTCCCTGGACCCATTACGTACCTCTGTAATCTGTAAATACCTTTGTAACTTGTCATGATTGTGACCAGACCTACCTGGAGTTCATTACCTTTGTAAATTGTGAGTTCATTACCTTTGTAAATTGTGAGTTCATTACCTCTGTAACTTGCTCAGCTATCAAAACTTTGGAGTCCAGTCCCTGGACCAATTATGTACCTCTGTAATCTTTTGACTACCGCCCACAGGATGGGTATGGGGTGCATAATAAACATATTAAACTAACTAACTGCTCTTGCTGACAGTCTACTGTACTATATAATATATGTATATACTATGCAGGTGACCCATGACTTATGATCCCCCACCAGCATTTATGACCATTTTTCATGGCAAAATAGCCCCTAAAAAAATCATGTCCACAGCTGGTATTTACAACATGATACCATGGACTACACACATCACCCCACAACAAGTAAGAGAGAGAGAGAGTTAGACTTGCTAATCTGCAGCTTCTGCTTCAACTGTGTGCATCTCTTTCACACAGTTCTTCATTGTTAGTTTTGTACATTACCTTAACAATTTTTGATGGTCACAACGTCTGACAAAACAAAAAGCAATCCAAGGAGTGGAAAATAAACAAAGGAGCCCAGGAAAGCCCTTACTTTGGAAATTAAACATGTAATTGTGAATATTCATAATTTAGAAATTAACGTGTAAGAAATGGCTAATAAACATGAATTTAGGAATTCAACCATGAAAAAGACTTTGAAGGATAATGCTAAATATTTAAACTGAACTGAAGACAGCAAGATCAATGCAAACACTGAATGGAAAAAATACAAGCCTATTTTCATTTTAAATGTTTTTAGTTAATAAATGTAAAGAAATATACAATGGAATATTAGTTTTATTTGGCCTTCCTTCATATCTGAGGACAGTTTTGGTAATTTTATTGTAGGAAATTAGTTCTCATGAACAAAAATCACCATTTATGACATTAAACCCACAGAAAATAAGATCTTTAATTTGCAATGGTTCAATTTATGGTAGGTCTCCATATACCAATCAAGTTGTAAGTGAAGGGGTCATCTGTGTATATACACACACATGAAATCATGCAGTCATAACTGTGATGAACAGTTCAGTTTCTTCTCAAGCTTCCAACACAACTGAAACAACTCAGGACTGAGAAAAAATTTCAGGAACACAAACACATCCAATCAGAACCAGAGTGGAACAATTTTATTCATTGTTGCAATAGGGGCTACGACGTCCAATTTCAAGAGCAACCCCATTTCACGACAGCTAGGTCTGTATAAGTTATATTATGTACATGTAGAAATAAAGATTATCATCATCATTATTATATACACACATTCTCAAGATACTTTTTGGGGGGAAACAAAGCAGAAAGGGGAGCTAAACCCAGGATAACTTTTTCTCCTTCACTTGGAATGCTTAACAACAACAACACTTTCAAGCTTCAGCACCCCTCAAGGAAGGTTCCTTGATGTTGGTGAGGGGCTCTTGATTTAGGGAATTGGATCTGTGCTCCAGTTCCCAGAATTAAACCTGAATGCCTTCCACATCCCCCCCAGGTGCTGTATAATCCTCCGGGTTTAGCGCTTCCCCCTTGATTATAATAATAATAATAATAATAATAATAATAATAATAATCAAGCTTCAGCAAAAAACATACTATTTCTCAACCCATGGTGTAGGTCCCTTCTTCTTGGGAACCTTTTCCTTACTAGGACCTGCTGAGCTGGAGCTTGCACTCAGCTTGCCTGTCTTCAGGAAAGCATGCATGATTCCTCAACTCTGTAATAAGATAAAAAAAAACTATTTATAATTAACACACACTCAAGGATAATCCAAAATATTTCTGTAAAATAAGTGATTATGGTGTCACAACATACATGTACAGTGTAGTAATTGCATCTTTCCTTGGTTACTAGCAGATATATCTGGATATATATTCGGGGTTATGCTGAACAAGGTATGTTTGTGCAAAATTAAACTATGCCACAATGAATAAAATAGAAAATATCATACAAGGAAATAAATTTATAAATCTACAAATAGAAAATATGATATAAGGATCCTGGGTAATTTACATTATGTATGATAATTGTATTTATGTGTACCTGTGCCTAAATAAACTTAATTACTGTCTTATTCGCCAATGAAAAAAACGAAAGGTAACCTCAAAAATTTATTAAAATAAGTATCTGCTAATGTGTCATTTCCTCTTCAGGATTATCTAGGCAACATTACACAGAAGTTTTATATACCACACTAAATACGTTCAAAATAAACATACAAATGTATTATATGATGAATTAACTTTGATAAGCTCAACAAGGTGGTGATTGACTTCCCTTGTTATCTGTACCACTTACACGTTATGTATCATATTTACAACATAGAAGTACTCACATAAACAACCTAGAGGCACAATTACAGCTAATAAACATATAAAGGATGTCTTCCAACTACAAAAAGCCTTCATAAAGCAGCAACAGCTGAGTGATATTTCCCGCCTGACTGAGGTAAACACTGGCTGGCTGCTGCTCCTGGTGCCTCACACAACTGAAAATTATTACTCAACTTCCCTAAATAAATAAAAGTAACACATTACTTCATCGTGTTCTAGTATTTCTTGTTTTAAAACAAAAATTTATTTATTTTAATATATATTTTTGGCATTTTATTAAGAGAAAAAAAAAACTTAAAAATTTTTCAATAGTGCAACTTTTCCATTGTAATGGGTTCTCTAATTTTTTTTTCCGGTTTGAGGGCGTTAAGACCGTAGGGGGTTCAATGGAAGATATTTAGGTTCGATCCAAGGAAGGAGATGACAATTCCAGTTCCTTGGATCACGAGCCTCTTCATAAAATACATGATTTCGTTCGGATTTTTAACCCCGCAGGGTTAGCCACCCAGGATAATCCAAGAAAGTCAGTGTAAGTCATCGAGGACTGTCTGTCTTATTTCCCTGGCACTCCGTGTGTGAAGCGAGAGCTTTGGCAGCCAGGTCACGGGGTCACGGAGTCACGGGGTCACGGGGTCACCTTCATCTTCATTTATTTATTTGTTTATTTATTTATTTATTTGAACATGATACAGGGAAGTACAAGGAATGCAATTTTTAAAGTGCAGCATGCCAAAACCCCTTGTATGCAGAGCATTATGGGCAGGCTTAAAATTAACTTAAGATTAACTAAGCAATGACATATTCAGTGGTACAAAAATTATTGTAAAACAGATAACAGTTTAGTACAAATGAGTATTACAAAGACAGGTCATATGGTCATTTACTGTGTTGCTGTGTAATCAGTAGAATGGAGTATTCTGTTAGGTAATGAAGTTAAATATTAACAAAGTTTGATTGGGTCACGGTCACAGGTTGATATTTATGAGATACAATAATGAGATACATATATGAGATACGATTTATGAGATACAATTATTCAGTATTTATTTAGTTGTGGGTGAGTAAGTGATTTTTGAGAAGAGATTTGAATTTATAAACAGTGTTTCTTTTATATTCACAGGTAATGAATTCCAGATTTTAGGGCCTTTTATGTGCATTGAGTTTTTGCATAGCGTGAGATGGACACGAGGAACATCAAAGAGTGATCTGTGCCTTGTATTATGGTCATGTGTTCTGTTGAGGTTGGCAAGGAGATGTTTGAGGGGAGGGTTTATGTCAGAGTTAAGTGTTCTATGTATGTAGTAGGTGCAGTAATAAGTATGGATGTTTTGTATTGTGAGTAGGTTTAGAGTTTTGAATATTGGTGGAGTGTGTTGTCTGTAGTGGGAATTTGTTATCATTCTGACTGCAGCCTTTTGTTGGGTGATTAGTGGTCTGAGATGGTTTATTGTTGTTGAGCCCCATGCACAAATTCCATAGGTGAGATAGGGGTAAATAAGTGAGTGATATAGGGCCAGGAGGGCTGACTGTATAACATAGTACTGTATCTTCGATAGTGTGGAAAATTGCATTTATCTGAATGTATTATTATATACATAACAGTAAGTGAACATTGATAATTATTATTTATCAGTTAGACAAGTAGGAATTTGGGACACCTAGGTCGCAAAAAATGTCCCCCTTCGATACCTACAACTGTCATATCCACAAGTTGCTCTGGACCTATTAATTAAATGAAATATACATCACCAGGAATGCTGGTAAATATATAAATTTGTGGACTGTATATTAAAATTAAAAAATGATTATATATAAACACATTTACATAACAGAAGGAGAATATCTTAAAAACTCACCAATTTGACTGGAGATTAATGTGCATCATACTCAGAAAACCTCACTCTAACTAAATCTATGAAAATAATGCTGGTCAGAATTATACACAAATCTAGAGAGCTTATCTGAGGTTCCTGGAGCTGTCTTGTCCAGTCGTCTGATATCACAAGTTATGCAGGAATACACATCCACCAATTTCACCTATTTGAGAGGTGTCAATACAATTTTAACCTCTAGAGCACGAAAATTTCTACCCATTACACCAACATTCTAATACAAATTCAAAACCAAGATGGCGAGTGTCTCTTCTTTTTTTCGATAACATACTTCTTTTAAAAATACAATATAGGGCATCTATTTACGTATAAATTACAGTATTTCCGGAAAATATATACAGTATTTTCCAGATAGTATGCCTACGGTCTTGGAATTTTTTTTGGAAATTTGTTGTATATGTGTTTGGAATTTGAGTCTATTATCAAGGTGGATTCCTAGGAATTTTCCCTCTGTGAGTTTTGTGATAGGTGATCCATTTATCAATATGTTAAAGAGACACATTTGCAGCTCTATTACCAAACTGAATGTAGTAGGTTTTGTCAATGTTTAGAGTAAGTTTGTTGGTCCTCATTCAGGTTGATATTTTCTGTAATTCGGTATTTACAGTATTGGCTAGCATGACTGGGTTCGGGTGACAGTAGACGTATGTAGTGTCATCTGCAAATAGTGTGGGTTTGAGTAGTTGCGATGCATTTGGTAGGTCATTTATGTATATGAGAAAGAGAAGAGGGCCTAGGACACTTCCCTGTGGGACACCAACTGTAATTGGCTGTGCGGAAGAGTTTGCCCCATTTGTGTACACATATTGGCTTCTGTTGCTGAGGTATGACTTGAGGTAGTTGAGGGAGTGCCCTCTTATACCACAGTGCGACAATTTTATGTGGAGCAAGTCATGGTCAACTGTATCGAAAGCTTTACGTAAGTCAATGAAGATCCCCAGTGGGACTTCTTTTTTCCTTATTGCTGTATAAATATGCTCTAGCATGTGGATAATAGCATCATTAGTATTTTTATTAGGCCTGAACCCAAATTGACAGGGGTTGAGTATGTTGTGGGAGATGAGGTAGGAATAGATACGCTTATGGATTAATTTTTCAAAGATTTTAGAGAGAGGGTGTAAGTTGGATATTGGCCTATAGTTATTCAAGTCTGTGTGTTCTCCTCCTTAGGTTAGGTTATTTATTAACACAACCATCTTAACGTAGGTTAAATCTACATAATCATTACATTAATAATGGCATACTGCAATATATCAACTAGTTGATAAATAAGACACATGTGTAACACCTGGGTGTGGAATGAGACACTTGGTGCAACATTTGGGAATCTTTACTGTGGAAACGTTTCGCCAGCCAGTGGATTCTTCAGTCCAATACAGAGAAGAATGTTGTAAGACGAGGAGTTTGAGGTAATCAGTCCCTCAGCTGAGGATGGATGAGGCTCAGACTTCAGGACAGGTGGATGAGGTTCAGACTTCAGGACAGGTGGATGAGGCTCAGACTTCAGGACAGGTGGATGAGGTTCAAACGTCAGGACAGGTCGATGAGGTTCAGACGTCAGGACAGGTGGATGATGTGCAAACGTCAGGACAGGTGGATGAGGTTCAGACGTCAGGACAGGTGGATGAGGTTCAGACGTCAGGACAGGTGGATGAGGTTCAAACGTCAGGACAGGTGGATGAGGTTCAGACGTCAGGACAGGTGGATGAGGTTCAGACGTCAGGACAGGTGGATGAGGTTCAGGTGGATGAGGTTCAGACGTCAGGGCAGGTGGGTGAGGTGCAAACGTCAGACAGGTGGGTGAGGTCTGTGACCGGGGGGGGCCCTGGACAGGTGGATGAGGTTTGGCAAACGTCAGGACAGGTGGATGGGAGGTCCTTTTTAAAAGTCAGGGGCAGGTGGATGGGAGGGTTCGGGGAACGTCAGGACAGGGTGGGTGAGGTTCAAACGTCAGGGCAGGTGGGGTGAGGTTCAGACGTCCAAAAGGAACCCGGGTGGATGAGGGGGGTTCCCAAAAACGTCAGACAGGTGGATGAAAGGTTTAGAGGTTTAAGGACAGGTGGGAGGAGGTCCAAAAACGTCGGGGTGGGGGCAAAGGTTGGGTGGGGGAGGCCCAAACGTCAGGACAGGGGTGGGAAATGGGGGTTCGAACGTCAGGACAGGAATGAGGCCAGACGTCGGTGGGGAGAAGGTGAAGGAGTGGAGGGGGCAGGGTGTGATCCTGAGCCACCTTTCCCCAACTCTGGACGGGGGGAAATGTGTTGCAGAGGGTTTTCAATTTGGGGTCCAGAAGTCCCTGTAGGACACGGGGGCCGTCATTCGGGTCACTTGGGTTCTAAAAACCGGGTGCCCGGGGCAATTTTTCTAGTTTAATTTCTTTTTTTATGCATCCCATACCCATCTTTTGGGGGGAAACAAAAGATTAAGAGGCCCTATAATGGGTCCAGGGACTGGGCCGAGAGTTTTTATAGTTGGGAAAATTGGTTGTAATGAATTATTTAATGTTTATATCTAGTTACAATGAGCAGCGCTTTCCCAAAAATCCCTTTAAAACAGGAAAAAAAGGAAAGGGAGAAAGGTTAGGATCAGTCGTCACGTGAGGTCACAAAACCCCGAGCTGCTTTTTTGGGGGATTAGGGGGACTTACAAAGCATGGCTTGCTTCTGGTGTTTTAAAAATTTGAGGTTGGAGAGTTGAAGGAGGAGGTCTTGCTTCTCCAGGAGGGGATTAGGAAATAAGGCCCCCCCGGGCTGGGAGAGGGAGGTGGCTGGAGTTGTGGGGAATGGACCAGCAGTGAGGGGAGTCTGTCTCAAAATTGGGGGGGGTGGGAACGGCTACCGGGAGTGAGGGCCCAGCACCTGCTCAAGGGCGAGTGGTTCACAGTAAGGGAGGGCATCAGGGGGGGAAAGAAGAGGAAAATTAAGGTAGGAAAACGCTTTCGTTCCCTTTAGGGAAATGTACCAGTGGCCAGTGAAGGGGGACTACTGCCCCAAGTAATGGAGGAAGCGATTTTTGTGGTTGGTTCTCAGGTAAGAAAATTGATCGGCTTTTTTTAGGAATAAGAAGATGAGAGATAGAGGGCTTCCCCGGGGCTGGTGTTGGGGGACCAGGCGGGGGGAAAAACAGGGCAGGTAATGGGGGAAAAAGCCCATTATCTGTCTAAAGGGGGCCCGGGGAAAAGATATTGGGAAGGGTAGGAGAGAAGAGCTGCCAGATAAACAGGCCCGCTATAGATTTATTAAGTTTTAAGGAGGGGTCCCAATCATATGTAGGATCTGCCTAGAAGGGGGGTAGGAAAAAGAATGGCTGCCCAAGGGGAATTGAAAAATTTCTGGCAGACAGAATTTCTGTAAGGAACTTCAATCCCATTCAGAAACTGGAAAAGCTTTTTTGGCAAACATGATATGAAAGCAAGGGATGGGGTACATATCTCTGGGGCTGGGGGGGGCACTTGGAATTTTTTTGAGAAGGCCAAGGGGAAAAGCCTATGATTTTAAACTGATAAGATAGGGGGATGGGGGGTGGGAAAAAAAGGGTTTCAAAAACTAGGTTTGGGAAAAAGGGAAATGTAAAAAGGATTAGTATGAAGGTTTTAAAAAAAAAACAATAGATCAGGCCCGCAAAAAAAGGGGGGGGCAGCACAAGGCAGCAAGGGGCTAGCTCCTTTAAAGGGTTTTTATACTAATAGCAGGAGTGTAAGAAATAAGATAGATGAGCTAAGATTAATTAAAATGCAGGAAACATAGATATTATTGCTAAAAAAGAGACCTTTGGTTAATCTGGAAAAATAGAGAGATGCTCCCCTGGGAAAGTCACATACAAGGCTATAAAATTTCCCCACGACAAGGCAACAAAATGGTGGGGAAAGGGTGTATGTCAGAGACAATTTAAATTTTGGGGTTTGGGAAAAATATTAAAATTTGAAGGGCAGCCAATTTAATCTGTTTTACAGCTTCGGGGGCCGAGAAAAAATAATTTTGGGGGATTTACAGGGCCCCAAATCTTTATAGGGGGTGCAGTAAAATTCATGGGGCGAAATTGAAGGCATCTACATTTCGAAAATGTTTGGCCCCGGGAGATTTCAACTATAGACAAATTTACTGGAGCAATTTGAAGGAAATTTTAGTCAGGTGACTTCTTTTATACGATCCGGGTTGTTTTTTAAAAAAAGTTTTGGGCAGAGCCAACTAGGGGGAAAAACCTCCTTGACTTGGTTCTTGCCAGGGGGAAAACTAATTTAAAAATCTTGAGGTTAATGATGAGCGGGGGGATCCAAATCACTCAGTTTAAAAACATGGGGAAATTCCCCAATAATGGCAATCGTTCTGTCCCTGACTTTAATTTGATTTTAGGACTGAAAAAATTTCTTTTTGGGGGTGGAATTGGGAAAGACCTGTCAAGGGTCAGGGAGGTGGTGGGTGGCTGCTGATATAACGCTTTCCAGGGATAGTTCTAGCTGCTCAGTCAAATTATGCCAAAAAGGGGAAAAAAGATCAAACAAAATGATCCTAAATGGATGGGAAAAATAGATTAAAATATCTAATTGGTTCAAAAAAGAGGCGTTTTATAGGCAAATCAAAAGAGGGGGGCAATTAAGAAATTAAAACAAGAGAGAAAAAAAAAGGGAAATTTGAAAAAACAAAAAAATATTATGAGGGTTTAAAAGGAAGAGATTGGGAAAACTAACCTAAAAAAGGGTTCTTTTTAGGTATACAGAAGAAGACAGGGCAAAATAGGCCCACTCAAAAGTTCCTGGGGCAGCTCACTGACAGTGATAAGGAAAATTTTGAAATTTTACATACTTCCTCTCAGTTTTTTCACAGGAGGATACCAGGGTATTCCAGAAATGATAAATTATGGGAACAGGACGATAATAAAACCCGTGCACGATTAGAGCCAAGTGACATGGTCCTTAGGAAAAAAGATAAAAAAAACCAACAAACCCCCGGCCCTGATGAACAAAAAAGGGTTCTAAAAGGGAAAAAGAGGGGTTTTTAAAAACCTTTTTTGGGAATCTTTCAACATATCACTTTCAAACTGGCATGGTGGCCGGAAAGGGGAAAAAGGCAAAGTGATACCATTTTCAAAGCAGGTGACAGGTCCCCAGCTTCGAACCAAGGGCCAATAAGCCTAACCCTTAGTGGGGGGAAATTTTTGGGAACGGGAATTGGGGAGGCAGTTCAGCCACCTTTAAAGGGGATAAATTAATCCAAAAGAATCTCAGCATGGTTTTTCAAAGGGGCCCCGCCTTACGAAAATTTATTAACTTTTTTTAATAAATTTGAGGAGGTTGAATTTTAATGAATAAGGGTATTTGATAAGGGATTTGGGAAGGCTTTGACAAGGTCCCACACGAGACTATTGAGGAAAATTAAGGGAAAATGGAATAGGGGGGAGAAATTTTTCCTGGATAAGTGGAAACAAAAAGGGAGAGTTTGATAAAAAGGGGAGAAATCAGAGGGGGAAGGTCACGAGGGGGGTTCCAAGGGATCAGTGTTTTCCCCGCTGTTCAAAATACATAAACGACATAGATGAGGGCATAAAGAGCGACTCAGCAAGTTTGGGGAGATGACACCAAAATAGGGGCCCAATTATTCTGGGGAGGACATTCGAGCACCCCGGGAAAATTTGAATAGACTGATGCAGTGGCGGGGAGGTGGGATGGGTTTAAAATTTTTGACAAATGCAAAATTCCCAAATGTTGGGAAGGGCAATAACCATGCCACATATAAACTAAAAATTGTAGATCTTAATATTGGATTTGGAAAAAATTTAGGGGTTCTGGTTAGCAGTAATCTGAAACCAAACAAATGATAAGTGTTTCGCAATAAAGCTAATAGAATCCTTTCTTCATATCAAGAAGCATAAATAATAGGAGTCCCCCGGCTTCAACCCTTTAAACCCTTTTAGGCCTCATTTAGATTTTGCTGCACAAAATTTTCCCCTACTGCAACAGGGAAAGGATATAAATTCTGGAAAAAAGACAAAGGAGGGTGACAAAGTTGATCCCAAGTATCAGAAACCTTTCCCCATGAGGATAGACTAAGGGGCCCCCCAAACTGCACTCTCTAGAAAGACGGGAAATTTGGGGGGAAGGATTGAGGTGTATAAATGGAAAGGGCAGAAAAAAATAAAAGGGGGTGTAAATAGGGGGGTATCAGCCTAGACAGGGCTCCCGCAATGGGTTTTAAATTGGAAAAAATTAGATTAGAAGGATATAGGGACTGGTTTTTTTAAAAGGGGTTGTGGATGAGTGGAAAAAAAACCCCAAGTACAGTTATAGAGGCCAAAAAACGTTGTGTAGCTTTTAAAAATAGGTTGGGTAAATACTGGTTTTTATTTTGGGGGGGGAGTTTGGGCCCCGAAGCTTTTGCCACCCGGTCGGGTTGCCCTTTCCCCCCAAGGGGACCTTTACCCCCGAAATTTGGGTGCATTGGCTTGTTTGGGAGGGGGACTTGGCCCGCCCCCAGGGCCAGTAGGCCTGCCAAAATGTTCCTTTGTTTTATGCCCTTTTTTTCTTAAGCCTGAATACCTTCCAACACCCCCCCCCAGCGTTGTATAATCCCAGGGTTTTGGCCCCCCCGGGTTAGATTTTTATTTAGATTTGCCAAAGAAGGGCTAGTTTATTGGGGGCACCCTCATTTCCCTCCCCCGGGGGGAAGGGGGAGAGCATATGGATAAAAATAGGGAAATAGGCCCCAAAAAGGGGTTAAAGGGAAAACATATGGGTTTATATCTAAAGGTTTTTTTAGTTCATTATTTGTTGGCAAAACAAATTTAGGAAATTTGCTTTTGTATATCTTTTCCCTTTTTTTCATTAATAAGATATCTTTACATGTCAAATAGGTTATTATACTGTCTGTCTCTGTATTCCTCAATAAGTGGACAATTAAGCACATAGTGTTCAAGAGAGTGACCATATGCCTGATCACATAATTTACATTTAGTTTGATCATCATCTGTGTGTCTCCCAAACTGCCAGAAGTACTTGTAACCAAGCCTAAGCCTGGCCACTACAACATCAGTCAGTCTGTTCACATTGCAAGTTGCTCCATAAACATACTTATCTACGTTCATGTTATCATAGTGGGTTATAGATCTACTCAGGCTTCTAACTGCATTCCTATAACAATCATTTTCATTGATTATAATAATAATAATATTAATAATAATAATACGTACCAAAGTATATAAAGAAACCCCTGTGGCAACTCATATAATAGGGCCTCAGTAGAGCGCTCTAAATGACGCTAAAATTCATTACCATAAACTTGATTGGAATGTATGGAAGTGTTAATGAGTACGATACAAGTATGGTAAATGAGTAATGAGTTTATATATATATAATAAAATATATATATATATATATATATATATATTATAATATATATATATTTTATATATATATATATCTCGAAGGAGGTATGTTGATTTAAACGTGTAAGCACTTGCAAGACAGATAGGAATGATGGTGAAGTTTTTTTGGGCCACCCGCCTTGTGAATCATAGTGTATATAAAATATATATATATATATATATATATATATATATATATATATATATATATATATATATATATATATATATATATATATATATATATATATATATATATATATATATATATATACATATATATATATATATATATATAATATTATAAATATATATATATATACTATAATATATATATATATATATATATATATATTATATATATATATATATATATATATATGATATATATATAAATATAATATATATAATATATATATATATATATATATAATATATATTAACAATGATTAACAGGAAATTAAAACACATAAACTTAGTCTGTATATTTTAACTTCCAAGTTCAGTTGACTCTTGAACAACGCAGGGGATAGGGGCGCCGACCCCCCCCTCCCGTTCCCCGCGCAGACGAAAATCTACATATAACTTTTGACTCCCCAAAAACCTGAACCACTGATAGCCTACTGTTGACTGGAAGCCTCACCGATAACATCAACAGTCGATTAACACATATTTTGTATGTTATATACTCTATTCTTACAATAAAATAAGCTAGAAAAAAAGAAAATGTTATTACTAATCACAAGGAAAAGAAAATACATTTACAGTACTGTACTGTATTTATTTTACGTCGTCTGTTTACAAGATGTTTTGGCTGTTGTAGTACAAATGTACTTCTATTAAATAGTAAAATCGATAAAGTTAAAAATATAATCATGATGTATTTTAAAAATGCATGAAAAACGTCACAGGTCAATATGGAGTTACAGACGTAAACACATGTACTTGTATGCATCAAGACAATGACTCAGTGAGGAGAAAGAGAACACGACCAGTCAGGTCCAGTTCACGTACTGAACGTCAATCACGTGATTGATAGTCTTGTAAATGTTTAATTACAGCTAAACTGAGTGACACTGAAAGACACAAAAATATTGCCAAGGACAAGAAAACTGAAGAACTATTCAGTACACAGACAAACAATGGAAATCAAGGACCCCCAATGTAAATCACTTTGACTTTTTGGGTTAACCTCCGGCTAGCCGCAGTGTTCTTACTGATTAAATGCCCTCCCGCTTCACACACGGAGGGCCCGGGTTCGATTCCCGGCGGGTGAAAACATTTCGGCTCCTTTCCTTACACCTGTTGTCCTGTTCACCTAGCAGCAAATAGGTACCTGGGTGTTAGTCGACTGATGTGGGTCGCATCCTGGGGGACAAGATTGAGGCCCACAATGGAAATAAGTTAGACAGTCCTCGATGACTCACTGACCCTCTTGGGTTATCCTGGGTGGCTAACCCTCCGGGGTTAAAAATCCGAACGAAATCTTATCTTATCTAACTGAATTTCTAGCCTACGCAGTCTGTCTGCGAGTTTTTTCAAATTGTCGCAAATCTCCAAAAAAAATTCAAATACATTTATTGAAAAAAATCAGCGTGTAACTGGACCTGCGTAGTTCAAACCCTTGTTTTTCAAGGGTCAACTGTATATATAAACCCTCTATATAACGGACCTTTTTATAAAGACTTGAAATAATGGGTAATATCACGTTAATATTATAATGTTAACTCACTCACGGTGTTTCTTACACTGTCATTGTAAAATGTTCACAGTGATGTACACTAGAGTACTTTAAGTCATATTTTTTTTTTCTAACATTATTCCGATTTCAAAGGTTTTTCTGAAGATTCCAGTTTCTGTTATATCCAGAATGTATTTATATATGTTGAGAGAGAGAGAGAGAGAGAGAGAGAGAGAGAGAGAGAGAGAGAGAGAGAGAGAGAGAGAGAGAGAGAGAGAGAGAGAGAGAGAGAGAGAGAGAGAGAGAGAGAGAGAGAGAGAGAGAGAGAGAGAGAGAGATAGAGAGAGAGAGAGAGAGAGAGAGAGAGAGAGAGAGAGAGAGAGAGAGAGAGAGAGAGAGAGAGAGAGAGAGAGAGAGAGAGAGAGAGAGAGAGGGAGTGAGAGAGAGTGAGAGAGAGAAGAGGAGAGAGAGAGAGAGAGAAAAGAGAGAGAGAGAGAGAGAGAGAGGAGAGAGAGAGAGAGAGAGTGAGCCTTACACCGACTTTATGAATATGTATAAATGACCCCACATTCAACGGAACAAAAAGAACACAAACATTTTCGTTCTAACTAAAAATCTTCCTGAGGCGATGTTAAACTTGTTGAGAGGAAGAACTTACATATATCATCTTCACCCATCTACACAGATCTTACAAACATCGTCCTCACTCATCTACACAACTCTACTGATAAATGAGTAGTACTCTTACACATGGATGGACGGTCTAACACAGCATGAAGGGAGGCCTTGGACTCAACACTGGATGGACGGTCTAACACAGCATGGAGGGAGGCCTTGGACTCAACACTGGATGGACGGTCTAACACAGCATGGAGGGAGGCCTTGGACTCAACACTGGATGGACGGTCTAACACAGCATGAAGGGAGGTCTTGGACTCAACACTGGATGGACGGTCTAACACAGCATGGAGGGAGGCCTTGGACTCAACACTGGATGGACGAGTCTAACTACAGCATGAAGGAGGAGGCTGACTCAACACTGGATGGACGGTCTAACACAGCATGGAGGGAGGCCTTGGACTCAACACTGGATGGACGATCTAATACAGCATGGAGGGAGGTCTTGGACTCAACACTGGATGGACGTCCTAACACAGCATGAAGGGAGGGAGGCCTTGGACTCAACACTGGATGGACGGTCTAACACAGCATGAAGGGAGGGAAGCCTTGGACTTAACACTGGATGGACGGTCTAACAAAGCATGAAAGGAGGGAGGCCTTGGACTTAACACTGGATGGACGGTCTAACACAGCATGAAGGGAGGGAGGCCTTGGACTTAACACTGGATGGACGGTCTAACACAGCGTGAAGGGAGGGAGGCCTTGGACTTAACACTGGATGGACGGTCTAACACAGCATGAAAGGAGGGAGGCTTTGGACTTAACACTGGATGGATGGTCTAAGACAGCGTGAAGGGAGGGAGGCCTTGGACTTAACACTGGATGGACGGTCTAACACAGTATGAAGGGAGGGAGGCCTTGGACTTAACACTGGATGGACGGTCTAACACAGTATGAAGGGAGGGAGGCCTTGGACTTAACATTGGATGGACGGTCTAACACAGCGTGAAGGGAGGGAGGCTTTGGACTTAACATTGGATTGACGGCCTAACACAGCAAGGAGGGAGGCCATGGACTCAACATTGGAGTACCTGGAGTTTACCTGGAGAGAGTTCCGGGGGTCAACGCCCCCGCGGCCCGGTCTGTGACCAGGCCTCATGGTGGATCAGGGCCTGATCAACCAGGCTGTTACTGCTGGCTGCACGCAGTCCAAGCCGCTGACGAACCACAGTCCACGGACTGGTCAGGTACCGACTTTAGGTGCTTGAGCAGTGCCTGGCCTTGAACACCATTGGGTCTCTTAGGTAATCCCCTATGTTCTGCTGGGAGGAAGTTGCATCAGTCTTGCCTCTGATACTTATTGTGGTGTCTCTAACAGTCGCTAATGAACCCTATGTTCTTCATTGAGGAATGTCTGCATCGTCGTTCCACAGTCTTTTGCTTTGTTGTGAGCGTGATCCTGTTGATCAAGTTCGTACTAGTCCTCCAGATTGTCCAAGGCATATGAATCCAGGCATCAGGTATCTCTCCCGCCTTCGTTCCAGGGAGTACAGGTTCAGGAACTTCAAGCGCTCCCAGTAACTGAGGTGTTTCATCTCCGTTATGCGGCCGTGAAGGCTCTCTGTACATTTTCTAGGTCAGCAATTTCACCTGCCTTGAAAGGTGCTGTAGTGTGCAGCATATTCAGAAATTTGGTGATGTCCGCCTGAGCCTTGAGGAAGATCACATACACCTGCATTCAGTAGAGAGAGAAAGATGGGAGCGAGTACTGTCCTTGTGGAACCAGAGTTTGTCACTGGTCCCAGATCTCTGTTGACCATACTCTGTGTTCTTTTGTCAGGAATTATAGATATCTCCAACCTTAGATTCCTAGAACAAGCATTTGTGCGCTATGGTTCTGGTACACCTAGGTTTTGAAGTCTGTTATGCATCTGCATTTTTCTGCTAGTGCATCTAGGACCTTTCAGTGGATCCGTAGTGGTGACCAGACAGGACGACTACCTAAACCTTTGCTTGGTTTGTCAACTGATTGGTATCGGATTGGAGATCTTGTTTTATGTGACACCAAGATTTTAGATTGGACGTTACGCTATCGAGTCATGAAATTCATTTGACTTATTGCTTTTCTGCCCCTTGGAGATGGTGAGTCGCTAGCCTTTGATGTAGACACGTGGACGATCCCTGTCCATGCTCTCCATAGGATGAAAAGCAGATAGGGGCTTCTTGTCTTGTGAACAGGAGTTCCATGAGTCAGCCCTGGTAGAGTTCACTGGGCTGTTATCTATCGCCTGTCGTCATTTATCGAGGAATGTCATAGAGTTGCATTTACCAAACTCTGTTTTCCTCATAAATTCTATTTATTCGACTCATCGTACTGTGAGGCTTTTGCAAACTGAGTATGTTACTCGGACTTTTGCTTCTGGGCATCTAGACACATCGAAGTGATCAGAGTTGGACTCGACACTGGATGGACTGCCTAACACGCATGAGAAAGGAGTGCCTTTGAACATATGATTGGGAATCTTTAGACACTATTCAAAGATTTATATCGAAGATGTTAGCGCTAAACATATGTAACAGTTAGCTTTGTTGATTGCTTTCCTTGTGAGTAGGCTATGTCTGTAAGTTTTTAAAGAGACTGAGGACGATCATGTCCATCCTCCTCATGAGGTATGTTAAACACGTGAAGGAGCATTGGTTCTTGATGAACACGAGTTGAAGTGAAGTCAGGCCTGGAGGTAGGAGGTGCATGGGCATGGTCCTTACCGCCGTTCGAAGTCGACTTCTGTCAGACACGGAACAAAGAGTATCTTGGCTAGCCATTCGACAACCACTGTAGAACGTGGTTGGAGGACTGCCCTCCCAAACAACCACTCTCACCTCCTCACTAATAACCCCATTCGTCACTCACTTAGAATCATATTATTAATTTCCGTGACGTGAGAGTAATGTTAGGCTGCAACAGCATACAGGAGAGACAGAACAATGATAAAGGACTGAATGCCATTAAATTACCTCCTCTTCTACTGTCTCCAGTACAAAGGTTGCCTATGTAAAGGTGCATTGTTTCTGTACTATTGAATGTGGGTTATAACAATTCATAAACAGGAGAAATTATTTACAAACATTATCTCTCAGTCCACAGCAGGATATGAACCTGCACACTCTGCATCAAAGTACGCAGGTTCGAATCCTGATGTGAACTGAGAGATAATGATTACATACATATCTTACTAAATTTAAAGGAAGAACTTTCGATTTTCTTTTTGGGTCACCCTGCGTCGGTGGGATACGACCGATTCGTTGAAAGAGAGAGAGAGAGAGAGAGAGAGAGAGAGAGAGAGAGAGAGAGAGAGAGAGAGAGAGAGAGAGAGAGAGAGAGAGAGAGAGAGAGAGAGAGAGTCATCTATAAATGAAATATATAAAAACAAAAACCTAGCAGTAACTAATGTAAATCTACCACAACTGGCACTGTGGGCGTTGGCACAGCTTTATCACTTCTTCAAGGCACTAGAGTGGGCCTAACCTAGTACATCCTAGGAGTGCCACACTTGTTCAGTCTTGTTTGCTTATTTAACACTAGTGTTCAGTGTGTCTTTAGTAACATATATCGTTATTTTAAGTATATTTCTCCTGCTGTTCACAATACAGGCGAAGCAACACTGAGTAATTTGTAGGCAATACTGGAATGTTGTAAATTTTGTTGTATATTAAACTGGTCACACTGGTGAAGTTGTAAGCTGATGTAGTAGTACTAAATGCTTCACGTGTTCCCCTAACTCTCAGGATCAAAATTAACCACAGATTAATATTGATCCTTGACGAGACGCAGCGTCTGCGTCGTCATGTCATGAATGAATCAAAATTAATATTTGTAGATGAATGGTTCAGAGAACCGACATGTTGATAAATTAGACACATGTGCAACTCTTGGGTATCTTTACTGAGGAAACGTTTCGCCACACAGTGGCTTCATCAGTCCATACGTAGGAGAAACTTGCAGAACAGGAGGAGAATGAGGTAATCAGTCCCTCAACCTTGAGTC
Organism: Cherax quadricarinatus; assembly: GCF_038502225.1. NCBI lineage: Eukaryota > Metazoa > Arthropoda > Malacostraca > Decapoda > Parastacidae > Cherax > Cherax quadricarinatus. The sequence continues at coordinate 6,983,354 of NC_091305.1, forward strand.
GATGTGGCCAGTCCATCAATCTTGAATAGAAGATTGAATATTCAAGATTGATGGACTGAACACATCGACTCAAGGTTGAGGGACTGATTACCTCATTCTCCTCCTGTTCTTCAAGTTTCTCCTACGTATGGACTGATGAAGCCACTGTGTGGCGAAACGTTTCCTCAATAAAGATACCCAAGAGTTGCACATGTGTCTAATTTATCAAAATTAATATTCACATGAGATTTAGGCGCTCGTTTAAAAAAATCACTGTAAATTAATCTTGAAAGTTTTATGCTTGACAATATAAACAAATTCGCATAGATTATGCAGATTTGATTATATCATCAACATTTAAGAAAATAATTTTATAAATGTCTGATAGCAAAACAGCCACAACTAAGGTAGGCTTAATAATACTGGTTACCGAGATAAGTTTTCAGTTGATGTGTTTCTTGTAGTGGACAAGTCTGGCCACGGGAGATCTCTCAGGGCAAAAATCTCAATTCTTTGGCTTTGTTTTTCTCATCGTATCACAACCCTAGTTTGTCTTTTTATTGATACTCATGGGGAAGCACCAAGCCACAAAGGCCATACAACGCCTGGGAGATGATCAGGTTACATCCAAGGAAGAGCAGATCGGTTACAAATCTTTGGATCAAGAATCGTGAATTCACCAGCATCAAGGCACGTCATCTTTCTTGAGGGAATTTTGCTACATAAAATTTTCTTCTTAAATCACATGACTAGACGAATATCCTCTCACTATTTATAGTGTTCGTAACACTATGTTTTATCCAGTGACATCATTATAGTATATATATGGCACAATAACGTATAAATAGGTAGGCAGAACCCGTGTACTCATATGTCTAGTTCAACTTCTCAGTAAATAAACTTATCTAGTGTAAACTATTATGTTCAATATACCACACGCCTTTGATCTGTTAGTAAAATAAATATGAAAACTTAAATAAGGCGTCATTTGTTCGGTAATTTTACACTCATAGTATCACTAAATTTGTGGCTTGTCCAAGCGTTTGGTCTTTAATTCAAAACAAATTATGAAAAAAAACACATTAGTAGAACTTAAATGTTTTCTTCTGTTTTTGAGTTGAAAGAAACATGGTGTTAGAGTCGCTCAGGATGCTGGAGTGCGTCTATGGTGTGTTCAGAGGCTGTGCCGTTACCTATGGCATGACACAGTATACGGTCTCTTAGGTCCCCCCAGCCACCGTTGCCTCTCTTAATCCTGCCTGAGGAGCGGTATGTTCCTTGCAAGATCAGCGTCATAGGGAACAACCACTTCTTGGCAGCGTTGATGCGGTTAATCGCTACTTTTACATCCTTCTTCACGTCACACGACCGCTTCCTGACGTGCGTTCCGCTGGAGACACAATGAATATCAGTGAACGTTACAAAAACACAAACACAAACACACACACACAAACACACACACATACACACACACACACATACACACACACACACACACACACACACACACACACACACACACACACACACACAGGCCTAGTGTCTAATCGACATGTGCCTAGGACAAAATAGTAACTAACTAACTAACACACACACACACACACACACACACACAACCGGTGAAGAGGCGGGGCCAGGAGCTAAGACTCGACCCCTGCAACCACAAATAGGTAAGTACAAATAGGTGAGTACACACACACACACACACACACACAACCGGTGAAGAGGCGGGGCCAGGAGCTAAGACTACCCCTGCAACCATAAATAGGTGAGTACAGTATAAAAGGAAAACAGGGAGTTGAACCGAGCAGCCACAAATAAATATGCATAGGTAAGGAGAGAAGCCCAGCGTCAATACTAGCAAGAAACAACATTAAAAGTCAAATCTGACCCAAAGTTGTTATACAGCCGCATCAGGAGGAAAACAATAGTCAAGGACCAGGTAATCAAGCTGAGGAAGGAAGGAGGGCAGCTCACAGGAAACGACCAGGAAGTATGTGAAGAGCTCAGCATGCGATTCGGGGAAGTATTCACAGTGGAGACAGAGAGGATTATAGCAAACCGAGGTGGTAGGGTGCACCAGCAAGTGCTGATCACACTGAACACAACCGAGGAGGAAGTATACCTGGAGAGGGTTTCGGGGGTCAACGTCCCCGCGGCCCGGTTGCTAGGGAAACTAGATACCTCGAAGGCGGTGGGCCCAGATAATATCTCTCCTGGGTCCTGAAAGAGGGAGCAGATGCACTGTCTATGCCACTAACAGCAATCTTCAGTAAACCTATAGAAACAAGGCAACTGCCTGAGGTGTGGAGGACAGCAAATATAGTCCAGATTTTTAAGAAAGGAGTCAGACAGGCTGCACTAAATTAATGACCAGTGTTACACACATGTATTGCATGTAAAGTTGTAGAGATTATCAGGAAATGAATAGTGGAGCACCTAGAAAGAAATGGATTCATACATGACAACCAGCACAGCTTCAGAGAAGGTTGTTAGTTTAATATCTATATTATGCACCCCATACCCATCCGGTGGGCGGTAGTCAAAAGATTACAAAGGTACATAATGGGTCCAGGGACCGGACCCCAAAGTTATGATAGCTGAACTAGTTACAAAGGTAATGAACTCCAGGTAGATCTGGTCACAATCATGGCAGGTTACAAAGGTAATGAATCAGCCTCACTCCTATACATGCTTACAGTCATGAACAAATTACAAATTAATGAACCACTGATACGTCCACACCTGGTCACAATTGTAATGAGTTATAAATACAAATATTAAGTGGATCATACACCCACACTAGCGCGCGCGCACACACACACACACACCAGGGCGCACGCACGGACATATGCACACGAGCGTACAAATATATGCATACACACAAGCACGCACACCCACACATACATGAGCGTACAAATATATGCATACACACAAGCACGCACACCCACACACACACGCACACACACACACACACACACCATGAAAATGATGAGAGAATATAAGTGCGGATGAGACGATAGTCGTAGATTCTGACGGGCTAAAAGCCTGGTCTGGACAAATGGGTCCTGGAGTTTAACCCCAGCAAGTGCAAGTGCGCTGAAGGGATCAGTTACGTGGGACACCAACATCAGACGTGTTTTCCACACAGGGGTCCAATGAAAAGCAGTGTGCCACTAGCACAAAGGAGACAATTACAGTGGGGTGCGATGCAGGAATTCCTTGAAAGCACTGTTCAACTGCCTCCCAGCATAGCAAGGGGGACACTATTGCACTCTCTGACTGTCTTCAAGCAGGCACTGAGAGGAATTTGTAAAGTCAGACTGATCATAGGTTATGGTTCGTATTATCATTACCTGCGCCGAAAATGCCTGGTTGGATTGTGTCTGACTCACCATCAGGCTCTGGTCACAGATTGGGACTCGTGGGGGCAAGCACTTCTGAACAACACTTCTCTGTATACCTAGAGACACACTGGTACTAAACAGCACTGGCACCAAAGAACCTTACACTAAATAAATACCATGATTTAAATTAACACTACACTACACAATACTCACACTAAACAACACTAAGGCCAGCAACACTCATACTCACAAATACTCAAGCACTAAACAGTCACTTCACACTTAAACAATTATCATAATCACTCACACAATACTCATACTAAACAACACTTCACTAAATAAATACTATACTCAAAACAACACTATACTCACACAACACTATACTCATACAATCCATCACACTAAACAAATACTCATACTCAAACAACACTACACTACACAACACTACACTAAACAAATACTACACTTAAAATAACACTACTCACAAATACTATACTAAACAACACTACACTCAAATAACACTACACTACATAAATACTCAGCACTAAATAACACTACACTAAAACAAATTACACTTCACAACACTCACACTAAACAAATACTTCACACTAAACAACACTCTATACTAACAACACTTCACACTCATACAACACTACACTTCAAGTACAACACTACACTGAACAAATACTACACTAAACAACACTACACCACACAACACCACACCAAAACAACACCACACTAAACAACACCACACTACACAACACTACACTAAACAACACTCACACTCAAAAACAACACTACACTAGCACAACACTACACTCACTCAACACTACACCACACAACACCACAGCTCAAACAACACTACACCACAAACAACACCACACTACACAACACTACACTAAACAACACTACACTCAAACAACACTACACTCAAACAACACTACACCAAACAACACTACACTAAACAACACTACACTAAACAACACCACTAAACAACACTACACTACACAACACTACACCAAACACCACTAAACAATACTTACACTGGCAAATACTCACACTACAAATACCACTCAAACAACACTACACTAAAACAACACTACACCAAACAACACTACACTCAAACAACACCACAATTAAAAACAAATACCACACTCAAACAACACTCACACTAAAACAACACTCACACCACAACACTACACTAAAGTCAACACTTACATTAAACAACACTTACACTCACAACACCACACTAAACAACACTCACACTGAAACAACACTACACTAAACAACATCACTAAATCTACACTACACTCATACTCAAATACAGCCACAAAGAACACTACACTAAACTACACTACACTAAACAAATACTCACACTAAACCACTCACACTACACTCAAACACACTACAATTTCAAAGAACACACACTCAAACAAATTGCCACACCAAACAACACTCACACTAAACTACACTCACACTACACCAAATACACTACACTAAAGAACACTACACTAAACAATGACTATACCAAACTGGTTACCACACTACAACTCAAATAAACCACACTGAAAGAACACTACACTAAACAACACATATGCCATACTCAAACAACACTGGCAAGCTACACCCAAACAGCACTGGCACTACACTCACAAACAACACTACACCACACTAAACAGCACCACACTCATACCAAACAACACTCACACTACACTGTCACACAGACAGACTAAATGTAACACTGAGCACTTTACACTAAACACTCATACTACACTAAACAACAACACTTCACACTCACACTAAAACAACACTACACTGCACTCAAACAACACTACACTCAAATTCATACTATTTCAATAAATTCATACTTTAAATAAATACTATACTAAATACTACACTAAAACCACACTCACACTGAATAAAACTATACCAACAACACTACCTCAAACAATACCATTACACTGAACAAAGTACTTTATGCTACACTAAACAAATACTCATATTAAACAACACTACTAAATACACCACTACACTAAACAACACTCATATGCTACACTTGAACAATACTACACCAAACAGCACTACACTCACTCAAAACTACACTACACTAAACAACACTCTAGCCATACTACACTACACTAAATAAAGAAACTACACTAAACAAATACTCTGCAGATATGGAAATTTATAGGGCATTCACCGCTTTCTTTTTGCATGTACTCTCAACATTATATACACAAGTAATCTCATTGGGAGACAAACTATTGTTTACTGTGATCACCCTGTGTAGACATGTGAGAAAACTTAACCAATTTTCGGTCACTGGCAAAGTGGTTCTCTGACTACAATCTTATCCATTCATCTGAGACCAGCATGGATTGGATAGCACCCACAAGTATTTCTGTGCTACCACACTCAGGACTCTGTATAGATTATATTAGCTTAATCCAATGAAGGGGGTGGGGTAGGTTGTACATGGATACATCCATCAAGAAAACACTTGTATTAGCTAATCTCACCACTCACAGATATTCTCTGGTGGTCACTTGATGTAGCTGATCACCCAGAACTTATCCACTGATAAATATATCTGACCTCACATAAAAATGTCTGCTATAACTAGAAGGGAAGTTACTTAACTGTGGTGATTGATACCCTTATTCCCTCCATTCAATTATCTCATTTCGATGTCCTGCCACACTGACATTTGCCTCTATTCCAGCAGTGATTTAGGTAGGTCTGTTTGTTTGTCTCTGTTTAGAAGTCGTGATTCCATAGCCACTATCTTACTTCTATTTTAGTTTGGTAGCAGAATTATGACAATTTTCTTAATATAATGATAAATGATCACTATCATCATTAAATAATAGAGGGAAATTCTTAGAATTCACCAGATAATAGGATTAATTATGTTATTACATACAACAAATTTCTAAGAAATAAGACTGTAGCACTTAATCGAAGATACGGCATTATGTCTCCCAGTCAGCTCCTCTGGCCCCTTAGAATATCACTTTCTTATTTACCTTATCTCACTCTATAATTGTGTGTTGGGGGGCTAACAAATACCAACCATTCTTAGACTACTTCACTACCTAATAAAAGGCTGCAGTTAAATGATAAAATAAATTTCACCACAGGCAAACACACTCTACTCAATATTCAAAACACTCAACCTACTTACCATAAAACATCTTGTTACTTACATTGCACTTATTATAATGCTATAGAACACTTCTAATCTGATATTAAATCTCCTCTCTCTCAAAACATCTCCCTTGCTAACTCTTGGCCAGAACACTGCTTAGGACTCATAATATAGCAAAACATGATCACTTTTTTGATGTTCCTCGTGTCCATCTCTCACGCTATGCAAACTCAATGCATTACAAAGGCTCCTAAAATTTTGGAAATTGTCATTTGTAAATATAAAAGAAACACCACCTGTTTATAAATTCAAGTTCTCTTCAAAGATCACTTACTGACCAAACCAAATGGAATACTGAATAACTGAACTATTACAAATCAGTTAATGTAAATGTTACTCCACAATTATATCACATAAATGTTAAACGTAACTCTGTTATTTTTAAATACACTACCTAACAGAATAATGCTCCATTCTCTACTGAATGAACAGCAATGCACATGCAACCATAGGATCTTGTCTTTGTAATACTCATTGTATTTTATAGTTAGTCTCGTTTACAATAATGTCTTATCACTGATTTCATCATTGCTTATTAATCTTAAGTTAATTTTAAGTTAGCCCATTGCTATGTATAAAAGTGGTTTTTGGCATGCTGCCTTACCTGCATTTTTGTACCTGTTTGTGGCAAGCAAATTTCTAAATAAATAAATCCTCAGAACAGAATCACGCGTTCACTCGGAGCAGGGCGATCTATTTCACATCCCGCATTCCTCATAATCCTAATGTTATTATCACTGACATATTACTAATTGGCAAGACGATTTAACGTCTCATAATTATTATACACACAGAGGTCATCCATTAAGACCTGAGGCCGATGATGAGGATTAACACACGGGCATTTCCCGGACACACCATGGCTGCGCATCTCAGCCGTTCCTGGTCGAACCATTATTCACTAATTTTACCACCTTTACGGTGGCCCTGCAATCACGTTCCTCACCTCACTATAGCCAGCGACACTTCCTATTATGAAAGGAGGCCTATGACATCCTTAGGCCGTCGTAGCCCACCTCTGGTTCCATGCTTCTCCCAGCCTCCCTACTACATTCGAAACACCCGCCCCTGTGCCCCAGTTCGACCGAGACACCCCCGCACATCCGCGCATGCAAAGGGAACTTGGTTCACTCCACGTCAAATACATTTTTGACTCATATCGACACATTAAACACCTATTAGGCGCTATAGCTTCGGAAAATCAAAAAAATTTCCACAACACTAAACTACACTAAATAAAACTACACTACACTAAACAAGATCATATTACATCTGGAAACAACGCTGTATACTAAACAAATACTACAAAAACAACATATACTACACTAAACAACAATTACTTGAACATAATACTAGTTACTTCACACTAAATGGAACATTACATACTGGCTACTAAATAAATACCATACTATACTCAAACAAATACTTCACTCATACTAAATAAATACTACCAAATACAACACTGCACTACAATTGGGAACAAATACTACACCACACTAAATTAATGCATACTAAACAACACATACAAACAACATTATACTACACTCAACACTAGCCAAACACAACATCATACTAAACAACACTACACTACACTAAACAACACGGTACCAAACAAATACTCATACTCATACTAAATACTTACACTACCAAACAACACTACACTCATACTAAAACAATATCACACTACACCAAACAACACACACTACACTCAAACAACACTACACTCAAATAACACAACACTGTTACCAAACAACACTCACACCAAACAACACTACACACTACATCTAGGCTGAATATTGCTACCCAAACAACACTACACTACACTAAACAACACTACACTAAATAACACAACACTACACTAAATAACACTACACCAAACAACACTACACTACACTAAACAACATTACACTACACTAAACAACAAAATACACTAAACAACACTACACTTCACTAAACACTATACTAAACAACATTACACTACACTCAAACAAATACCATAAGATACTAAAACAATAATTATACTATACCTAACAATACTTCATACTCATACTCAAATAACTCAGCATACTGTCAAACAACACTCATACCAAGAATCACTACACTAAATGGTCACTACACTACACCAAACAATCCTACACTACACTAAATAACATGCACACTTACACCTGTAACAGTCACCAAATATCATACTACACTAAAACACTACAATACAATTAAAACAACACTACACTACTAAATACTATGATTAAACAATACATACTGTTAATTAAACAACACATAATAATACTAAACAATACTATATTATATCTAAATAGCACTACACTGGGCATTTAAACAAATACTCATATCTGCATCAAATAACATCAGCACTAAATAATGCTGTCCTTAAATCATTTTTACACTTCAAATTCATAATTACAGTAAATAAACTGCACTTTTAAACTACACTCACACTGGAACAAAAACAGCACTACACTAAACAACACTAATACTCATACAATATACAAATACTACACTACACTCATACCAACAAGACTATACTCATACACTCACACAATTACCCAAGATGTATATTTTATCATCGATACCGGTTCTCCAAACTCTTTAGTCTCAAGATCATTTCTGAATGGTTGTGAAATCAAGAACAAAAAGAGTTACGGGACAATTGAAACCTGTAGGATTGTTTTACGTTTTCAAGGATATGGAATAGACCTCCCTGTAAACATAATAGATGGTAATTTGAATTTTGGTCTTCTAGGCATGGACTTCTTGGTTGGCCATCAATGTTCCCTGGAATTTATGTATGATGAGCCACAGCTTGTAGCTCGTAAACTATTATTCAAGACATTTACTCCTCGGCACATGTTCCAAGAGCTGGAGATCGAGGGCCAAGCTGCAATATGCCATTTGGACACAGGAAGTCCTATGTCAATCATAACAGAGGAAGTGGCCCGCAAATTCGGCCTAAAATTAACTAAACTACGACGTCCATTATCCATAAATACTGTATATGGTGTGTCACCGGTTACACATTTAGCTCTAAATGTTAAATTGAAAATAGATTCAGAGATAATAAATGTTGATTTTGAAGTTGTAAAAAAATTTATGCATCCTATAATCATTGGACTCCCAGTGTTAAAGAAACTGAAGGTAATAAATTTTACAAAACAACGGCATAAAATTTCTCCCGAGAGACATGTTTCTTACGGTGATGTAGTTAAAGGTTATACCAGAGGTCTTCCTCTTAAACAACGTATTAAGAGAGGTTTTCTCAAATTGTTTGGTTGTTTTGTACATAATAATTAAACACTTAATTGAACTTTTAAAATATATGTTTTGTTATGTAATAAGCATTGCATCAAACCTGCATTATATGGTCAATACATGTTTTTTACATAAAGGAAACAGTTTTTTTTATAATAATATATAAAGGAAAACGATATAATTTACATGGTTTTAGAGAATTCTGCAATTAATGCTTCAGAAAATAGAAAAAACTGACAAGTATAAAAACCCAGGTTTAAGTTTGCTGAGGGAACCCTGAATAATACTGCACGACGTGATACCGGAGCCGTCCATCTGTCACCTACAAGTCTCATACCATCCAAGATTTTATCAATAACTACAGACAGTGACGTCGTAAGGGGGATAGGGACGCCCCGGGTGACACCATAAAGGGGTGACACCATAGAGCCTCTAAAGAAGGTGACACTAATGCCCAAAACAGTGCTACAGCAACATAAGAGAAGAATCTTACTGTTATGTACAAGGCCAATATTGTCAAAGTACCACACTTGGATCCACTTCGAGGACAGCGTGAAACAAGCTTTTATGCCACAAGACGGGCAGAAAGCAGCAACTTCACTCTGGCTATACCCTTCTCCAGAACATCACTCATATATACCCAGGATGACTCGAGTATGGAACACATTCGTACAGCATAATGATGTCAACGAGATAAAGCCAGTTGATCAAATGAAAATGCTGGCCCACAGATGGCTCCAACTTCATCCTGTTCCCTACTTGTATGTCTCATAACAATAAAAATGCTTTCAAATGAGCTGATGTAGGTAACAGCTCTTAGCTTGCCAATAAAGTTAGGAATCCTTAACCTGTAAATAGCTTGTCAATAAAGCTAGGGATCCTTAACCTTGTCAAACCCTGTGTAAAAAAAAAAAAAAAAAAAAAAAAAAAAAAAAAAAAAAAAAAAAAAACAAAAAAAAAAAAAAAAACTTCATTTCTATATATCCTTATATGATTACAGAGTACAAATAGGCCTATATAGGGAAAAATAATTAATTTTGATGATGTTTAGTTTTTAGTTTAATATGTTTATTATGCACCCCATACCCTCCTGTGGGCGGTAGTCAAAAGATTACAGAAATACATAATGGGTCCAGGGACTGGACCCCAAAGTTATTATAGATGAACTAGTTAGAGAGATAATGAACTCCAGGTAGACCTGGTCACAATCACGGCAAGTTACGAAGGTAATGAATAATCTACGTGCGCGCTCGTGTTGGTGTATGACCCACTTAATATTTTGATAATGTGACAGACCTGATAATGTGAAGACCTGGGAGTGATCATGTCCGAGGATCTCACCTTCAAGGATCATAACATTGTATCAAACATTTCTTTAATAACCGTTACCTCCTTGAAGTTGAACTACATAATTACAATCCCGATGTTATACTCCTGAATGAGACAGCTGCAAGAGTTGATCAACATATTAAATTACGTGGTTACTCTACTGTGGAGAAATCGAGAGGACCCTTTAGTGGTGTAGCCATCTTAGTTAAATTAGGCTATGCATTTAAAAATATTCATGTTGATGAAGATAACATTCTAGCAATAGAAATGACGATGTCTCATGGCCAACTAGTGACAGGAACTGGATATTTTCCCCCGAGACAACAATATATAGTCATTTCCTCTACATAGAATATTAAGCAGAAATATTCCAACAATTCTAGCAGGAGATTTTAATGCTCATCACCCTGCCCTCTTCAACTGTGGAGCTGGTAATCCACTGGGTGACTTGAAAGGAAAACAACTATTTAATATCATGACAGCCAGAAACTTGTCATTTCAAGGCCCATTCTTTAAATCGTATATTGGTCCTCATCCAGGGACACCAGATATAGTACTGACAAACAGAGACTGTGACCTCTTTCATTGTCGTATATCTCCTGGTGGAAACGTAGGATCTGATCATATCCCTGTTTTAATACAACTACAAACTTCTCCATTTAGAATACCTGTACCTCCTAAACCCAATCTCAACACCCTAGGATTTGACCCCTTCAGGGCATTTCTGGGTGACGATGAAATTGTGTCATTGGAAAATCTACCTTCCACTGCAACTGACGACGCGATCAGGTCCCTTCACAATCGAATAATTGATGCTGCTAATGCAACCTGTCAATTAGCTTCCACAAAGATCTACCAACAATATGAACCTACGAGGGAAATTAGAGATGCTTTGAGAAATTATCAAACAGAATGTCGAAGGCATCTTCAAACGTTACAACCACCAGTAGCTACATTGCACAGATTGAGGCAAGAATTAATTAACATGATTAGTCATCACAAACGTGACTTATGGAAACTGCTAGTTCTTCAAGCTAATCAGTACAAACGTGAGCCAGCAAAATTTTGGAGTAAGATCCGACAACTTTTAGGGGCAAAGCACAAGGCTCCTAACTACCTAATTCATACCTTCACTGATGAGGATGATGATGTTGAGATTAAACTTGATGATCCACAGGACCAGGCTAATTTGATGGGTGATGTATGGGAGAAAATTCTCTCCCACAGTAACAGTCGTCGATTTAACAATAATCACTATCAGTTGGTAAATGAATGGAGAGATGAGAACTTAGATGATCTACAACCACTACCTTCCATCGATACATCAACTCTTGAAGACGCCCACCCGCTTACTAGACCTATTACATTACTCGAAATGAGTCAGGTTATTGGAAGAATGTGAAATAGAGCCCCTGGTCTCTCTGGAATAAAAATGAAACAAATAAAGTTCCTACCCAGAAATTGTAAACAGTCTTTGGTTAATATCTTTAATGCCATCTTGGCCTCAGGACATTTTCCAGTTGTTTTTAAGACTGCTAGGATGATCTTTCTTGCTAAGCCCAATAAAGACATCCACCAACCAGGGAACTATAGACCTATATCTTTACTTGAAGTCACTGGAAAAGTTCTTGAGAAGATCATTTCCAACAGACTGAACTACTATATGGAGTTTAATCACCTTTTTACTGAAAAACAATTTGGCTTTAGAACACATAGAGGTACCCATCATGCAATAAATATTATTTTCGATACTGTAGCAAGTCTAAAACATCAGGCAATCTTGCCCTAATTGCCACCAGAGATGTTCATGAAGCTTTTGATATCTTATGGCATGATGGTCTTATATACAAACTCATTGACCTACCAGACCATAACTGGACTTTTCTCAGATTAATATATAATTTCTTAACTCAAAGAAAAATCATTCCCACCTTTCACGGCAGGTCGACAGAGCCTTTTATACCAACAGCTGGTGTCCCACAAGGTTCTTGTCTTAGTTCAATTCTATTCAACATTTATGTGAATGACCTTCCTCAACCAGAGTTTAATGATACAATTATAACGCAATTTGCAGATGATGTTATCCATGTCATCTCATCAACTCCGGTAACAGGAAAATACAAGTATGAGAGAGTCATAGAAAAAATTAATATTGAACTTCGTCGAACATCTAATTGGGAAAAGAAATGGAGAATTACGACTAACCCTGACAGAGTCCTTGTTAGCACGATAGGATGTTTTGCATCAACCATCGAAGATAAGAGGGTATCTCCATCAGAGGTACACCTGTAGCCATTAGGAACCCTAACAAGATCTTGGGATATGAAATAGACAGGCTGCTCCACTCAACATCTCATGTAAATAAAAAGATCAACATAGCCAAAGCCGGTCTTAGCAGTCTCTTTAGATTTAATCAAGCTCCTCCACATGTCAAAAAACATCTGTATAAAATGATAATAAGACCTATACTCGAATACCCATGTGTCCCAATGTCGTTAACAACAAAGACCAACATGCTACGGTTGCAACGGGTCCAGATTAGAGCTCTTCGCTTTATTACGGGCACCAGGAGGACAGACAGAGTTAAAATGGCAGATTTACACGTACAACAAGATATTATTGCCTTAAATGTACTCCTTGACACCCTGAAAAAGAAACAACTCTATGCAATGCAAGGACTCTACGGAGTACAAGCTAAGAAGTCAGAAGCTGCAAAACTCACTCATGGAAAAGGATCTTGGGGTGAGCATCATACCGAGCATATCTCCTGAGGCGCATATCAACCAAATAACTGCTGCAGCATACGGGCGCCTGGCAAACCTGAGAAGAGCATTTCGACATCTAAGTAAGAAGTCATTCACGACACTGTACACCGTGTACGTCAGGCCAATATTGGAGTATGCAGCACCAGTATGGAATTCACACCTGGTCAAACACGTCAAGAAATTAGAGAAAGTGTAAAGGTTTGCATCAAGATTAGTCTCGGAACTGAGGAGTTTGTCCTACGAAGAGAGGTTCAGGGTACTCAACCTGACAACACTGGAGGACAGGAGGGATGGGGGGGGGATAACATGATAATAACCTGTAAAATTCTGAGAGGAATTGACGAGATGGATAAGGACAGAATGTTTCAGAGACGTGACACAACAAGGTTGAAAACTCAGATGAGTAACAAGAATGTCTGGATGTGCTTCTTCAGTCACAGAGTTGTCAGGAAGTGGAATAGTCTGGAGAGCGATGTAGTGGAGGCAGGATCCACACATTGCTTTAAGAAGAGATACGAGAAAGCTCATGGAGCAGGGACCAGTGAAGAGGCGGGGCCAGGAGGTGACTCGATCCCTGCAATCACAATTAAGTGAGTACAATTAGGTGAGTACACACACACACACACACACACACACACACACACACAAACACACACACACACACACACACACACACACATACACACACACACACACACACACACACACACACACACACACACACACACACACACACACACACACACACACACACACACACACACACACACACACACACACACACACACACACACACACACACATACACACACACACACACACACACAAACACACACACACACACACACACACACACACACACACACACACACACACACACACACACACACACACACACACATACACACACACACACACACACACACACACACACACACACACACACACACACACACACACACACACACACACACACAAAGTTCTTGTTTAATGTTTCTTGAAAAAAAAAAAAACTTTCTGACTGATTCGGATTAATTAATCCCCGTGCCGGGAATTAATCCGAGTCCCTCAGTGTGTGAGCGAAGGACGCTATCAACCAAACCACGAGTACCTATTACACAATATTAACCTTGACCTAAAACGCTTTCTTGATAGTTGTGACAGAACCAACAGGCATAACACCAGACACAAACATCTCTACGACATTCCCCGTGTCCGACTAAACCTTTACAAAAATTCAATGTATGTCAAAGGCCCTAAAATCTGGAATACCCTACCTGAGAACTCTAGAACTGCAGAGACATTCATCACCTTCAAAACTACCATTAGAAAACATCTTATCTCCCTGATACACCCCGTCAACTAACTACACGAATACCACCTGGTGGTTCACACTTACACTCACTGACTCATTTGACCATAAACAGAAAAATTAATCTCAGTCTTAAAATAATGAATCCTGTGATACTCCAATACTGAAACTATATACTGTGCCAAAACAAAAGCATTTACATTGCTAAACTCACAAACTAGTATTTAGTCACTTAGCCATAATACAAACTACCTCATAATTTGTAATATTTTACAATTAAGAATAAAACTAAGTCTGCCCGAAATGCCTAGCCATGCTAAGCGTTCTAGTGGTACACTCTGTAATCACTATTTTACTACATGTAAACCAAACAATAACCAAATTTCTGTAAACTCAGCATTGTAATCCTTATAGAGAATAAACTTTGAATTTGAATTGAATTGAATTGAATTACAGTTCAGGAGAATGTATATGACCGTATTTGCATGTCGTCCCTCGCCATCTTTCCAGCAGTGTGGACAAAAACATGAACACACAAGAACACTATTTGTATAAAACTTTTCCAACACACTTGTGTCTCCTCGCACACACACACCTGTCTAAGTTACTCCCTATAACCAGGTGCATCACCCTTCCTGACCTACCAGGTGCATTACCCTCCCTGACCTACCAGGTGCATCACCCTCCCTGACCTACCAGGTGCATCACCCTCCATGACATACCAGGTGCATCACCCTCCCTGACCTACCAGGTGCATCACCCTCCCTGACCTACCAGGTGCATCACCCTCCCTGACCTACCAGGTGCATCACCCTCACTTACCTACCAGGTGCATCACCCTCCCTGACCTACCAGGTGCATCACCCTCCCTCCTGACCTACCAGGTGCATCACCCTTCCCTGACCTACCACCAGGTGCATCACCCTCCCTGGCCTACCAGGTGCATCACCCTCCCTGACCTACCAGGTGCATCACCCTCCCTGACCTACCAGGTGCATCACCCTCACCTACCTACCAGGTGCATCACCCTCCCTGACCTACCAAGTGCATCACCCTCCCTGACCTACCAGGTGCATCACCCTTCCTGACCTACCAGCATCACCCTCCCTGACCTACCAGGTGCATCACCCTACCTGACCTACCAGGTGCATCACCCTTCCCCTACCAGACACCCTACCACCAGGTGCATCACCCTCCCTGACCTACCAGGTGCATCACCCTCCCTGACCTACCTACCAGGTGCATCACCCTTCCTGACCTACCAGGTGCATCACCTACCAGGTGCATCACCCTCCCTGACCTACCAGGTACATCACCCTCCCTGACCTACCAGGTGCATCACCCTTCCTGACCTACCAGGGGCATCACCCTTCCTGACCCCAGGTGCATCACCCTCCCTGACCAGGTGCATCACCCTCCTGACCTGACCTACCAGGTGCATCACCCTCCCTGACCTACCTACCAGGTGCATCACCCTCCCTGACCTACCAGGTGCATCACCCTCCCTGACCTACCAGGTGCATCACCCTCCCTGACCTACCAGGTGCATCACCCTCCCTGACCTACCAGGTGCATCACCCTCCCTGACCTACCAGGTGCATCACCCTTCCTGACCTACCAGGTGCATCACCCTCCCTGACCTACCAGGTGCATCACCCTCCCTGACCTACCAGGGGCATCACCCTCCCTGACCTACCTGCTGCATCACCCTCCCTGACCTACCAGGTGCATCACCCTCCCTGACCTACCAGGTGCATCACCCTCCCTGACCTACCAGGTGCATCACCCTTCCTGACCTACCAGGTGCATCACCCTCCCTGACCTACCAGGTGCATCACCCTCCCTGACCTACCAGGTGCATCACCCTCCCTGACCTACCAGGTGCATCACCCTCCCTGACCTACCAGGTGCATCACCCTCCCTGACCTACCAGGTGCATCACCCTCCTTGACCTACCAGGTGCATCACCCTCCCTGACCTACCAGGTGCATCACCCTCCCTGACCTACCTGTTGCATAACCCTCCCTGACCTACCAGGTGCATCACCCTCCTTGACCTACCAGGTGCATCACCTGCATCACCCTCCCTGACCTACCAGGTGCATCACCCTCCCTGACCTACCAGGTGCATCACCCTCCCTGACCTACCAGGTGCATCACCCTCCCTGACCTACCAGGTGCATCACCCTCCCTGACCTACCAGGTGCATCACCCTTCCTGACCTACCAGGTGCATCACCCTCCCTGACCTACCAGGTGCATCACCCTCCCTGACCTACCAGGTGCATCACCCTCCCTGACCTACCAGGTGCATCACCCTCCCTGACCTACCAGGTGCATCACCCTCCCTGACCTACCAGGTGCATCACCCTTCCTGACCTACCAGGTGCATCACCCTCCCTGACCTACCAGGTGCATCACCCTCCCTGACCTACCAGGTGCATCACCCTTCCTGACCTACCAGGTGCATCACCCTCCCTGACCTACCAGGTGCATCACCCTCCCTGACCTACCAGGTGCATCACCCTCCCTGACCTACCAGGTGCATCCCCTACCACCAGGTGCATCACCCTCCCTGACCTACCAGGTGCATCACCCTTCCTGACCTACCAGGTGCATCACCCTCCCTGACCTACCAGGTGCATCACCCTTCCTGACCTACCAGGTGCATCACCCTCCCTGACCTACCTGCTGCATCACCCTCCCTGACCTACCAGGTGCATCACCCTCCCTGACCTACCAGGTGCATCACCCTCCCTGACCTACCAGGTGCATCACCCTCCCTGACCTACCAGGTGCATCACCCTTCCTGACCTACCAGGTGCATCACCCTCCCTGACCTACCAGGTGCATCACCCTCCCTGACCTACCAGGTGCATCACCCTTCCTGACCTACCAGGTGCATCACCCTTCCTGACCTACCAGGTGCATCACCCTCCCTGACCTACCAGGTGCATCACCCTCCCTGACCTACCAGGTGCATCACCCTCCCTGACCTACCAGGTGCATCACCCTCCCTGACCTACCAGGTGCATCACCCTCCCTGACCTACCAGGTGCATCACCCTCCCTGACCTACCAGGTGCATCACCCTTCCTGACCTACCAGGTGCATCACCCTCCCTGACCTACCAGGTGCATCACCCTCCCTGACCTACCAGGTGCATCACCCTCCCTGACCTACCAGGTGCATCACCCTCCCTGACCTACCAGGTGCATCACCCTCCCTGACCTACCAGGTGCATCACCCTCCCTGACCTACCAGGTGCATCACCCTCCCTGACCTACCAGGTGCATCACCCTCCCTGACCTACCAGGTGCATCACCCTCCCTGACCTACCAGGTGCATCACCCTCCCTGACCTACCAGGTGCATCACCCTCCCTGACCTACCAGGTGCATCACCCTCCCTGACCTACCAGGTGCATCACCCTCCCTGACCTACCAGGTGCATCACCCTCCCTGACCTACCAGGTGCATCACCCTCCCTGACCTACCAGGTGCATCACCCTCCCTGACCTACCAGGTGCATCACCCTTCCTGACCTACCAGGTGCATCACCCTCCCTGACCTACCAGGTGCATCACCCTCCCTGACCTACCAGGTGCATCACCCTCCCTGACCTACCTGTTGCATTACCCTCCCTGACCTACCAGGTGCATCACCCTCACTTACCTACCAGGTGCATCACCCTCCCTGACCTACCAGGTGCATCACCCTCCCTGACCTACCAGGTGCATCACCCTCCCTGACCTACCAGGTGCATCACCCTCCCTGACCTACCAGGTGCATCACCCTCCCTGACCTACCAGGTGCATCACCCTCCCTGACCTACCAGGTGCATCACCCTCCCTGACCTACCAGGTGCATCACCCTCCCTGACCTACCAGGTGCATCACCCTCCCTGACCTACCAGGTGCATCACCCTCCCTGACCTACCAGGTGCATCACCCTCCCTGACCTACCAGGTGCATCACCCTCCCTGACCTACCAGGTGCATCACCCTCCCTGACCTACCAGGTGCATCACCCTCCCTGACCTACCAGGTGCATCACCCTCCCTGACCTACCAGGTGCATCACCCTCCCTGACCTACCAGGTGCATCACCCTCCCTGACCTACCAGGTGCATCACCCTCCCTGACCTACCAGGTGCATCACCCTCCCTGACCTACCAGGTGCATCACCCTCCCTGACCTACCAGGTGCATCACCCTCCCTTACCTACAAGTTGCATCACCCTGACCCTGACCTACCAGGTGCATCACCCTCCCTCACCTACCATCACCCTCCCTCACCTACCAGGTGCATCACCCTCCCTGACCTACCAGGTGCATCACCCTCCCTGACCTACCAGGTGCATCACCCTCCCTGACCTACCAGGTGCATCACCCTCCCTGACCTACCAGGTGCATCACCCTCCCTGACCTACCAGGTGCATCACCCTCCCTGACCTACCAGGTGCATCACCCTCCCTGACCTACCAGATCACCCTCCCTGACCTACCAGGTGCATCACCCTCCCTGACCTACCAGGTGCATCACCCTCCCTGACCTACCAGGTGCATCACCCTCCCTGACCTACCAGGTGCATCACCCTCCCTGACCTACCAGGTGCATCACCCTCCCTGACCAACCAGGTGCATCACCCTCCCTGACCTACCAGGTGCATCACCCTCCCTGACCTACCAGGTGCATCACCCTCCCTGACCTACCAGGTGCATCACCCTCCCTGACCTACCAGGTGCATCACCCTCCCTGACCTACCAGGTGCATCACCCTCCCTGACCTACCAGGCATCACCCTCCCTGACCTACCAGCATCACCCTCCCTGACCGACCAGGTGCATCACCCTCCCTGACCTACCAGGTGCATCACCCTCCCTGACCTACCAGGTGCATCACCCTCCCTGACCTACCAGGTGCATCACCCTCCCTGACCTACCAGGTGCATCACCCTCCCTGACCTACCAGGTGCATCACCCTCCCTGACCTACCAGGTGCATCACCCTCCCTGACCTACCAGGTGCATCACCCTCCCCTACCAGATCACCCTCCCTGACCTACCAGGTGCATCACCCTCACTTACCTACCAGGTGCATCACCCTCCCTGACCTACCAGGTGCATCACCCTCCCTGACCTACCAGGTGCATCACCCTCCCTGACCTACCAGGTGCATCACCCTCCCTGACCTACCAGGTGCATCACCCTCCCTGACCTACCAGGTGCATCACCCTCCCTGACCTACCAGGTGCATCACCCTCCCTGACCTACCAGGTGCATCACCCTCCCTGACCTACCAGGTGCATCACCCTCCCTGACCTACCAGGTGCATCACCCTCCCTGACCTACCAGGTGCATCACCCTCCCTGACCTACCAGGTGCATCACCCTCCCTGACCTACCAGGGGCATCACCCTCCCTGACCTACCAGGTGCATCACCCTCCCTGACCTACCAGGTGCATCACCCTCCCTGACCTACCAGGTGCATCACCCTCCCTGACCTACCAGGTGCATCACCCTCCCTGACCTACCAGGTGCATCACCCTCCCTGACCTACCAGGTGCATCACCCTCCCTGACCTACCAGGTGCATCACCCTCCCTGACCTACCAGGTGCATCACCCTCCCTGACCTACCAGGTGCATCACCCTCCCTGACCTACCAGGTGCATCACCCTCCCTGACCTACCAGGTGCATCACCCTCCTTGACCTACCAGGTGCATCACCCTCCCTGACCTACCAGGTGCATCACCCTCCCTGACCTACCAGGTGCATCACCCACCCTGACCTACCAGGTGCATCACCCTCCCTGACCTACCAGGTGCATCACCCTCCCTGACCTACCAGCTCCCTGACCTACCAGGTGCATCACCCTCCCTGACCTACCAGGTGCATCACCCTCCCTGACCTACCAGGTGCATCACCCTCCCTGACCTACCAGGTGCATCACCCACCCTGACCTACCAGGTGCATCACCCTCCCTGACCTACCAGGTGCATCACCCTCCCTGACCTACCAGGTGCATCACCCTCCCTGACCTACCAGGTGCATCACCCTCCCTGACCTACCAGGTGCATCACCCTCCCTGACCTACCAGGTGCATCACCCTCCCTGACCTACCAGGTGCATCACCCTCCCTGACCTACCAGGTGCATCACCCTCCCTGACCTACCAGGTGCATCACCCTCCCTGACCTACCAGGTGCATCACCCTCCCTGACCTACCAGGTGCATCACCCTCCCTGACCTACCAGGTGCATCACCCTCCCTGACCTACCAGGTGCATCACCCTCCCTGACCTACCAGGTGCATCACCCTCCCTGACCTACCAGGTGCATCACCCTCAAAAAAAAGAACTTTTGCACTTTCCGGTGTTAGGGGCCCGGTCCACCCGGAACCCGAGGTTATGTTTTCACCCCCCGTTTTCCTTTTCCCTCTATCTGTTGGTCCAAAAACATTAAAACAAAACAATTTTTAAATATCATCATATAACAATGGCAATATAAAAGGGGATTTTCCAATATGAAAATTAAAAAAATTTTCATTATTCCGGGGTACTTTTCCGGGGACACCCTTGGGTACTTTTTGGGGAAATTATTTTGGGAATTATCTGGGTACTATTTTAAAATTATCCTGGGTACTATTAAAAACCCTGGGTACATCCGGGGTTTATCCGGGGTACTACCCTTGGGGGCCAAAATGGGAAAACCACCCTTTGGGTGCTATCCTGGGTTAACCTTTCCGGGGGTACCATCCGGGTACTACCCTGCCCCACCCTCGTTGAGGGAATAATTTTGGGGTATTACCCTTGGTGTATTCGGGCACATCTCGTGTTATCCGGGGGTTTTATTTTGCCTTTTCCGGTATTTTATTTATTCGGGGTTTTTATTCGGGTTTTTTGGTATTTTTTTGGTGGGGAGGGGTATTTATTTTGGGTACTATCTTGGGCCTTTTTTTGGGGGTTTTATTTGGGATTATTTTGGGGGCTATTTTTACTATCTTGTCCCATTTTTGGATATCTCTGTACTATTTTTATTTATCTCGGGGTACTATCGGGGTTTTTTATCGGGGTACTTTTCCGGGGTTTTTTATTTTGGGTTTTTTATCTTGGGGGGTTTCTTGATTGTTTTTGGAAATTTTTTCTGAAAGAAATTTTTGTATTTATTTTGGGTTTTTTATCCGGGTACATCTCGGGTATTTATTCTGTGTTATTCGGGGTATTTTTTCCGGGTCCCCATCTCAAACCATCTTGTGTTATCCTGGTACTACCCGGGATTATCCGGGGTACTACCCTTGGGCAACCTGGGATTATTCTGGAATCCTGTACTACCCGGTATTATCCGGGGTCCCATCCGCCATCCGGGGTGCTATCCGGGGTATTTATCCGGGGTTTTTTACCCTTTTTCTAAAAATATCTGGGTATTACCCGGGCCCCCACCCTTTTATCCTTTTAACCCCCGGATACCCGGGGTGCTATCCGGGGTCCCTTTTTCGGGTTTTTAACCCCGGGGGTAATCCCGTACCCTTGGTATTACCCTTGGGTCTTAGGACTATCCGGGGTCCCATCCGGGGTACCTCCGGGGATTTCCGGGCCCCTTCCTGGGTCCCATCCTTAAATCCGGGGTATTTATCTTGGTACTATCTCGGGTACCCTTGGTACTATCCGGGTACTATCCTGGTACTACCCGGGGTGCACTTTTTGGATACCGGGGTACTTTTCCGGGGTGCTATTGGGGTATTTTTATTATCTCTAGTATCTAAAAATTTTATCTAAAAGATCCTGTACAAACCCGGGGACTTTTCCGGGGTATTTATCTGGGCTTTTCTGATTACCCTTTTCCTTTCCTTCCCATCCGTTTCACCCTTTTACCCAAAAAGTTTTCCGGGGTGCCTTTCCTTAAATTTTTGGGGGAAATTTTCCTGGGTTTTATTTTGGGTGCATTTTGAGTACTATCTCGGGGTGCTTCTTGTGTTACCCGGGGAAATATTTTGGGGTTTTTTATCCGGGGTCCCATCTCGGGGTCCCTTTTTCCGGGGAATCCTGGTGCTACCTGTGACTATCCTGGGGTTTTTCCGGGGTACTATCCGGGGATACCCGGGGTGTTTTCCGGGGCTTACCCCTTGGTACTACCCTTGACTACCCTTGGGTCCCATCCGGGTACTATCCTGTCCCATCCGGGGTCCACCCGGGGTAACCCTGGGTTTACCCTTGGACTATCCGGGGTACTTTTCCGGGTTTTTTTACCCTTGGGACAATCTGGAACCCTTATAAAATTTGGGGTCTGTATTTCTAAAACAAAAAAAATACTGTAAATGTTGAAAAGTGTTATAGAAAGGATTATTATAATCAAAAAGAAGCGCTAAACCACAAGGGCTACACAGCATTACAGAAAAGAGAGAAAGACTCACAAAATTCCTGTAAACGCTAAGGCCCAGCTTATTGTAGTTGGATGTGAGGGACCTGAAAGTGGAGAGGAGGGGGTTTTTGTTGCTGCAGGGGCAAGCAGGGCAGGAGGTCTGGTAGCAGATAGTGATCCTCCTCCAGGAAGACCACGGTACCAGTGTAGTTAATGTCACGTCAAACGCCCGAACACTAAAAGGGTTGGAAACCACTCACTCTTATTTTATTAGAAAAGAAATACAAGCGTTGTTATTGATAGATTCTGAGCTATCGTGTACATCGATGCTAAACTATGATTCTTTGTGTTTATCTGCGAGTATGTCTCTTCCACCTGGAGGTTAGTCAAATATTAAAACCAACCAGGGGCGACCACCCCTTTATTTGTGTGTCCTTAAAACACGCAAACACGCACTAGGCTGTGCTACACGCACACGTGCTACACGCACACGGCTGGCTACACCCCAAAAAGGGTTTGCAACGCACACGGCGTGCCACGCACACGGCTGGAACGTTTGGGCCCCCTGCCGCAAAAAAGGGTTTTTCAGTAACACTGACACTACTGTGTACACACTCCACATAGACTTGGGGTTTTGGGTTTAGCCTGGCCCTTTTTCCGACTTGGGGAAGTAAGTTTTTCCCGGTCTTCTAATTGGAGTTCTTTTTTCCCAAATTATAATCAAATTTTTCCATAATTTATCACTTTTGCTTTTTTTGGGAAGTAAAAAGGTTTTTAAGACGATGTTTGATAAACCGGGGGAGGGGGGAAAAGAGAGGGACCCAGTAAAAAATCAGTAAGAGGGGCCGGGGACCCAAGACTGACCCATGCAACCAAAAGGTGAGTAGGTAAAAGTACACCCCGGAAAACCGGATATGTGTTGCACCCAGCAATCACACATAGGGGGAGCACAAACACACAAAATGCACACATAAACTTGGCACACCCTGAAGGGTGTCGGGGGGTCA